>NC_056728.1:1714292404-1714601692 GCF_019279795.1 Protopterus annectens
AGAGGCATTCATATAAGAAACTTCTTTAAGGAATGATGATACTGTATTTGTGGAGCTCAGTGCTCCTGTAACGGTATCCTGCAGCTTCTTACAGATGTAGCAACAGGCTTGCTATAGTTATAAGTGCAGAGTGGAAGTTTTTTTTCTTTTTTTTTTTGGTCCCCAGCTTTATGTTAGGAGAAGCCCAGGGTGCCATACATCCTAGCTACAGCTGTGACACATCCACTCACCCAAATAATTAGCAGATGATAAAAAAATCCAGTATCATTTTTAGTCATGTATTTTTCTTAACTATATCTAACATTACTGCCTTTTTCAGCCAATGATACATCATTTACTTTCTCTGTGTAATCAGTCTCCACAAACTGTGTTACACATACCAGAACAAAACAATTTCAGCTGTGCACCCTTTAATGATACAGAAAAGGAAAGGAGGTTATTCAATCAACCGACTCGTACTTATACATATTCCATATAATAGCCATAAATAACGTTTTTCCCATTGATAAAGTATTTAATTCTACATTGAGCTTTTATTCTGCACATTTTATTATACTGGAGTAATTTCTTTGTACTCTTTTATACTTGAATTTGAATGCTAATAACATAATTCATTCCTCTTGGAGAACTACATATTTAAGTTACATAATAAAGATTGTCTTAGTGCTTCATCAATTGCTATAGATAACATCACTTTGCTTTTAACATATGAAATATAAAGGAAGATAAGGAAACCTCCACACATTTCATTACCATTCCAAATTATTATTCTTTAGAATGATTTATACTTCCCATATTCTAGTTATAACTCGTTATATTTTCTGACAATCCTTTCATCATTCCATACACTAGACTTCAGTTTTCTTGAATTCAGCATTTTCCCATAGTTTAACATTTCTATATCTTTAATCCTCATGTTTTACAGTACATATAATATTCAACAGCAGAAAAATATACTCTCTAAGAAGCATATGCAGTGAATAAGCATGCAGACATAGCATTGGTCTTCCATATAGTTCCATAGAAAATTTGCAGTCTGGATGCCATCTATTTAAGAATATTTTATACAGATATTGAACAAACAGAAAAGTAAATATTTTGCTCTCTACTGATCACCAGTGCCTGCTTACTGTATTTGTCTTGCATCAAAGATAACAAAAACAACAAAGGATGTGTTGGAATTCTCAAATTATCTGTTTATTTTAGGATATAATTTATTAAACAGCAAATATTTCATCATATTCTAATTAAGTTTCAGCATTTATATTTCATACAGTTAACCTCCAACGTATCCTATAACCGCCAACATATCCTACAGTATTCAGACTATTTTGACTAATACTATAAATAAAATATAAGTGCATTCAAAAAGTAATGTCATTAACACATACAAACTGCATAACCTATGAATAAGTTGAAAATGCACATGGTATAAAGTACTATCTTAATACTTTAAAATATAAGTGCTTGCAAAAATTATTATCATTAATACTTCAAAGTCACATAAAACAGGATTAATATGAAAATACTCATGTGTATCTTTTCCAAGTTATTGTTTTTTTTTTAAATGGTGGATACTTCACCATATTCTAATAAAAAGTTACATTTTCATATGGTTAACACTGTCCATATGTTACAATATTAAAATAAACTTTGAACAATTATATTTAAGCATAAGTGCTTACAAAAAACTATCACTAGTAAAACTTCAGAGTCACTTATGATTATCATGAAAATGCTCAAAGTATTCAAACTACCTTGAATACTATTACAATTATATATAAGCACTCACTATTATAATTTCTCGTTATTTATTACATTGTCATATTTGAAATGAAAGTCAGAATTCCTATTTGTGTATGGTTAACCCTTATCATATGCTGCTATCTTCAAACCATTGGTATTAACATCTTGAAAATGCACAAGTCATGATTAAAGTGAAGATATTTAAATTTATTAAGACATATATGTTTAATAACATATTTACGCGACTTGGCAATACCTCTCATGCCTGCAAAATTACCACTGATAAAAAAAAAAGAATTGCTTGCCCAGTACATAGTCCAACCCTTCCTTTCACTGCTGTTTCTTAGTAAAGCTTATAACCTGCATTTTAAAACCATACCAACAGCACTACCCTGTGCATGCCATCATGTAGGACTTTTCAGTCTATCCAAGCACGTTGTTTCTGAAATTGCATGCACAGAAAAATATTTCACTTGAATATCTTTGATCTCTCTCCCCAAGCATCATCTGTTTCAGAAGTAATGTCAATACCTTGCAGTTTAACACTTTCTGCTTTTGTATCACCTATAGCTGAGCTAGTCTTAAGAGCAGTTATTTTTAGGTTTCCAGTTGCATTATCTGTTAAAAGCCAGTGCCTGACCATTTCAAAACACCTTCAGAATAGTTGGGAATGACGATTTAAATTTCATTTTTGTTTCTATTCCTTTAGCTCTTATACAAATTGCAAATAATGTGTCAGTATAACACTGGCATAATAATGTTCTATAAATACTGGTCTCCTGGCCATTGATAACTTATTTTGCCCAGTTTACACAATTTCTATAAACCTACATTTTTTCATTACATGCCAAAAATATTCTGTCAGTATTGGTCTATGTTTTCATGCTTAACTTCTGAATCTGGCAATGGTGAGTGGTATCTCCAATTAATCTTCTGCTAATCCAGTCCACTCTGCTATCTTGATGTTCACAAATGCCATCAAATCCATCCTTTCCTCACCTTCCAGAAACCAGTCTTACATTTTGTTTTCTTGACTTGTTCTTCCATCCCAGTTAAGTACTGTTGACTCTGCCTCATCCTAGATTTTGCACATTTGAAGTTTAACAGGCTTAATGGCTGTCTATTGGTTGTGCAAGACCTGCTTTATCTAATGGAACCAATCTTAAACATTTCATTTGTACTTCAAACAATTCTGACACCTACCACAATGCAATCTGCATGACTGCCAAATTATTTGCAACTTTCACATCATTGTTTTGTTGATGTCTCTACTCACTGATTGTGGAGTTTTATTGTGACCCTATTCAAGCTCCTGACTAACTTCTCTTTGAAATTATTCAGATTTTGCTACACAGGCCATTTTTTCCATCACCATAGATGGCACCTTCACTCATCAGTGTACCAATCTGCAATGAATGATTTACTTTAGTCACTGTTTAGAAGTTTTAACTTTTAAATAAATGAAGAGATCTTGGAAGGTGACTGACTTCAGCAAGCACTGTCCATGTATCTGTTGAATGTGTCTTAGTGTCCTTATGCCATGTCAAACAGTTCATATTTTGTAAATATTCACTTTCTTCTCTTCAGTGTATGGTAAATATTTATCTTAGTTTACACTAATAATGTAAAGCTGTTGTTGTTGTTTATACTAATTGCATGAAGATGTTATAAAATATATGTGTGTTAATGTAATGTAATGTAAATAAAGTTTCTACTAACAATGGCATCAGCTAAAACAGTTCTTTCATGATTCAGCCTGTTCTCAGGCCTTCATCTGTCTCTGATATATAATTGTTTACAGACCAGATGAGTACAAACATAACCAAAATCACATCAGCACTGCAGTTTTGTTTTACAAAATTCAGACACTAAATACTAAAATGTAGTACATAGGCATATGCATCTATTTTCAGATGGAGCAATTCAGTTTAGTAATGAATACATGAATACAGTGCCACCGAGGAAGTATACATAAATACAGTGCTACTGAGAGAGTGTACATGAATACAGTACCACCAAGGGAGTGTACATGAATACAGTGGCACTGAGGGAGTGTACATGAGTACAGTGCCACTGAGAGAGTATATATGAATACAGTGCCACCAAGGGAGTGTACATGAATACAGTGGCACTGGGGGAGTGTACATGAATACAGTGCCACCAGGAGAGTGTACATGAATGCAGTGCCACCAACAGAGTGAATACAGTGCCACCGAGAGACTGTACATGAATACAGTGCCACTGAGAGAGTGTACATGAATACAGTGCCACCAAGGGAGTGTACATGAATATAGTGCCACAGAGGGAGTGTACATGAATACAGTGGCACTGAGTGAGTGTACATGAATACAGTGCCACTGAGAGAGTGTACATGAATGCAGTGCCACCAAAAGAGTGAATACAGTGCCACCGAGGGACTGTATGTGAATACAGTGCCACTGAGGGAGTGTACATGAATACACTGCCACCGAGGGAGTGTACATGAACACAGTGCCACCGAGGGAGTGGCAAGTACATCATTACTCTGTTCTGCAACAGTTTCTACCACACCTTGGCGCTTGGGGAGATTATTTTATATTTTTTGTATCGCAAAAATAAGACAGCAACCCAGTGTCTCTCCTCATTTGGCAATGATTTGGCATGCTTAATGGGTCAACACAAAACAATGTACTTCATTAGCAATAAAGAATTGTAATTTATCTTGCAACAGACCAGCCTTCATGTAGCATTTTCTTTGTAGGAAATATAAATTCTTTGTCAGTTTATGTGCAAATTCTTTCTTAATCTTGAATGATACAATTCATTGATAAAGTTTGTAAGCAAATGTAGTTGCCTGCCTTGAGAACACCTCCACACACAAACTTTTTTTAACACAAAATACTTGTTGATACTCAGATTGAAAATTCATTCATCCATACAGCTTGCAGCAGATATTCAGTCCATAATATTTCTCATGCCTGCACTAAATGCCTTTCTGTATTTATTCTTTTTGACACTACCTAATTTCTAGCTACTCATACACAACCATTTCTATCAAATGTTAACAGAAAATCCTACTTCCTTTCTAGAACTGCTTTATCTGCTCCTTGTGGTGTCACTATCATCACACCCCACATTTACTGGTATCAAATGTGACATCTACAGCTGGTGAACTGTACCACAGTTGATACTGTCAATCATCCCTGGTGACACCTACAGCTGGTGCAATGTACCATGGTCAGTACTGTCAATCATCCCTGGTGACACATACAGCTGGTGCAATATACCATGGTCGATAATGTCAATCATCCCTGGTGACACCTACAGCAGGTGTAATGTATTACAGTCGATGCTGTCAATCATCCCTGTCTCACTGTAGCTAATATGTTGTCAAATCCCATTCCCTCTAACAGAGCTCTGGTGGTTTCTAATCTGTTTTCATGCCACTGCATCCTGACCAAACAAAGTTATATTGTCACAATTCAAATGAATGTTGATAGCTCTAGAGCCTAAGTGTTACTAAAGAAGTGTAAATTGCAAATTGTTGAGCATGAAGACATACCCCAGGATTCAATAAAGTCCACGTAGGCTCTGTGTAGAACCTACACAGAATGTATCCATGTACACAGCCAGGATTCCCCCTCAGCAGTGCACCACACATATTAATTATGGTGTGCACCTAAGGGAAGTCACAGCAACATCAGTGTAAGACTGATGGCACAGCCACATACCTTTCAGCCTGTTAACCTTGACTGAAAGGTCTACAAGACAAATTGGATTTATTTATTTTTTTTTACATTTATGTGCTTGTTTACATGGTGTTGCATGTTGTTTAGCTATCCTTAGCTTTGCACACATGTACATCAGACATCCGCTAGAAGTCTAAAAATAGAAACCAGATGCATTCAATTTAAATATTTTTTTCATTTTCATATGTTTTTGTGCGATGCTCCACATTATTTAGCTATGTTTAGCACTGCACACTTATGCATTAGATATCTGCTAGACATCTAAAAATAGAAACCAGATGCATTCAGTTGTTATAGTTCTGGAGTGCTTAGCAATGCACAAACCCATGCAGTGAAGCTGCACTATGCTTACAGTCACCTTATCAGTATATCTGAAGATATACGAGTTCTCATTATTGCCCCAGTGGCTAGATAGGCTGAGTCATGACCTACAGTCTAATAGGTCCTGGGTTTGAGTCCTTGGCAGTAATATGTTTTACATATAGTGCTGTGAAACTGTGTCAGGTGACTGAAACACCAGTTGAGTTTAAATTAAATAATTGTTACATTTAGAAAAGCTGCTCAATGCTAAACATGGCCAACTTTCTTTTCCAGTTTGTGCATTGCTAAGCTTCACTTAAGCATGGGTTGTGCAAATTTGCACAATGCTAAGCGACGCGGCGGGTTTTTGAAAGTTACATTATGATGTGCAAGGGCAGAAATGCAGCCTATTTAAAGGCCAGTAAGCAGGAATTCCACATTATTCCTTGGAGCCTGACCTTAACTGTGGGAATGGCTGCTGTCGTGGGGGAAGGTGTGCACTTTAGGGCACAAAGGTGGGATGTGCAGGAGTCCAGGGTTTTCATTAGACTCCTGTTAGACCGCTACAGATCCTGACTGTTGCAGGGTGACTGCCATGTCTCAGAATGTAAGTCTGAGGCCTGGGATAGCTTGGCCAGGGACCTAAGCAGTACAACTTGTATCTCCTGGACTGGTGAGCAGTGTCATCACCCCTATGATTACCTGTATCATAGAAAGAGGGGAACCTTGGAAACTGGATCCAAGAGGCAAGGGATAGGCACATGCCACAGATATGTAAGTATGTTTTCCAGTAATTTATAAGTATACAAGCTGAAACTGTGCAAAACTGGTATGGTTATTGTTTCTTTCTCTTACCACAGCTGCAGAATAGAGTGCTTGCAATATCAAGTCCCATGCAAGCCATTTGGCTAGGATGAGGCAAGCCCGTGGTATGTAAGAAAATCAATACAGTAATAACTTAATGCATAACTTAATATTAAAATAAAGTAAATACAGATATTCCAGTCTTAACAGTCATGTATGAAATACCTGGGACATCATACATTTTTTATTAATGTGTCAGTGTATATCTGAACTGGTAAAGCAAATTAAAGCATGTGAGCATGCAATACTGTGTAGCATAACTTCCAACCATCAGTTAACGTTGTGGTCTTCCCAGATTAAGATTTCAATGTTGTGGTCTGCTCATTGTCTGAAATATACTGTAGACTGCAGTCAGTAACTGAGTAGAGTAAACATGTGAGTTAACAGAAGTCCTAGACAGCTATCCATGTGTGTAAATGCCAGATTTGAAACAACGTGAATCAATAAAGTGTAAAAGGAGATAGTGGTCTAATAATTAATTTTTTCAAATAAAATATTCAGTATTCCTGTAGTCACTGTTAAAATGTTCAGTATTCCTGTAGTTACTGCTTGTGGGTTCTAATCTGACGCCAGCCAACTGAGAAATGTACAGTAGTCAATAATGTCTCACCATGTCATAAATAAATGCTGTGCAATACCCAGATTCAGAGTCAATGTTGTGCTCTTCTTATTTTGTATGATATATGCTGTAGGTTGCAGTGAATAAATTAATAGGTTAAACATGTAAGTTAACAGAACTCCTACACAGCTATGCATGTGTGTAAATCAAGATTTGAAACATTAAGTCAATAAAGTGTAAAAGGAGATGTTGCTCTGATAATTTAATTTTTTCAAATAAATCCACTATTATACCCCCTCTTCCCACCCACTATCTTGCTTCCTCTCACCTCTGTACCTTGCAGTTGATCCATAATCTCCCCATAAGGTACTTACATCTCTAGGATTCTGTACATTCCACTACTATCATACTTTGAACACTAAACTATTGTATGTTTGATATGTCTGCCAATATCAAGGATGATTGTACTATTCAACTGTAAACCTGTAAATCTTGTAGAATAATGTGTTTTCCTATGAATATTTGCATGTTATATATAAAATGTTTTCTTCAAAACTGAAACATGTGCAGTATTGTAAAATAATCCCCCGGATTTACTATTCTTCCGTGCAAGACTAGCTTAGTCCTGCACGGAAGCAGCCATTTAGGAGCAGGACGGCAGTGTACCATGCATATTAATGAAGACTTGCTGCCTGAGCTCCTAATCTTACACGGAGTGTGTAAGAGACCAGGAGCTGTGTCTGAGAGCAGAGCTCTCAGAATATACACGCCCCTGCAATGAAGAACAGCAGAAAGCCCTAAAAGAATGAGAGAGACTGCTCATAGGTGTCCGCATACCCTCAGTAACACCCCCCCCCCACATGAACAGGAGCAATAGTAAACACAAACAATATAAAGATACCTTTTTGTTTTTATGAAACAGATTAAATTTAACAGTAGGTGCATGGGTTTGCCCATTGCTTAGCTATAGTTAATGCAGCTTAAATGGCAGAAGAGGATAAAAAGGAAGATATATGCAAATGAAGCAGTATAGCAATAATGTAGTGGGCAGAGCATTATCCTTACTAGCAGTCACTCCCGGTTTGAGTCCCACTGCAGTACATTCCATTTTCCATGTCAAATCATGTTATGACCAATAGTTTTGGTTGCATAACCTACTAAATAACATATATTTGTGAACTGGACTACTGCATTAAATGCAGATGTGAGGTGTCAGTGTCATAATGTTGCAAAGTCCACAGATATTCACATGTGCCCCATACAGTATATGTACACAGGAATCATGGATACAAATGTAAGGTAAAATGTGTAATGAATGATAATGCCATACAGCTTCCAAATCCCCCACCTTCCCAGGAACCATTAGACATTACTGTCTAAATTAGTGCAGTGGTAAGCGGGAGTAAGCACTAGTAAGCAAGTGTAAGCACTATTAAGCAGTAGTAAGTGGGAGTAAGTATATGTAAGCACCAGTAAGCGGGATTAAGCCCCTTTGCACGGGGGTAAGCAATGCGCACACAGGTTAAGCAATATGGAAGCTAATTCTCCGTAAGCATATTTCACCGAAGGTTAGCATAGCTTACCCTTGCACAAACCCATGCACACCCACTTAAAAGTGACTTAATCACTCTGTATCCGACAGCTTCTGTTCTGCCCAGCAACAACATGAACAGCTTTGCAGGTCTTGAACCCAGGACCCTATACACTATACTCACAGTAGTTAACCACAAAGCCATCACAGCAGTACATAAGATTGAGGTATCACAAAACAAATCCTCACTATAGTAAAATCAATCTGAACATGTGAAAGGAATCAGTATATAGTCATATGTTCTATAGCCTACTAAATAACATAAATATGTGAATTGGAGTACTGAAGTAAGCCCAGATGTAAGGTGTAAATGTAATACAGTGTTGCAGTCCCCTATTAAACACAAGGACCCCATACAGTGTACGTGCACATGAATCATGGATGCCAGACATATATATAACATGTAATGAATAATAAATCAATGCCAAAAAGCAAATATAATGCAAAGTAAATATTAAGCAATGCTAAGCATTACACAGGCCAGCTTAGTAGGTGTAAGCAATGTGTAGGCTGGCTAACTCAATTTGCCCAGTGGTATACCCCTTTAAACAATGCCAACCTTAGGTAAGCAGGTTTGCCCATAGCTTAGCCTTTTTAAAACCATCCAATCATGGCAAAGTGCGGGAAACCGACCCTACTTAAACCCAACAGGTGGGAATACATCTCATAACTGATTGTAGCTTCCCCTTGCAGGCACCATATCAGGAAGGGGAGAGGCAGTGCACTTTCAGGCACAGCGCTGGGGCATCCAGGAGTCCAGATTCATGGCAGGACTCCTTGTCAAAGACCATGATCAGAGACTGCTGCAGGGTCAGTACCAGGGTTCCCATTATAAAGCGGAAGCCTGGGACTGTCTCGCCTGTGACCTACTTCAAACTGGTGAGCAGGTCAGGCATCACTATGCCGACCTGAAGTGGCAAAAGGGGGATCTCTTGGATCAGTGGATCCAAGAGGCTAGGACAGCAGGGATGGTCCCAGCTGTGTATAAGTATCACTTCACTACCTGTTTAATAATTGTCAGCTCATATATATTATGGATAGGTATGGCTAAATACTCCTCTTATGTCCTTCACAGCGGCAAGTGAGCAGGCCGCGAACCAGGAGTCCCATGGATGTTGCCTGGAGAGGTTGTGACGCGAGGCAGGTTAGTAATACTCTTGCATGTACTATTATAGGAAATAAATCTAAAAGTATTAGTAAGTTAATTGCCAGTATAAAACCTGTATTGTTTAATGCAAGTACTGCATACACCAGAGAATATGGCAGGAAGATTCTCATATAGGTTGTATGTAAATAAAAGCATAATAGCCTGACAGTAAAGGTCTAACTGCTGGACTGCATGTGCTTACTCTGGTATCATATGGTAATGTAGATTTGCAATCACTTAATAGTATTGCTGTATTAAGCACTGTTACCTACACTGTGCAACATAAGTAAAATGTGTAGGAATGTCTATATGAATGGTGTAATCCTCAGAGGTCATTTAGTACAACTGAGAGACACATAGACAGAAAACAGTGAAAAGACAGACAACAAAATCTGAATAGCACATGCAACTGAGATGTGAACTGTTGTATTTTCAGCACACACAGTCAAGGTTCGAATCCTGGGAGTGGTAGTAGTCTGCATACAGAATCATACGCCATAACTGTACAGATATGTCCAGAATGTCCAGTAAAGTGGCCCATATCTGCTGCCTGTCATTCTGTCCCTCTGGTAAATCAATGGGATGATCCCAGACATATAGGCAGCAAACAAGAAATACAACTGATTGTCACACATCTGTAAGAACAAACCTGTCACTCTAGCAACTCCCCAAACTGTTATGAGAGTAATAAGCCAAGTATGTCCCATCCGCACCTCCATGTTGTCAAGCTGTGACCATAGTGTGTACAGTAACAGAGTGAGATGTATGTGCATAATAGTAATGTGGAATCTGGTACTTTGTGTGGCAACATTCAGGTAGTGCTAACAAACATTGCTCCCACAGGTCCATCAGATACAAACACTGTGCCCAGAAATAAAAGAATGATACCCTGTACTGGTACTGTTCACTTTGGTATTGTATGGCATTGTGAGTGTTGCAGTAGCTCTGAATAATAAGGTATCACTGCTCACTGTCACCCACACTGTGCTACATAATATAACTGTCTAGGAAATCATGTATAAGAGTGTTTTAAGTCACTAAAGGTTGAAGAGGGCAGTAGTCTACATATGTCCCGGTTCACCTGCATGTGGTTAAGACGTGGCCAGAGTCTGTGCAAAAAGAGATGGACAGGTATGTGCATAACATCAAACTGGAATCTGAGAATATGTGTAAAAGCAGTTAGTGTTAACAAACAATTCCTCCACAGGTATACGAGGTAAGAGGTGTATACTACAGGTAAAACCAGTCCATGTATATAGTTGTTGACAGCCATACCACTGTCCAAACTAAGGCAATAGGGTAGTGTAGTAATACTTGTAAGGTACAGATAACAGCACTGACTAGGAAAGAACTACAGGAATATACTAGTTTTTAATTGACATCTTTCTCTCCCCCCCACCATATCTCCAACATTACACTAAATATCCACCTCAACTGGTACGTGATGACTCCACTGTAATGTTGGGCCATATGTCCTATTGCTTGATAATTATTTAAATCTGTTTCTATGCATGTGCTCTGTTGAAATACTCCAACACTGGTGGCATGGTGCCATCAATGTACCTGCATGCTGCTATCACCACTGTGGTCCCATATATGCATGTGTTCCATTTGCTATGCAAGTGTTCCATATCTGGTGTCTGGGTTAACGGGAATATCTATGCATGCTGTTATACCTAATCCTGGAATGTGTTGAGTATTACTAACCCAAATATGTTGATAAACCATAAACACCATAGCACATTTGGGAAGGCCGGTCCCAGAGGACCCACCTGTCCCACCTCAGCTGGCTGTGCCACCGGACACCAGCACGTCTGGAGCCCAATCCAGGACCTCCTCATCCGTTGGTCCTGCACCACCTTCAGGTGGAACTGCCTCAGGGGATGGGGCTCACCTCCCCCGAGAGCGGGCATGGACAGGAATCTGTCACCCATCGCCAGGTCCTGGTCATGGTGTGTAGTGAACTCAATCAGCAGTTTGGAGATCTGGTACACCAGCTCGAGGGCCGTGTGTCACGACTAGAGGGTTGGCCTGCCTCTCCGACTCAGCCCCAACATAGCCACCTTTGGGGCTGTGAAGGTGCAGTGCTGACTGCCCATGGGTGGGGACCTCAATCCCACTGTTTCCACTAGGAGGCTCATGGGCTTCCGATTTCCCAGCACCCCTTCCCATCAAGGTGTTTACCCCCCACACGTGTCATATACCACCCCTGTATGCATCTTGTTTGTCTTGTCTGTTAATCTACCCAACCTACCTCCCCAAGTATACCTACTATCCCTCCCCAATATCCCACTCTCATCTGAAAAAAAAGGGGAATCTGTCCCCCCCCAAAAAAAATTGCCTCATACATAGCTGTCCATTTCGCACATGTGTCCATTGGACATATGTAATCTGGTCTGATTGGCAATGCAGATGTATAGTCCAGCAACCTCTATGTACACTCTGTACACAATCCCTAGGGGGTAAAGACCTCAGTTGACACAATGGGATGTATCTGTTACATAACAAGGCATAACTGACACAATCACACTGACAAACAGAACAGTCTGTATGGCAGGAAGCAGTAGGCCTGCATTAACCCAAGGTGAACTGTATGGTAATGCACATCCAGATACCTTAAGGCAGCTTACCCCTGATACCCCCACATGTTGTAACAGCCTAGGTTAGTTATGGTGCCTCCCCCCATAGACTGAATAATACAGGACCATATACCACTGTTACATACACTGGCCTCTGAAGTGCATAAGGGCACACATGTATTGTGTAGGTGAAGCCCACACATATATGGACCCAACCACACAATATGTGTAGGGGCCACAACAGCAGTGGACTGATGGCAGGAATGGCAGTATGACATTGGCAGGAATGGCAGCATGACATACTCACAGCCCACTGCATAACCCCTGACAGCATGTCATATGTACAAAGCCTGGTATGTAGGTGAAGGACAGTGGCTAGAACACAGGCCCATATGTAAAACACTGTTGTTATACACTAAGCATGTCGCTGGTGTTACAGGGTAGTTTGCAACATACCCTTAGTCAGGAATATGAAGTTAGAAACAGAAATGGATGTAGCCATGTACTGATAGCACTCAACACACACTGCCAGTGATATATCTGACACAAGACCTGTGTAGTGGACAGACAAAACATAATAGGCACACCTCTGGCCATCAAGTGGATAGGCTCACAGTTGAGAGCTTTGCAGACAGACTGCATTCCAAGTTAAACTAGTATGTACACGCAAACCCTGTAACACCGGTGCAATGCAATGCATACAACAACATTACTCACACTATGTCTGTAGTTCTGAAACCTCCTACAAACATGTAGCTGGCCTGAGTGTGCAGGTTCTCCTGTAAGAGGTATTACTACCTGCTGTCTGTAACACTGCTGCCCACACACAGGAAGGATGTTCACCATACAAGAAAGGTAAATGAACCACGCCCACATGATGTAGGGATTTATAGTAGTTGGTTGCCATTACAGTGGAAGTACTACACAGCATGCTGCATGCAGGTAGAAAGTGGAGGACACTGATTGATGCAGAGGCCATCACCTGATCATGTGCATCGCCTACAAAATTCATGCTGCAATCTATCCAAAACAGCTGAATTTATTTACTGGAGAGAGACCGAGAGAGAGAGAGAGAGAGAGAAAGAGAGAGAGAGTGCATGTAAGGCACAAACAAACAAACAAAAAAATAAACCATCAAGCAAACTATCCAGAAGAGACTTCATTCCCAGAACAGGTTTGTGAAGTATATATGCATGTAACTGGCCATAGTACTGGGTCCATAATAATGGGGTAGATGATGTAGAATGATTTATATGTGCCTTCAGGTGTTGTTATAATGATGTTCAGATGAACAACTGGTAAGAACAATAGAGTCTGTCCCTGTGGGTAGTGGGCCATACCTGCCAACCATGCAGAGCAGCATTGGGTGTTATAATGTAAGCCATCATAGTGTGTGCTGTGCAATAGGAAGTATGTATATTACTGTGGCCAATAGCTGGTGGTGGAAGTAATGCCATAATGATGGACACATGGGTCCACAGCCCACCTCTTGCAGGATACTCAGGTTAACCTGTATTGTAGCATGCAGGAATGCCATAGGTGTGAAATAGGGTTACCTGCAATCTGGCCCTACATATACCCCCCTAATGCCAGGCTGTGTCCATATGTGGTACCTGTCTGTGTTGTAGCAAGGCAGAACAATGCAGCTGTGCGGGAAGGTGTTTTGAGATTGTGGACCTGATGTCTGAATGGAACCCATATATAGGTATGCATATGTGAACATATATGCATATATATATATATATATATATATATATATATATATATATATATATATACATACACACACACACACACACACACACACACACACACACACACACACACACACACACAAAATATACAGATACCCATGTGTAGACATATATCTATATATATATATATATATATATATATATATAAACACGTATATACATCATATACATCTACACATATATAGATATATACCTATATGCACATGTCTACATATATACAAACACACACACAAACATATATGCATGCAAATACATGCCCCCTATATTACCACCACAGTGCTGCATGCTATGTGTGAGGAAACAGCACACATAGTAATACACATAGATATTTACAGCTGTCAGTGTGTGCAACATGGACAGGTATGTCACATGTGAACCTCTTGTTGGGACCACATTGCCCTTGTTTGTGAAGTATGGAATGAGAATATGAGGAAGTATGGCAGGTATAGTTGTGGAGGTGGTCAGGGTCAGTAGATATAGAGGACAGCCTACAGGGGTGGTATGTGACACATGTGGTGGGTAAACACCCCAGATGGTGTGTGTGGTCTGTGATGTGGATGCCCCATGGGCCCCAATATGGACACAATGAGAACAAGCCTCCCACCCACTGCTACTCACAACAGCAGTCCACGTCCCGAATGTGCCTGGTCTGGAGGTTGAGCAGGAGAAAAGTGTGGGCCCTGTGAATGTGTACTGGGTGCCTCAAGGTGATGTAGCACATCCCACGTGTGTCTGTGGAGCCCGTTATGGAACAGACCCTGGACCTGACCTCAGTGGACAAGAACATGTCTGTGTGTGCCCCCAGCGGGGGGACATCCCCTGAGTTTGTTCCACTGAAGCTATTGCTGGGCCAGTCCATGAGGAGGCTCCAGGGTAAGTCACATATGTGATGTGGCCTGGTAACATGGGCAGATGAGTTTGGAGAGGTGTTTCTGCTGGCCAATAGTACATATACATGCTATTGTGGCACTGTTATAGAACATATGTCGGTAGTAATAGTCTACACAATCCCGGAACATGTGCAAAAACATGCATAGATAACGCCAATAACACAGAATGTCAGATGTGCAGCAACCACATAGCAAGCATACCACAGGCATATATGGAGCCATAGTGACCCTGACAATGGCATGCAGGTGAATAGTCTGTAGCAGGCCAGCAGTGATAATGTCCACACAGGGAACATGGCTACAAACACATTGCACAAAGTGTTGTACAATACGATATCTGCTCCACTGATAGGTATGCTGTAGCCATACTTACTGAGTTGTGTGTACAGTTTGTTGTTGCTGATATGGAGGGGGGGTGACAGTGATGTGTATTATGAACTGTGGTAACCTTGCTGCATGACTTGTCCACACCTGTGTCCATCTTTTGTCTTTTAGGCAAGATGTCCCATGGATGGCTTCCAGCGTACTCTGCAGCAGAGAATGACATTGTGGTGAACCACCTCATACAGCACTATCCTGTCTTTTTTGGCCAGGTCGCCCATGATCAGCAGGAGTGGACTGCCCTGTGGAATGACCTAGTCCACAGGGCCAATGATGTCAGACTGCACAACTGCAGGTATGAGCAGGTCCGGCATCATTGTTCTGACCTGCTTCTCAATGCCCACCGGCGTGCTGCTGCAGTCCGGGATGATCACCGGACTGCAGCAGCACGCTGATAGGCATTGAGAAGCAGGTCAGAACAATGCCCATCGGCTTGCTGCTGCAGTCTGGGGGGATCACCTCACCATGGGGGTCCATGCCATCCATCACCCCCCCGACACGTGTGGAGGAGCTCCTAGCCAGACTTGTGGCACCTGCCTGTCCGCATAGCCACCAACCACTGTACACCTTTGTGGAGGTGGGTGCTACCCACACACCGGCTGAGGAGCATGCAGGTAAGGCCACAGGGCACATCAGTAGACCATTGTTGCATATACATCCGCATCTGTACAGGTAGATCATGCATCTCTGACATGTCATAGATATAGTTTGTTGCTGCATAGTAGTGATAAACAGATGTGCATATGTGGTAGTATTGTGGACATGTACTGTTGATGTATTGTAATGCTGCACCCACCCTGTAGCAATGCCATAAGTGTGGCCACTGACTTTGCATCTCTCACCCTCTTATGTAGGTTCCTCTGGTATACCACCAAGGCAGCAGCCTGTAGTTGGTGAGTATGGTTTATGTAGATGCTTGCCAATACACCGGGCATGTAATGGCTATGGTATATTCCATGCACACATCTAACACACCTACCCAGAATACATGCTATACATGTGCATGTATTGTTGCTGTTAAATGCATGGCATCACAGTGGTGACCATGATGGGGTATTGGAAGGGTATGTCAGACACCTGCAAGATAACTAACATTATGTCATTGTGGAATGTGTCCACAGGGAGTAACATAATGGTGGGAGACATGGCCTACAGTAGGGACATGTTTGGAACAACACCCATATACAGTGCAACACCAGTGTATATACCTGTAGGCCAATGGCAACTGTTGCAGAGTTACACTATGGCATAAGGTATTACTGTGGTCCACATTATCAGCTGGGACTAGGCTGTAACATGTGGTGTTCAGTGTATGGGACACTGCAAAGTGACACACGTGTAGGCCTTACTTCTCAAGCATCTGCAAAAAGGCTGAAGGTGGGGGGGTGTCAGCATGACACACCAGTGCACTGCAGCAGGGATCCTAAGGATGCTAAGAATGGCTGTATCTGCACATAGTCAGGTTCAGGAACTGTGGCAGACATAACCCTACCCCCACAGCAATAGAGACGGCAGTGTGTGAACACCAAGGGATGTGCACATGAGTAGACCTTGCAATCATGCAGATTAGGGGGACATGTGTAGGGCAGACTGAACATACACTGGCAAATGCAGATGGCCCACGCTAGTATACCCCTGCCAGGAGTAGTGACTGCTGTAGTACACATAACAATAGGTGCAACAAACCGTCATGATAAGGGTGTGCACACATATGCCCACATGGAGTGTATGCATTGTGGTTAGCATCCGCTCACCTAACACATTCCGTAGACACTGCAGGTGAAAGTACAGGACATATGTCACATATCGGGCTCATGTAATGTTAAGATATGCGGTAATGTGGTCCCATGGCAGATCAAGGATGGGTGCATCATATCAATAAGGGTGTGTACACCCCCATAGCCATGGTATGCTCTGATGATTGTCAGTGTAATAGTATTGGATTGGTCATACATAGTCCGCTGATGTTGAGAGCTGTAAATCAGACATCAGACATTCACAAATTACATCTGTCCACATATCATCCCAGGTATCTGTTGCTGAAAAACATAGGGGCTGTGAGCATTAAAGCTGACATAACTGACACAGTACTACACATTCAGCAATGGGTTGTACACCTGTGAGGTGTGGTGTACAGTACATGGCAGGATGCAGAACAGGTGCACAGTGATAATGTGTATATGGGTGCAGTGGTATCCAGGGGAAGGGGCATCACCTAGTGACAGCACATGCAGTACACACATGTATACTGTTGCTAGCACGGATTGAGTATAGCTGCACTGGATGCTGTTGTGTACCATATGTTATGCATGTTGACAGATGGGTAATAGGAGGATTGTGTGTACTATCATTGTGCAACCTCACCTGTATGTCTGTGTGTGCATCCTGGTGGGTAGTTAGTTTCTCTGTAGGGTCACTCTGGTGAAGTGGATGGAGGTTGATGCATGTAGGATGCGTGTGTGCATGTGTGTGTTTGTGTGGGTGGCCATGTATGCACATGTGTGATTGTGGGGTTGTTCATGCAGCAGTACCTCCCTTTGGGATTGTGCAGTACATGGACATGGACTGCCATATTACACACCAGGAATACTTGTCATGTATGCAATCATAGGACAGCTGATAGTATAATAAGTTCTGTAGCATGGACTAGGCATTGAGAAGGAAGGTAGACACCAACTATACCCTTAATATCGCATTCAGCAGAGAGGTGACTGACAACCCACGTATGCAGCACTACAGATGCATTGGGGAAGTACTAGTCAACACCAGGGAATGTATCCATATATTACAGTTGTCACATGATAAGCTGATTGAGCAGCATATCTGTAATGTACTGAGCAATACATACACATGACACTCCAGTGCGTGATATTATGGAGTGAACATAGTAGCCCACACATATAGGGGGCTATGCTCATGATGTCCGGACATACACAGTGTGAACAGTGAATAACAGCAGTGAGGCCATCTAAAACCACTACACACAGGTCAGGGAGGAAATGTAGAAACAGGTCTTGTATTGTGATCACTTGTCTAGGCATTTAGAGAACTGATATGTTCATGAGTGGTATCAATGTGTGTATGTTAACAAGTGTGATGCAGGATGGGGAACACATGGAAATATAAGTGGGACTGTCTGGAAGGTCATGGACAGGTAGGTATACGGTGGTGTGTGTGTGTGTCTCTGTGTGTGTGTGTGTGTGTGCGTGTGTGCGTGTGTGCGTGTGTGCGTGTGTGTGTGTATGTACTTTTATGCAATGCTTTACAGGTTTTAAAGTGAGTTTATTGTTTTCCCCCACAGGTGGCGAGGTGGGTCAGGATCCCTCCTGCATGCAATCTGATGTTGGTGTCCATACAGACACCGAAGATGATGACAGTACTGTTGAGGCACAGGTGGAGTTGTCAGGGGCCGAAACAGCACCATCATTTGACATCCCCCTTTTAGCCACCCCAATCCCGCACACAATTTCAGTGCCTATACATACCCCATCACCAGTGGCCATAGTGGAGGGACAGCTGGCATTTGGTGGCAGTGCACAGGAAAGTGTGGTAACCATGCCTATTGTGTCTGGTCACAGCAGGCATAGTCAGATGTCTGGCAGGGCACCACATAGGCAGATGTCCCAGGGTGCTCGTGGTAGGGCCGCTGGTCATCATACCTGTGGCAGATGCGACACACCTGGTACCAGCAGGTGCATGTTTCAGGCTGTCATGGCGGTGCAGGTATGTATGGAACGTTACACCAGACAGGGCCTGAGGCTGCAGAGGGATGCTCTCACATCTGCAAGTGACAACACCCGTGAACTGGCTAGTGCCATCCATGCATTAACTGAGTTCATGGATAGATGGTCTAGTGAGATGATGGCCCTCATCGACCGTGGTCTGTCTGTGCTTGAACATGTGGTGGGAGTGCGGTGATGGTCACATGGATGTAGGCCAGCAATGCCAACAGCTGGCAGTCAACATGGACATGCTATGACACCAAAGGGTTCCCATAGTGGCAGTACCAGCCCTGGCACTGTTGGGGGGAGCTGTCCACACCACACCACAGCAGGCCAAGAGCACATGGTCCTGGCCAGTCCCAGGAGGGACCTGGCTCCAGTGGACATTTGTCATCATCAGGTGAGAGTAGCACATCGAGGCCTGTACCTGGATGTGCCCATGGATCTCCTGGCAGGCACAGTTCACGTGTCCATGGCCAGAGGCAGTGAACTGCACACTCTGCCAGGTATGGTCTGCAGCTGTCCATAAACACCTATGTAGGGCAGTCACATGGCAGAACTGTGTACATGCATACCCACACACTTTATGAATACACCTAAGGCAACCCCATACCTACACACACCACATCACCACGCCCAGTTCACCTCATCACACCCCTCACCCACACACATGGAGTCAAATGTATGGCCCACCCCCGGCCTCTGGCAACCCAACAACACACCCTGTGTATATTATGATACCTGTGCCACATCCCTGTCATCCATACCATCGATGCAGGGACGGGCTAATATGGTTCTGATGCACACAGTGACTGTACTACAGTGTATCACAGTACTGCAGTGTAACATGTTGTAAGGAGTAAAGTGTAATGCATATATGTCAGGAAGTGTAGCCATCCAGCAATGATACATTATAGCTGTTAGTAACACTGGTTGATTGTGCTCTCTATAATGATATCCATTTGTGTTGTAGGTGTACATGTGTCAGCATGAGGATGGTCAGCATTCATATTCCACAGTGGGGTATGGCACTGTGGTGACACCATGGCTGTGACATATCTGGGGTACAGTTGAACACGTCACAGGTTTGTATAACAGTTCTAGCCTGTGCCACATGGACAGGTGACCCACCGGGATGTGTATAATCTGCAACCTGATGTAGACCCATCCACATACACGCACACTCTTACTTGGAAACACTGGGACTCGACCCCTATCTAGGTATGTAGTGATACTGAAGTGTGTGGCTTTCATTGCACACACCACACAGTGTTTAGGGTGAGGTTTGTTCCAGGTTACATGTTACATGCAGAACATCCTGAGACATGTACAGTATGCTAATGGGGGATGTAATGGGTGTATATGGACAATACATAGTGTGACATACCTTCATATACACATTAACAGACACATACCAGGCAGACACATGTCTGAGAGACCTGGGTCTGTCACTACTAACTAACTTGACAGTGTGTCCAGTGTGCTACAGGTATGCTGCACACAGCACATGCATAACTGGCCTGGATTGTGGTATCAGTTACCTGTATGGCTGATGGTGACAGTGGTGACCATAACGTGGAACATGGGACAGATACCCTGTGTACCTTGGTGTAATGACAGTGTACACAGCACCCACATCCCCCAGTGGATATTGTACTCCCTGGAACCCATGATGACACTCTGATATACCCACCATTCCACATTGGTCATGACTGTGATACAATCCATTGTATATCACAACAATGGTACTACAGGGATATGCATCTAATGCATATGCCACACGCATAGTACGGTGTTGCATTGTCATGCCTCAACTATGGGCAGCAACAATACTATCTGTACTACTGTGTGGCAATGGGTATTGTAATAGGAGTATGTGGCCACAGAATGCTGTACCCTACAGATATATGGACATGCACAAATACACACACTTGCCAGAACACAATGGGTATCTCATGCCTATCAACCCATTTGTTCAACACTGTTGTGCTGGTACTGCAAGGCTTGTGTAGCTGGTATGGAGAGGAGTTTATCAGGGTACATGTAATGTCCCATACAGCAGCATCCACAACTTACTATGGCAATGGGTGTTGTGGTGGTTGTGAAGGTCCTCATGGAATTCCCAAGTACAGGTGTGGTAACACACAGACACTGCTATACTCAGTCATGCGCATGTACACATGTCAGTACTGGGGTGCATTGCTGCAGGTGGTCATAGCTGTGTACCTAGCTATTGTCCAAGGAAATATGGGTTGTGTAGGGGTTGTGTGTACAGTGGTATCCTGCCACCTGCCATTTTGTAGCAGGCAGTCTATCGACAAACACTACTGTGGTGACCATCAGTGTGAGAGTGACATGTATCAGCCAATCTTCCAGGTGCCTCCTGCACATGGCACTGAGGTGATCAAATTGACATGTATGCAACATGTATTACAACACATGGTTAGGGTCTGTGATGGAGACCTGTACCCAAGCATGTTATGTTGACTGTGGTAGTGTAGTGGAGGTACCAGTGGCATGTGGTGCATACAGGGTGTTATCTCCTATATGTGCCTGTTCTTACACAGCTAGGCAGACATGTCAGTGTCAATCAAGCTTAGGTTGCCTGTACATATCCCAGCTGGATATCTGCCATCTGCACATCTGTACAGGGACTGACAGTCAGCTTGCCAAGTAGCTATGCAGTAGGATGAATGTGTTGACAGATAGACATTTGACAACAATATGTATGCTATCACTACATATCAGAAGCCCTCACTAACATGTGCTGTACAGACGGTAGTCTACAGTTACATTCCACATGTCATATCATTACCCAGTACGGGTTATGTACTGTGACACAGCTCACACACCAGGGATACAACACGGAGGCCTGAGAGTCCAGCTATGCCTGCGGGTGTGTCTGTTGTCAGTCCTATATTTAGCACTCTACTCTTGCCTGGGTAAGCACTGCCAACAGTAGTACCGCCATGATACACTACATGCCAGTGTGACAGCACGTACCCTGGGCTACTACCCCTGTATGTAACATATTCACATGGATAACAGTGCTGTACAGGCTTCATATACGTCTGTGTCCCACACATGACACTCACGCCCCTTGCTACTGTAATGGCAGCACATAGGCACATGTATTGTACATGGCATTACATGCACTTGTTACAGATGTCATTACTCTATGTTATCAGACTGGGTGGTGTCAACTAGTTGCCAGTGCTAACTCCCGCAAATGTGCTTAAAGCTGCTCAAAACTGCCTTATCCACTCTGTATCCAACAGCCCTTGTTCTGCCCAGCAACAAAATGAACAGCCCTTGCAGGTCTTGAACCCAGAACCCTGTACACTATACTCATAACACTTAACCACTACACCATGACCTCTGTGAAGGCAACTGTTGTTTTTACAATATATCTGTCAATACACATATTGATTAGTATTGAACAATTGCCTTTAGTTCCACAATTGTGTAGTACTTGTCATTAATATGACTGTTGCATCACATATGTAGTTTTACCATAACGTACACATAACAGATACATACGGTGAGATACATCTGGGAGGGTATACACAACTGTGAGGTTTACACATGACAGGAATATGGGTATATACATATAATAGGTTGATATATGTCTATATGTACAAACACATGTATATTTATGCATATGTCTGTATACACATCTGTATAGTGCAACATATATATGACCATGTGTACATCTCTTCGTATGTATGTATATATATATATATATATATATATATATATATATATATATATATATATATATATATATATATATATATATATATATATATATATATATATATATAGCTAAATATGTATGCACATCATATATGTGCAGATATGCCTATGTATGTAGATATATATGTAGATATCTATAACTATACGTGCATACATATCTATTCTGATATACCTATTACTGACAATATATATGTAGATATTCATAAGCATATGTGCATATGTATCTCTATCTGTATATGTGTAGACATATATTGCTGTGTATGTGTATATATCTGAGTGTCTATATATATATATATATATATATATATATATATATATATATATATATATATGTACATATCCATCTATGTATGTCGATATGTATATGTGTATATATCTATATAGATATATGGATAATTGTATATACATATATATTCACCATATGTCCTGAACATGGAGTGGAGCCCTACCTCAACCCCAATAGTCCCAACCTCTAAGTGCAAGGGGATGTTAGGTATGTATAGCAGGTATATATGTAGACTATTGCCACTGTGATAGGGGTTGTCTTCCCAAACATGTTGTGTGTGGGAGGTCACATCTGCTTTTAACATGTGTGCCATTGGCTACTGACAGACATCCTAAGGACATCATAGTACAGTACCACTGCTAGCACAGTAATAATCCTGTGGACTACAGCAGAGATATGGCCAATAAATGTGGATAGTCTGACACACTCTGGCCAGTCCAGAGGTATACACAAAATCCCTTAGTGCAAGACATGTGGACCAAGCCTGACAATGTGGATGTTAGCCATGTAGATGGATATATCACGTAAATACTAGTATACATTTGCCTCCATAGGTTATGCATTCACACACCCCTGTCTGTCCTGACACATAACCACTGGTACAGAGGTACCATGGCCACATACTACCCACTAGTTAGTGACATACATCTGTACAGCATCCCACTGCTTTGTCTGACATGCATGACTGTTATAGTGGTCTGGAAGCAGTACATCTGGCAAGTATCTGGACATAACATCACACTGGGTAAGTACAATAAGCTGCTAGGCATGTAACAAAGCAATGTGCAGGCTATAGGCAGACTGCCACAACACTGGCCTACATTTCTTATGGGGGAATACACATGTACCTCCATATATAGTAGGCTCTACAGGCATGTCACAGCACAGAGTAACAGACACCTGACTCACAGAATCCCCAATCCATCTGTGATGCTGTTTGCCAAACACCAGATCTAGGTACTGCTCACAGTGAATGAAAAGGCCCAACACCAGCATGATGTTCCTAGATATTGGAGTGTGTTTCCATGCAATTGGCAATGGGAATGTTACCACAGGTGTTCCACATGCAATCAGCTAGAGGGGGCTGCAATTCATGCAGAGGCCATTAGCTGATCATGAGCATTACTTACAAAACACATGCTGCTGCCTAAGCAAAGCAGGTGTGGTTCTCCACATCCACCCTAGAGGGAGTGAGAGAGGCAGGCAGATGCAAAGATAAGTCAGGGAGAGGGTGGGAGAGTAAAACCGAAGCATGTTTATGTCACACACCTACCAGTACAGGGTACCAAACCCCTAACTGACTATGTATGGCTACCACATGTCTATGCAGTTATTGGATGTGCCACTTAGCTTACATGTTGAGGAGCTCTCCAAATGTATATGCGATGGTGAGTGACATCTGCAACAGTGATATGGTAGTGATACAGTAGGTGTAGTACACGTGCCTGTCCGCATGGACAGGTGTCAGCGTCAACACAGCCACACTCTCTCAGGGACTCACACACATTGACACACTTGGCAGGGTCAGGAATACACTTCCTCACTAGTTAGTTTGCCACAATACAGTACTGTGCAGGTATCACATGCACCACAGGGGTTATCCGAAGGTTATATGGCAAAGGGTATGTGAAGGTGTCTGACATCAGACAGCATGCTTCAGTATGCCAATGAGGTTTGTAGTAAGTGTAAATGTGGTCAAAAGCATCATAAACCACACACACAGACACAGGGTGCCAGTACTGACATGCATGCGTGTATTGCTTCATGGGTGTGTAGTGGTTGACTGTGCCAGAAGGCTATACAAGGCTAGCTGAAGGGTATACCTTGGCATCAGGGTACATGACAATGGTCTGCAGTGTGGCTCAGGGGTGTAGTGTCTGGATTGGCCCACACAGGTGGGTATTGTATTTACCATCCTGTCACCTGAGTAACAATTGTGTGTTGCCATTGCTGTTCGATACTTGCCATGTATGTGTTCTTTAGTCCATGACATGGATGCTGTCTGGGATGTGCACACATCCCACATGCATGTACAGTGACATGTGGAACTGTACCTGTGTTGTCTGGCCCATGTTGTGTACACAGATTGTTATAATCAGATGTGCCTGTCCTGGCCTCTTGTGCTGGGAACAGGTAATGGACAGCAGGTTGACCTTGCACCTACACTGATAGAATGACAGGTATTCCATGGTGTCAGTGGCATCTGTCCATACAGTGCATGTGTATAAGGCATGGTATATCCTTTGTGGGTCACATTTGATGGCACCACAGGTGTTGCAGGCATCCAGTGGGGAGCATAGTGAAGTCACACTGTCTGCATTGTACACGCATATGTTATTTATGGACAGGGTGCCATGCCCTCTGTCATCCACTGCAATCACACCATGGTTATCTGCGGGCAATATCCAGGGTACTACCAACATAACAGTTGTTGCCTAGGCAAGTGTGTTTGTGTATGAGACATGGGTTGAGAGTGTTCTCTGTATAATACAAGGGTTGCTAACATTGTTCACCAGACCTTGATGTCACATGTAGGGGTATGGATCACCACCCCAGCTTCTCGGCTATTTCACATCTGTTATCCTTGTAAGGTGGGCATTGTGACATATAATAGGGCCACCATATAAGAAATTAACAAAATCCACTCCACAATGAGCCCAGTTGTTACACACTCACCTCCACACGGGATACAAATGACAAACACAGACACCTGTCATGTCTAGGATTATAACTCCTACCTAACTAGTTTATTACACTACAGCACTATGCAGTTATAGGATGCACCATGGAGATTACTGGAGTATTTCTTTCCCAAAGGTGTATTTCACAGTGAATGACATCAGCAGGCTTGCCAAAGTAGGGCATTTGAATTGTAGTGAATGTGACTAGCCTAAAAAGCATTGCTTCCTGCACAGGCATATAAGCACACACACACAAACATCCACACTTGCCATGTGTGGGAATAGAACCTCTACCAAAGTACTATATCACACTACAGCATTACGCTGTTACAGGACATGCCACAGAGATTACTGGAGTGTACCTTGCCCAAAGGTGTATTTCACAGTGAATGACATCAGCAGCCTTGCCATAATAGGACATTTGAATTGTAGTGAGTGTGACTAGCATAAAAGACATAGCTCCCTACACAGACACAGAAACACACACACAAACATCCACATTTGCCATGTGTGGGAATAGAACCCCTACCAAAGTACTATATCACACTACAGCATTATGCTGTTATAGGATGCACCACAGAGATTATTGGGCTACATTTTTCCCAAAGGTATATTTCACAGTGAATGACATCAGCAGCCTTGTCAAAGTAGGGCATTTGAATTGTAGTGAGTGTGACTAGCCTAAAATGCATTGCTCCCTACACAGACAGAGACACACACTTGCCATATCTGGGATTAGAACTCCTACCTAACTAGTTTATCACACTGCAGCATTACGCAGTTATAGGACGCACCATGGAGATTACTGGGTTATACCTTTCCCAAAGGTATATTTCACAGTGAATGACATCAACAGCCTTGCCAAAGTAGGGCATTTGAATTGTAGTGAGTGTGACTAGCTTAAAAAGCATTGCTCTCTACACAGACAGAGACACACACACAGTTGCCATGTCTGGGATTAGAACTCCTACCTAACTAGTTTATCACACTACAGCATTACACAGTTATAGGACACGCCATGGAGATTACTGGACTACACTTTTCCCAAAGGTGTATTTCACAGTGAATGACATCAGCAACCTTGCTAAAGTGGGGCATTTGGATTGTAGTGAGTGTGACTAGCCTAAATAGCATTGCTCTCTACACAGACAGAGACACACACACAAGGTTGTCATATCTGGGATTAGAACTACTACCTAACTAGTTTATTACACTACAGTATTACCCAGTTATAGGACGCGCCACAGAGATTACTGGACTACACTTTTCCCAAAGGTGTATTTCACAGTGATTGACATCAGCAGCCTTGCTAAAGTGGGGCATTTGGATTGTAGTCAGTGTGACTAGCCTAAAAAGCATTGCTCCCTATATAGACAGAGACACACAGCTGCCATGTCTGGGATTAGAACTCCTACCTAACTAGTTTATCACACTACAGCATTATACAGTTATAGGATGCTCCACAGAGATTACTAGGCTACTCCATTCCCAAAGGTATATTTCAAAGTGGATGACATCAGCAAGCTTGTCATAGTAGGGCTATGGGGAGGGCAGTGTGTGTGTGCATGGACCATAACCCATTCATTTAAAGGTTGACACACCACATGCAGGCACTTGCAGGGTTATATTTCGCAGGTACGTGTATACAGCTGCTAGATAATTACTGCATTGTTCAGTCATGTTGCACAGTTAGCACTTGCACTACATTGTCTGTAATGCTGACATATACCAGTGGCTAATTTCTACAGTGAGTGATATTTACACATCATGTGGTTGTAGCCATTTGGCTGTGTGCTGGGTGGGACAGGCCTCATGATGGATGGCTCTTTGTCACAGTCACTCTCTTCCACACATCTATGTATGTCTACTTTTAGCATATTATACTGTGTTGTCCTTGGATGTATGTCTGTATTCCTATCCAATGTGTGTGCAAATCATGACTGGTGCATACTGTGGAGTATATGCACTAACATCTACAACTGTCAGATATGGGCTTCATTTGTTTAAGTGTGTGAGCATGCCCAGTATGACCTTTCTGTGTGTTGTCTGACATTGCCTTCATTTCTCTAAGTCTGTGAGCATGCCCAGTATGCCCTTCTGTATTGAATGTGTAGATCCATTCCAGGTAGTTTGTACTCCAGTGCAGACCTTTGTGTTGTACACCTACAGGTAGCAAACTGTTTCTGCAGGGTATCCATAGATCATTTGGCAATATGGGGTCAAACTGTAAAAAGGGGTCGTGTGTACTGTAGGTGATTGTGTCTGTGCTGCATTTGCTATATGGTACTGGTGTTAGCAGAGATATTCAGACATGTGTACTGTTATACACTGTGATGTTTTATGTCCTCAAGTACTGTCAGGTGGTCATTCTTGCTCACAGTGATGTCCTGGGGAACAAGGGTGAATGCAGCTGTGTCCGATATTGTGGGCAAACGCCTACATATTCATGGAAAGTTATACCATTCTGGAGGGGGAGGTGCAGACATTTACTGCTGGGTCTGTGTATCCTGTTCAGCACCTCGGTACAGTGCTGGCAGAGGATCCCATACTTGTACATCCATCGACATGACAGTATGGACTTATCCTGCTGTGACAATACCTCACAGCTGTACAGATTCACACAGGTTACCCAGACGCAGAGGCCATATGTCGGGACATTACCCCTATTGTGGTGTACGGGCAGATTTGTAGCCACCCATTTATGTGTTTGCAGCCGGGGATAGTGTGTGCACATGGCTGTATGTCAGACCTTACACATTCTATGCTGCCCATGCTCCCACCCCCCTCTATTATTCTATCCTCTTCCATACATTATGCATACATTCTCTGATACTTTCCCTAAGGTTATCACCTCATCACAGCTGTGTTTTGGTGTTGGTTCACAGTTCATGCAGTGGGACATGGTGGACATGTTACTGTGGTTTGTCCACATGGCCTTGCATATGGCTTATGTGGAGTGTGTTATGTTGTTATTTGGGTGTCCATGACATAACATGCATTGGCAGTATGTGTGAGACACAGACCTTTGACAGAGGCCTGTAGGCCATTTGCTGGTGATTCAGGCCAGCTGTGGCAGGCCCTTGAATTCTGTCAGTCCTACAGTCCCAGACCGCCATACAGTATATTCCCCTGTGACAGGGTAGGTGTGCTAGGTGTTCATGGCAATACTTTCTATCAGTATTGATCAGGTGGTGTGGATGCTGGCAGGGTGCTACCTACAGCTAGGGACACACCTGCATGGGATACCTGCACTCCATGCTGCATTCTTTCGCTATTGCCATATACAGGTGGGGATCATATTGTACCCATTCCCAACAGCAGGGATGCGACCAGAGAGGTACCTGTGGGTGGTGTTTGGGTGATCTGGGTGCATGTGTGCTATGGAAACTACTCACATCCGATGCACAGATATGCATGGGGCATTCCAATTATGCTGGCATGTGTAGGTACATCAGCTGTTTCCCAATACATCAGTCATATGACCTTTGTGATCTGCAAGTGTTCAGGCAGATGACAGTGGTATTCCCTGCCTGTATGTACAATTCCAAGCGTGTGTCCATTTCACAGTTACACATTATATACTGTATGTCTGGGGTACTTTCCCCTGTGTACTGCTTGTATGTCTAGCCCAACAGCCATGCCATGTCAATCTTTCAGACGGTGACACATATTAACACCATACATTTACATTGGCTTACCATTAGCATGTGTTATGCTGGTGGGAATTGTCTTTGGCACCGCAGTTGTGCAGACTTGGCCCTGTCATCAGCAGTAGTGGGCAATGGCCACCAGGTCATACCTCAACATGCATACATACTGACCACTCTCTCACAATATGAAACACAAACCAACCTAACACACACATACCTGCATATTGTGCAAATGCTACAATCTGTCCTGCTACCTTGGCCACCTCTGGGCATCTGTGCTCCACTGGTATTATACCTACACATACATGTTACTACATTTCTACATAGGATTGGGGGGGCACACCTGACTGTTACTACATGTCTACATAGGACATGGGGGGTACACCTGACTGTTTCTACATTGCTACACAGGATTGGGGGGTGGCACACCTGACTGTTACTACATTTCTAAATAGGATTGGGGGGGCACACCTGACTGTTACTGCATGTCTAAGTAGGGTTGGGGGGCACACCTGACTGTTCCTACATGTCTACATAGGATGGGGGGCACACCTGACTGTTACTACTGTCTAAATAGGATATGGGGGGGCACACCTGATGGTTTCTACATTGCTACACAGGATTGGGGGGGTACACCTGACTATTACTACCTGTCTACATAGGATGGGGGTGCACACCTGACTGTTACTACATTTCTACATAGGCTTTGGGGCACACCTGACTATTACTACATGTCTTCATAGGTTATGGGGGGCACACCTGACTGTTTCTACATTGCTACACAAGATTGGGGGGCATACCTGACAGTTGTACACATTTGCTATGACTGTATTGGTATATCAGGTACTCCATTTCATTTTGTTTTCTGACCTATCATGCTGACTAGAGGCATGTCAGTGTACTACAGGTCTTAGGTTTGATTGACCTACATATTAGTTTCTGACTTCCTGCCCATCCCACTGCCTGACCTGATGTAGTCTGTCTGTGTAGGCCTGGGGGGGGGTTACCCATAGGTATCATTCAGTGGCCTTAGCACAGCCTTTGTTTGTGTTTGTCTACACCTGTCCTGCTGGCTGTGACTGTTGTTGGGTATGTGAACCTCCCTGACTGGCATGTGTGTGTCATATGGACACACATGTGGCCCAGCACATTTCCTGCAGTGGGTTTTGTCACCATGTCTAGTACTGGCTAATATGGTGACACCCGTATTTGTTACACATCTCATGCTGCCACTATAGATGTCGACTGTCTGTTGGCATCCCATTCAGCCACCTGATTTCCTTGCATGCTCACAAACATACAGGTAACAACACATACTACTACATTCTGCAATTGGTAAGTTGAGTGACTTACCTTGAGGGTGTGCCAGCATTGAGGGTGGTGCTGAAGGGCTGCCTATGTTGCATGCACATAGTACACTCCCTACACATGGTTGAGCACAGGTAGTGTCATGTTTGGCATCCCTTTTACTGTATGTGCGAGTCAGAGAGAGGTGTCATTCCCTGGGTTCCTCCTGTGTCAGTGTGTATGTGCTATGCATTGCTTGTTTGCCAAGGCCAGGGCATACTGGGCATGCCTCCTTCTGCCTACTGTGGCAGGCTCAGGTTGTTCCTCCTCTGAGTCACTCTGTGCCTGTGCAGGCCTTGGCAATGGTGGGGGGCTGTGTGGCCCTGCCCTGTGCTGTTCCTGCTGCAGCTGTTTGATCATATTGTGTAGCATGGCACATATGATGAAAATTTGAGTACATTTAGCTGGTGAGTACTGCAAGGCTCCACCGGATGTGTCCAGGCACTGGAACTGTGACTTGAGCATTCCAAACAAATGCTGTATTATAATTCTGGTCTGTGCATGTGCCTCATTATGGATTTCTTGTTTGGGTGTATGTGCATTTCTGATGGGTGTTATCAGCCACGGCTCCAGTGCGTAACCAGTATCCCCCACTAGGTGACTGTAAGGGATGTCCCCATTGAAAAAATCTCTGGTACAGCAGCATCAGATGCCAGATGTGGGAATCGTGATAGCTTCCAGGGCAGCCAGCACACACACATTCATTAGTATGCCCTGGGCATCACACACGACCTGGCAGTTGATGGAGGGGAAGCCCTTGCAGTTGATGTAGACCCTACCCCACTCACTGGGTGGTGCTTTGATGTGTATGTGCATGCAGTCTATAGCACCCACTACCTCAGGGTATTCTGCTATTTGGTGGAATAGATGCATATTGCTGGCCAACGCCTCACGAGTGTTGGGGAAATATACATGCTCACCAGCATGTGCTGACATGGCATCCAGGAACTAGTGGAGTACCCTGGATGCTGATGCATGTGAGTTCCTCATGATATCCCCAGTTGGCCTTTGGAAGGTACCTGTAGTTAGTATTCTTAGGCCTACACATACCTTGGTATCCAGTGGGATGGGCTCCCCTTGGTTCTGTGTGTGAGGAGTGGCCAGCACAGCTTAACAATTTGCTGTAGGAGGTCCCTGTCCACTCTATAGCGCTCCACTATCTACAGCTTATGTAGCCCCTGGTATGTTACCCTGGGTCTGTACACTTTTCCCTGTATCCTCACTGTGGGTTGATCAACAACATTCACATCCTCACCACCCTCAGCCTCTTCCACATGTTGTTGTATGATGGCTATTGCAGCCCCTATCATTTTTGTTTATTTTGTTTGTTAAAAGTTCCCCACTTTTACACACTGGTGGTGTAGAGTATGTGGGAAAAAGCAGAGGGGAAGATGTTTGTATAGTTTATAGTAGTGTTCTGGGCTGGGCTGGTCTGCTGCCTGTGTAATTGGCTGATTCTGATACATTTCACCTGCCAGCTATGCTAGTTCTCCTAGATTACCTTCCTACTGCTCTTTTCTCTTCCTATTGCCTTCCATGCAAACACAGCGCTCAAATGTGCACAAAGCTGTTATTTTCTGGTTTACTTTTTTTTTTCCTTTAAAACCCGGTGCGTGGCATGCACACCCACTTAGGCAATGTAAAGAGTACTAGGCAGCCTCAGACACACACCCTTGCTTAGCTCTGCCACAGGGCTCCAATCTGCTTACAGTATGCCTGACACACCCCCTATGATGTCAGTTAACTCCTTAGGCTTGCACCAAGCTATTCCTGCTCTTACACTGTTGGGTGCTGACTAGCATGCAGGGGAAATCTGGGATTTGGTATCATTCCCCTCATTTGCATAGGATTGCCTGCTGATGCATAGTTACATGTCCCACACTGAGCCTCCCCCCTTAGCAACCACTATTCACTAGCCATTTTGTCTTCTGCCTGTCATTGAGTATAATGGAAAAAATAGTGATTTTGGTTAGAATGCTTTCTTTAGTTTTTTTTTCTTATTTTTCACCCGATCCCATTTGAGCGGCGCTGCCCACGGTTAAACACCCGAGATTGGCTAAAAAAAATATAAGTTGATTTGTTTATTTTTGCAGTTGTGTTCTATGCCAATGGACTTATACTTGGCCATTGGCATGCTTTCTACATAATATCCACCCTTTATTTGGAGTTGTCATGGCTCCGTTTTGTAGTTTGCAGAAATGTACTCAGTTACTGGCGGAGTACATTTCTGCAGATTACACTAGTCCTGCATGGCCAGCTTCCAGCTTAATGGATCTCAAATTCACCTCATTTGCATGGATTTCTCCTGCAAATGGGGTAATCTGCATACAGGGGCTGAGTCCGTGCAGGACTAGTGCAGGAGCACTCGTGCACATCCCTACAGCTTATTCCTGGACCACACGGCAGACATATTGCTTGCTGGGCTTGCTGAATCCGGGGGAAATGTGTTTTTTTTTCTTTTTTCTTTTTTCCTATGAAAATTTGCTTGCTATGTATAAACTTTTCCTATGAAAAGTTGCTTGTTATGTATACATTTCTTACTTGTTTGCTATTTACCTGTGGAGCTTTTCTCCCCGGGCATCCACTGAAAATGGACATGTATCCAGTCAGAATCTGCCGGTTAACAAATGTAAAATAATAAAATAAAATAAATAAATAAATAAATAAATGTTCAGTATTCCTGTAGTCACTGCTTGTGGGTTCTAATCCGACGCCAACCAACTTAGATATGTGCAGTAGGCAATACTGTTTTAGTACGTCAGAAATAAATGCTGTGTCATACCCAGATTAAGAGTCAATGTTGTGTTCTGCTCATTCTGTTTTATATATGCTGTAGGTTGCAGTCAATAAATGAAATGGGTAAATGTGTAGTGTAGTCATTGCTTGTGGGTTCTAATCCCATACCAGCCAACTGAGAAATGTCCAGTGGTCAAGTGTAATCAGTGTACACGAACATACCTCTCAACTGGCACAATTTTTGCTGAATGTACTGAATATTGCCCCATATGTCTGGTCCTCTGATTTGCAGATATATGACAACACTCAAAATGGAATTTAATGGCAAATCTGTTATCAGAACACCTTACTACTATTGTATGAGCACACTATGTAAGAATGTTCCTTGTCATTGTGCCTTTGTACCACCATTATGTATGGCTTGGCCCATAATGTCCCATGCAAAGAGGTTGACGGGTATGTATGTGGAACATCATGTATACAATATAAGCAGTCAGTGTTCTCACAAGTGAAATCTAACATATCTATACGTATGTAGTTGTAGTCTGTGTAGTTATATTATCTGTGAAGTTACTAATGTTCTTTTTTCTCTCATCCCACCCCTTCTCTTATTTTATTTATTAAATATATTTATTATTATCATTTGATATTATCATGTTGTTATTACCTCTTATGTTGGCCTTATGTATAATTTAATATTGCTTTGCTGTTAAAAAACATAATTTGCATTATTTATTGTTATGTTCCTCATTATATTATTTTTATTTTGTTTCCATTACTCATTATTGTTTTCTCTTATGTCACTAATTACATTTGTTTGGGTTATGTTTAATTTTCCTTTATGTTTATATTTCATTTACCACAGAGCGACAAGGTAGACTGGCTCCTGGTGATCCACCTACCTTGGCTCCCCCAGCCGAGGCATTGGGGCCCAGCATATCTGGGCTGCAGACTGGTGGTACCCCCTCTGCTGTTCCTGCACTACCTGCACTATTGGGTAGTTTCAACCCCACAGTCTGAGGATGGTCCCCCTCTGGGAGTGGAGGTAGAGGGATGCTTTTGTCACCCAAGACCAACTGCCAGGCATGGTGTGCAGGTTTGTGCACCAAACTGTTGGTGCATGCCTATGCCTTTGCTGTTCATCCTGGTGGGGCAATCTCATCCCAGGCACTGGTGTTGACCACTGCCTCCACAAGAGCAGTGAAGGTGCAGTGTTGACAGTCCCATGGGTGAGGGCTTGAGTCACACTGCTACCGTGTCTGACATCCATGGGACTGGGATTCCACAACACCCCCCCAACCAAGGTGTTCATCCCCCTCTTGTGTCCCACACCTACCCTGTCTGCTGTCTTGTCTGTCTGCAAAAGCTTCCTCACCTTCCCAACTTACCTTTCCCACACATACATATGTCCCTTCCCCAACATTCCACTCTTTCCTTAGAAAAAAACAAGGGCACTTGCTGCAAAAAAAAAAAAATCGTCACATACATAGCTCTCCATTTTGCACGTGTTCCCTGGACACACTTAATTTAGTCAAATAGCTTGACAACAGACTTATGTTGTCGTCACCCCTCTCTCTGGGGGTGACAGTCCAAATTCAGCTAAAAAACTTTTAAAGAGCACAGTTGTTGCCATTGAAGAAATGGATAGCTATGGTTCTTTCCTAAAATCTTCCTGCACATACCTACCTGCCTTTCAATATGTTCCCTCCCTACTTGCACCCCTTTTCACCACTGTCCTATCTCCCAATTTTTCTTTTCTTTAAAAAATTTTTGCATGATGCTGCACTATGCACAGCTTTGCTAAGCTATGCTAAATGGCGGTATATTGATATATGTATTTGAAAGAATAATAATCACATTCAAAAGTACATCTGCGCCCTACTAAGAACACAGTACCATTACACCTAAAGAACAGTGCATCAACCCGGCAAGCCACACACCCAGTTAATTAGTACAGGTATTTTAAGCAAAACATAGTAATTGTAATTTTCTCATCATTAAGCGTGTTTAAGTGATACTGTGCATCGCTCCACATCATGCAAATCTGCTAAAATATTAATAGAAAAATAGGAGTTTAACTGGGATTCTAGTAGAGAAATACATCACTATAAAGCCATACACATAATAATAGATGTAAGTGAAGTATACAACAGCAGGTAAGTGTGTAAATATATCTACAACATGTAAAAATACACCTGCTATAACAGTGACTCAAAAGCTCAATCTGTTTCATGCATTGAAAATATTAATTTTTGGTCCACATGGTCCTGGGTTCAAATACAGCTGTGTCTAGTTTTTAAAATACATGTATGTGTACATTACCATTATAAATTCTGATATTTATGACTGTCTCATCACCTATTTATCCAGTCAAAGCAGTACAGATGGAATGTCTGCTTCTAAATAATGAAAGTCAAAGGTCTACAGGTAGGACCCACATTAACTATTCATATTACAACACTAGGAAGTGTATAGAATGTAAGGTCATGCATTAGTATGTATTCCAAGAGAATTTTGAAGTATGTTATTCAAATGAGGCCTAGTAATATCAGACTGCATCCCACAATGATTTGCTAGTGATATTACAGACAGCTGCACAAGTAACATACATATATGGAGGTCGTGCTAGAAAAATGGGTTGCCAGCACACACATTCCAGATGACTACCATGACATAACACATGGCTTGGCAGTTATCTGACTGGTTGACATAATGGTTAATGTAACCTCTACCTTGTTCTAGGACACACCAAGCATGTGGGGTTTTACTCTGTTAATGATACCTTTGGCTAACATAATTACCTTAAACACGTACCTTAGTTTCTAGTGGGATGGGTTCCCTCAGTCTGGTTCTGGATGCACATCAAGGTTGCCAGAAGTCCCACAGTTCTGGTTAAGTGTTGTCCTGCACATTCTGCAGCCTCTCTTACTATAACTATTGCCTGCAGCAGCTTCAGTCTGTAGCACACATATCTGTATGTAAAAAGTAGCTGCTACAAACATTCTCTCTGTGCTGATGTAGTATCTTTACCCCAGTAATTTCCACTCCAACATATGAGAAATGGGATGAAATCTACATTGGGGCCTTGTATCTTGTTGAGTAGTTGCATGGGATTGGCTGATTATACTGCAAATCAGCTGTGTAGGCTGTATGTAGCATTTCTGACCCACAGATTGGTTCAGCGGCAATCACCTGTTAATGAGAACCATCATAAAAAGGCAAACTTCTAGCTAGGGGAACCATTGTGTATAAGAGTTAGTTTGCATGGTTAACCCATTGATACAGTACTTATATAGCTGTATCTTTCAACAGAGGAGTACTGTACTCCATCAGGTATGAAACCATTTTGTTTCCAACATGATGCATATGTTTGAATATATTTAGGGAGAATGGGGATTACATCAGCATGCTTTTCTTAGAACCGTACTGATGAAATGCCATAGATCTCCAGCTCTGTTACATCTACAGAGGATATAGAGTATAGCAAGGGTATAATGCTGTCTGATAAATAGGTACACAGGTCTACTAGATACTTCATTTGATAGCAGTTGTAATAGCACACTGCTATTTGCTTGGCACTGTTGTTTTTACATATTATACAGGGGGGGGTCCTGCTATGGGGCACACTACATTGGATTCCTGTGCTTGGTGTGTGATCATACGTGAGTATCTGTCATGGCAAAAACAGGAGTAGGTCACTATTCCTACTATCTAGTTGCATCCACACCCTTTGTATGTTTGGCACACTGTTGACTATGAAATGTGTAATCAAGCAGTGAATACTGATAACCTTCCTTTTTTGCTGCATCGCTACATACTGTACTCCCATGTATGTGATCCTCACGTGTTCTCATTTATTTGTATTGCAGGACATATCATGCATGCACAATGCAGAACACTATTTACTTAGGCAGAAAACGACCTGACCATTGAGGCTTTGAGCCAACACTACCAAGTCCTGCTGTCCAGAGGGAAGGCAAATAGGCAAAAGCATGTAGACTTGTGGGAAGATCTGGTGCATAACATTAATGCTGTGGGTCACCAGAATCAAACATCCTAGCAGGTGTGACACTGTGCCATGGATGATACATGCTGCATGCAGACATGCAGCTGATGTGGCCAGGGATCATCAAGTCACTGGTGGTGGAACTGCATCAGAACAATCTCTCTCAGCCACAGAAGATTTCCTGGAAAACCTTGCAACACAGGACAGCTGCCAGGCATCCACAAGCCAATATGTTGTGGACGTGGCTGCCACCCAGTCCTCTCAAGAAGAGAGTCCAGGTATGCTTAGTTAGATCATCATTGGAATACTGTTGTATTCAGTGTTTCAAAGTGTATATAGTTTTATGTGGATGTCAGGAGTTTTATTGTGGGGGGAAGGAGGTTAGCTGCAGTTTTAAGCTCATGCAGAGATTGTGACCCATGTCTGTTAACATAGCGGCTAGTGTAAATTTGAGATATTTGGACATATTACCCCTGTTATACTGCAACATGCGATGCTATTGCCATTACCTCTCCCTCAAATATTTTTCAGGACCATCTGGAAAGAGAAGAGGCTGTGCTCCTGTTGCTGGTAAGCACAAACCTGTTTTGTCAGAGATGTAGCTATAGTTCAAAGTATTTGCTAAAGTGTCATCCCAGGTCTGCTGGCTAGATTGGTGTACTGCTATGCAACACCAAACTATGTGTGCTTCAACACAAACGATACCACCAAAGCCAAAAAAGTATTTTATTTCTCTAACGCCTCGGCTACAAATAGCCTTCAAGGAGTAAAATACACAAAATGAACCACACTTTAAATAATACCAGCAGCTTCAATCAATAAACAATTAAACAATAAATTAAAACTGAAATTTTCAATTAAAACTTTTTTCAAAGCATTTTTAAAGCATCAGTGTCCCATTTCATATAACACTTTTCCAACAACATTCAGTATTTAATCCTTTTGGTACCAATGTACCATATTTTAAAATAAATATTGTTTCCTTTTTTAAAAGGTTATATCTATGTGTTTCCCTATCATTATTATGTAAACAAATCTGTTCTAAAATAGTAGATTCAAGTCCTTCAGGGTTTCCATCATGGCAATTTCTAAAATGCTGGGCCAAGGGACTTTCCATCCTACCTATCCTAATGTCCTCAAGTGTTCTAACAATCTAACTTTAAACATTCTTTTAGTTTGTCCAATATAGAACATATTACACGTACATCTAATGGCATATATTACCCCTTCTGTTCTACAATTATAAGTCCCATTCACAATGAAAGAGATATTATTAATGGTCTGAAAGGTATTTCTTATATATTTCTTATATAAGGACATCCCATACATTTGTTGCAGGGTCTCATCCCTTTATTCAAAATCTGCACCGACAAATTAATGTCTGGTCTATGAAATTTAGTATGTACCACCATATCTCTTATATTTCTACCTCTCTTATAAGAAAATATTATTTTTTTATTAGTCAGTCTACTTAATTCATCAAAACTTTTCAAAAATTCCCAATAATGGAGCATAACTTGTTTAATATTCTCACTCAACATGTTATATCCTAAATCGTTTGGATTGGTGTACTGTCTGCATGATTGCCAAATGGACAGATATTTTCTGAATGTACACAGTTTAGAGTCATACCTCTGCCTTGTAGGTGTGACCATAGTGATTGACTTGACAGTATTATCAGGACATTACAGATTGCCATAACTATCAACTATGCAGAGTTTTGCAGAATGTCAACAGTGTATATAATTTATGTTTTGCTCATGAAATTCTTGTTTACTGAAGAATTATTTCCAAATAATTACAGATTAGGTTTAGAAAATAATGTCCTGATGTACTACTATGTGAGGTTGGGGATTATACAAGTCTGTAGTAATGACAGCTATGTATACACCTTATCATATATTGCACCATATTACTGCAGAGCATAGAAGTGCAGGTATTATTGTACTGCTTTTTCCTTTTTATCACAGGTGTCCGGGGAGGTTGGTCTTTGTCCCCTTTACGACCTGATGTCAGTGTCTCTCCAGACTCTGATGATGATGGTGGTGGGAAAACTGAGGCACAGCTGGGGTTGCAAAGGCTGAATCCGACACAGAGGTTGAATCCCTCTTCCATCCTCATTATCGCCATACACAGCCAGCATGCCTACACATACCCATTCCCCTGAGGCCACAGATATTGGACAGTCAGAGGATGAGGACATTGAACAGGGAAGTGTGGCTATTGTGGTTTCAGTGACTGTTAACACTGGCCTAAGAGGCCTAGGAGGCCTTCTGCCCTCCACCACCTGTCACAGGTGTCTCAGAATGTGTCAATTGGCATATGTTTAGGGCCATCATGGAAGCACAGGCACATTCAGAAAGGAGCTACCAATGAATGACCAGAGTTATGGATTTAGCACAGTCTGATATCTGTGACTGCCTCCGCCATGTTGCTGATACCCTAGAATGGTTGACTGACACAGCGGAAAGAAGTAGGTCTGAGAGAGATCGTACACTATCTGTCTTGGAACACATGTTCTCTGGGCTCATGGTCCTGGGCTTTCCTGTGGAGGACACATTTCCGGCAGACATCAGTCACCCTCAGGTAGCAGCACAGCATTTGACCTTGGGCATGGAGGTGCCACTGCAACTCCTGGCAGAGCCAGTTCTCATGTTTTGGGGCAGAGACAATGAACTGTTAGCTCTACCATGCATGGCTCACAGCTGTCCAGCATACAGACATGTAGGGCTAGCACTAAGCTTGGCTGGGTTCATGCAGACAGTTTCACACGACTGTCACACTGAGGGCACCAACAGACACACACACAGCATTTCCATGATCCATCTTGCCAGCTTCCCTTAGGTCTCCAACACCACCGCACAACACCCTGTGCAAGTGATGATAACTGTTCCACATCGCTATCATCTTTCTCATGGATGCAGGGAAATAAAGCTATGTGTCTGATCCACAGGCTGACTATCTACATTAATATGAATTAGTTTCATCCATTGTTGCTGTAAACGTGCTACTTGTACTGGTCATTTACACGTATTGTACTTTGCCATTTAGAATGTGTATAGCATTATTTGTGTACATTACAATGGATGCTATTATAAGGCCTGTGGAGTCACACAATGAAATGTGTCTCATGGAAATGTTTAAGTTTCACTTTCAGGATTGTGTTGGAGACACTGATGGGTACACATCTACAATCAACCCATCAACGTCAGAGCACAAGACTGAATATCAGCACGGGAGAGAAATGTCATCAGAAAGGTAATACAGTATAGTTTCATGGGTTCACAGATTCATAGGTGTTTACTAGGCTAACAAACACAAAGGCTTCTTTAAGTCCAGCAATTTCCTAAATCACTGACAAGGTCTGATACCCTTGATAAGTGTAAGCAGGGTTTTGGGAGATGAAACACTTAACAAGCAGGGGCCTGGGAGATGAACCATTTACAGTTTCCCTGTGTTGATTACAGATATAGACCCCAAACCAGGGATGCTTGTCCTGCTCCCCATCTAATTGTGTGACTTGCACTTGATTTACATTAGGCAGAACTCTGCTTCACATGGTTGGGGAGCCTGTTCCACATAGGGTGTAGTCTCTGGGATACATACCTGTCTCTCCAGCATGTCCTATTTATACCACAGGCAAGGTGTAAGTCTGTAGAGCAGGTAATTCTGATGCTAGTTGTTTAGTGGATATGCAGATGGTCCACAGTGGGGTCTGGCAATGCCCTGTATCCTGTATAGTAGGCGTACATCTCCACTCCAAAAGCTGTAGGACATAGAGTACAGGGATAGGGCCTTGACACGGTCTGCATAGGACATTTTATGTATGCTCAGTATTGGTTTAGTCAGAAACCTGTGTGGATGTTCCAGTTGTTGCATATACCTGGCTAGTTACATACAGAAGGTGGCATTGCACTCAATGATAGGTCTGATGAATGCAGAATGCACTGGAACAATGACTTCCTTGGACTTACATGCCATACCTTTGTTAATAAGTTGTGCAATATAGAATGATTTCCCCAATACTGTACACACATGATAGTCAAAGACTAGATCACAATCTATGTGAGTTCCAAAGCCCCTGACTACTGGGTCAACTGTTAGAGGTGTGCTGTCAATATGATAGTTACCAGGGGTGGATGATTTCCCAAAGCATAGTATTGTGCATTTCTTGGCATTTAGTGTTACTGCATGCCTTTGATGCCAGTTGTATGTCTGTGCCAGCCCCTCCTGGAGAACATTTGTGTCAGTGTGGAATTCAATGTCAATTCCTAATTTGCAATCATCAGCAAATTTAATCAACCAGACATCACTGACAGTGGCGTTGACTTCAGACAAGTAAATGCCTAAGATGAGCACTCCGAGGAATGATTTCTGAGGGAGTCAACTTGTGACTGGCCTGTTTGTAGAGGTAGACACCCCCATGCTAACTACCTGGGTCCTGTCTGAGCCACTTGGCTATCCACCAGCTGACATACTAGTTTGTACCTAACCTCTTGAGTTTGTCAACAATGCCTGATGGGGGTATAGTGTCACATGCCTTGTCAGGCCATGGTAGGCAGTGTGAAACATTTTTCCCTCATCCATTGCTGTGGTTACCTTCTCAAATAGGTCCACCAGGTTGGGTAGGCATGATCTGCCCTTAACAAAACCAAACTGTGCTTGGTCCAGTGTCTGGAAGTGTACTACATCTCAATAGATCATTTCCATGATAATTCTTTCCATGGCTTTACATATCAGGCTAGTGAGACGTCTGGGTCTGTACTCCTCAGGGTCTGTAGATGGCCACCTTTGTGCATAGGGATGAGTGCTGCTGTTTTCCATTCCACAAAGCACAAAGCCTGTTTGGTGGCTACAGTGAAATAGTAATTCCAGAGGCCATGATAGATCATGTTTCATGCTATTTAGAAAGCATGCTGGGATATTGTCTGGGCTCACTGATGCATTGTACTTGTTCTTAGAGAGAGCACTAAGGACCTGTTCCCTTGTGATAGTGGGTCTATAATATGTACTCGAAAACTGAATTCGCTGAACTGCATCTACATTGGAAATGCAGTTCAGCAAATTGATAATAGTGAAATCATGGTACAGTGAGGATCGGAAAATTTGCCCTTTCCTCACTGTAGTGTGATCTTGGAGTTAGTATATATAATTAGCGGGGGAGGGCTTGTGGGGGGACACAGCCCCCCACAAGAGCAAATTCACTAAACTGCATTGTCCTGTTTGACCAGCCCTGATGTATCTTTAGTTTTGATGTACATATAGACACCTCCATCGTTAGCCCTTGACTGTGAATTAGGTGATCTAAATGTGTGGAAGGCATATTAACCTTGCACTGTTGGTGTGCTCTTTGGTCGTTTAAGTCACATGTCAATGACTGCACAGACATCTTCTGAGAGCTTAAATAAGTATCTCTAAGTATAATCTAGGGCGGTAAGTCCCAGGTTATATACTCCCACATGGATTGAGTCATATCATAGGAAGGTACTAGGCTAATGGCCCTAGGGCCTTTACAAGCCTAGCCAAGTTCTACCCTTATTTCCACAATCAGCAACACTTGCTCCAGTTGAAGAGGAACACAGGTGGAACCCCCAGTGTGAATTTATGGTTACACATCCAATCATCCACACTGGGTTTGAAGAGGGCCAATGAGGTGCTCTGCTTGACATGAAGTGGAAGTCCATTTCAAAGATATGCTAACCTCTTGGAGACAAATCTGACCCTCCAGCATGCTCTAATACTGTCACATACCAGGTTAAGGTCTTTAGGGTGAATAACCTGTGTACCATTTGATTTGCGGATATGCAGCATTTCAAATAAAGCAGGGTCAAAGATTGCCTCATATACAAGGCATAGATCGCCTATGAGCAGTCTTTATGAAACAGACTGAAGTGACAGTAATCTTAGATGATCCACATAGGACAGATACTGAAGATCTTGAATTATCCTTGTGAGGAACCTTTGTGGTCTCTCCAATTGCTGCAGGTGCTTGGAAAGGTGCGTACCAAAAGGGGAACTGTATTCCATTATTGGCCTGATGAGGAGAGAGTACAGAGAGGTTATAACTCCTTTCATTTTCTGAATGCAATGGCCTTATTTATGAGATGTGCAATATAGAATGCCCTGCTTACCACTGTGGAGACATGCTGATCAAAGGTAAGGTTACTGCCAAACTCTATGCCCAAGTCTCGCACACGTGAGTGCATACTTAGTGTTTTGTTATTGATATGGTAGCTAGCAGCAACATCACATGTACAGACAGGGATGATAATACATTTTTTGGCATTGAGCTTAAGGCCATGAGTTTGGTATTAATCAATGAAGAGATTATTTGGAGATTCTATGACTGCTCCCAGTTTGCAGGCATCAGCAAACTTTGTCAGCCAAAGATCCTTTAGTTTTAGCTTGCACTTTGGAGAACTAGGTTCCAAACAGTAGAGTTGCCAGGACAGATCCCTGGGGAACACCATTGGTTACAGGTATGTGCCCCATGTTGTCGGTAATTCTTGTTGGAGATCTTGATAGACTCCAGTAGATCCAAATAGGCAGAGTGGGTGTCCTGAGTCACAGATGGAGTCCTGTAGCTGGCAATGACTTGAATAGGTGTCCTACCAACAATTAATTTCATCTGAAGTATCTCCAGGGAATCCTAATGTTTAACCAATCTGGCATTGTATTTATATGTAATGAATATCAATACACCACCTCCTGAAGTTTTCACACCTTCAGTTTGTGGTCTAAACATGTGGAAGGAGGTGTAACCAGATATGGTTGGGGTGCTGTCTACAGCTGTGAACTAGGTCCCCTTGACTGCTCAAGTGTGTAAGTCTTCCAAGGTGAGGACTGCTTCCAGTGAGTTTTGTTTCACGTTAAGACACCTATCATTTAGCAGCATAACATTGAGGTTGTTTTTATATGGGATTTTCACATCTGGACTTTTGTCCTTCAGACATTGCCTAAATTGGGATTGGCAAGAGCCTTGGCCAGTAGCCAAAACCCAAGGGTGACAGATGAAGACCATTTCTTGCAAAGCAGCAAGGTCTGTTGGTCACGTCATTACAGTCAGACAGATACTGTAGCTCCTTAGAATGACAGCAGAAACTAAGGTAATTATTGAGGTCAATCATTTTCTGTTTGTATTGAGGCATCATCCTAGGTGAAGATAAAATGTTGCTTAAGGCTAGGGACATACCTGCCTGAGGCACATAGTCCGAGAGTTCAGTCAAATCTGTCTTCATATAGTCAACAGAGGTACGGCTCAAATCATTCACACCAAATTGTAATATGTCAGAGTCACAACAGTACCTGTTCTTAGGATATGTGAGTGCATGTGTGATATGGCAGATCCTGGCACCTGAGAGACAGCTGACTGTGACCTTCTTATCCAGTCTGGTGAAAGGGACATCTGTGTATCTCACACTGGAATTGCCTATATGTTGCTTTTAATGTCTTGCCATAAGGGCTTGACAGGTGAGTCACTGGTGCGAGAACTATTATGTGTGTTGTGTTCTGCACTGGACATATTATGTGTAGCATGCTTATGTTTGTGTTTGGGAGGTATCTGGTGTTTATATTTCTGGTGATGACTTCCGCATATGTAGATATGTGTGGTGTGGGTTTGGGTGAGGTGGGAGGTGAAGTGTGCAGGGTGACAACCTGCTCTTTGTCATATGTACTGACTAGTGTGGAAGACAGCATGTATTCCTGGGTGATGATATAGTTGCAACTCTGATATGTTGAATTTGTGTTACTTGTGGTCCAATGACATAAGTGTGTGCATAATGTGGCGGATCCTAGCCCCTGATAAGCAACCAAGTGCCTTTCTCCTTACTCAGCTTGGTGAGAGGGACATCAGTGTGTCTCACAATGGAGTCTACAATGACTAGAATATTGGATTGTGTGTTGTCATCCATAAGATGTAGCTCTATGTGTTGACATGTGTGTTGTTTTTACAGAGTGCATTTGGGGCTGCTGAGGGTATCTGTTATCAGCACTTTATCTATGAGGTCTTTGTGATTTATGACGCTTACATTTCACTGCCTCAGCATATGTCTGCTTTGAATTTTGTGTGATGGGTGTGGCAAGCATACTACTGACTACCTTATTGTCATTAGGAGTACTGTCATGTGAGAGCTTCGCCTACAGTGACATTGTGTAAATAGATCTCTCACATACCATATCAGTTTGTTTGCGAATGAACTGGTTGTCATTAAACATGAGGCGATTTCTGCATTGACTCAGGATGCCCATATCCACCAAGGTGGTAATGGGTACAGTGGAAAAGGTCATATCCATGGTAACAGACCCTTTTTTATTGATTAAACAGTTGCATTGAAAATATCAGTCAATGTCACGAGTATCTGTTTTGCAACTATGGGGACAGTACTTGTCACTGCAGGCTACTTGTCCTGTGTGCTACTCGATATTGTAGTAAGTTCCATCCTGCTTCCCAGGAGAAATGTCACTCAAGTTGTCTGAGTCTGTATAGAGCAATGCCAAACAATGGAGGGGAAACTGATACATACACCCTGACAATTTAAGGATGGAGTATTTAGGCAGTTATTCTCTAGTTAGACACAAATCAAACATTGCTTACTGAAAACAAAAAATTACATTGTTAAGAATACTGAAAAGAGGGGAGCTGCATGAATGGCTAATGCCTGGCTACAACTGCTGGTTTCACCATGGCCGCACTCTGCTGGGATACAATGTTGCTTTTCTTTTTGTCTCACAAGAAGCAAACTGTTACTACCACACCCAAGTTAAGAAGCTGGCCACAGCCTGTTTGTTGATCCACACACTTGTCCCAAATGTTGCAAAGGCCTGTAGGCTTGTTGTAGCCTTTTCCAGGTAGATGCCTTGAGTAGCAAACAGACCAATCAATTCTGTTTTGCATGTATTATGCCTTGGGTTCTGAGGTTTTTTGGATTTGACTCGGGTAGTGATGTGATGATGAAAAGGAGCATAGCTGCTGCATCACAATATAATATTAAATGTCAGGTGACAGATGTCCAAGACTGCTCAAGCAAGGTCAACAGTGGCAGTGATCCAAGTTAGGTAACAGTTTCACAGCAATTCATGCAGCCTGCCCTTCAACAGCATAATGGAGATGATCTGCATGACATGGATGTGAGGTCTACTGAAGACAAGTGGCCACCTCTGGGAGATGTTCCTGTCTATCCAGCATGTCCTACGTATGTCATACTGTACATTTAGATTCCCAGAACACCAAACTGTAGTCCCACATTATTTTACACAACATCCATTTGCTGTCTGGTTGTTTGACAGGCATTGTAGCCTTGCATGGCCAAAGTACTTACTGCAGAGCTGAGCAGGTTTTTTGTGCATGCACAAACATCCACATCTTCACTGCAAAGAGTGCCTACAGAGACTGTGTTTGAGTCTGTGAACCCCAAGGGTGTGGCAGCATGACCATTACTGTGTTGGAGTTGTAGATTGTCACATTTGTAAGTTAGCTATTGCGACCCTGCCTAATAACAGGGTTATGGCTCAAGAAAGTGCCATATGCCTGACAAAGCAGCATACTCAATCTGCCATGTTATCCCACACTGTCAGATAATGTTTTATCTTAGAATGACATCATGAAGGTAATACTATCTGATGTTTAAGCATCTGTCAGACCACTGCCTAACCTTGACCTGTTATGATGTTTACACAAGCAATAATCTATTGCTAATGGTATTAGCAATGTCTTGAAGAGATGTGGATAGCGTCACCAACACTCTACTCCTAGTCCACACAACACAACATGTGGGAGATGCAAGTCTATTAAGAACCTTGAATCCATGCTCTCTCATACACCAGTTACTACATATGACAATCAGTGGTTTGTCAGCATGCACACCTCACCTCCTACTCCACCCAAACCCACTTCACACATACCTCCATATGTAGAGGTCTTGCCAGAAACATAACTAAACACCAGAGACCTCCAAAACTCAAACACAAATGCTACACATAATACTTCATTTGCAGAACACATTACACATAATGGATCATGCAACAGTGTCTCCCTGGTTAAACACCTAAGGAAATACACAAAATCAAACATATTAGTCATAGGTTATTCCATCATGAAACACACTGATATCCCTCTCACCAGACTGAAGAAGAAAAAGGTCATGGTTGGCTGTCTGTCAGGTGCCACAATATGCCATATTACACATGCACTCAAGTCTCTCAACAGCAGGTACTGTTATGAGTTCGTCATAGTCCATGTTGGTGTGACTGACTTGAGACATACCTTTCTGGACTATATGGCAAGACACATGACTGAACTCTCAGACTATGTGCCTCAGGCAGGTATGTTCCTAGCCTTAGTCAGAATTTTACCTTCATCTAGAATGATGCCTCAATACAAACAGAAAATGATTGACCTCCATAATTAGTTTAGTGTCTGGTGTCATTCTAAGGGAGTACAGTATATGTCAGAGATAACATGATTGACAGACCTCAATCCTTTGCTAGAGATGGTCTTAATCTTTCACTCCTGGGATTTTAGCTACTGTCCAAGGCTCTTGCCACCCCCCATAGTGCCCTTTTTAGATGGTGTCTCAAGGACAAAATTCCCAATGTAAAAAAAACACATCCAAAAACAAACTCAAGGTTATGCAGCTAAACAGCAGGATTCCCATAATGAAACTGCACTCAGTGGAAGCTGTCTTCATCTTGGAAGACACAGACATTAGTGAAGTCACAGAGACCTGGATCAAGGATGTGGAGGCACCCCAGCCATACTAGAGTACACCTCCTTCCACATGTTCACACTTGACACTGACGGCGTGAAAAATAAAGGGGATGGTGTATCACGATTCTTTAAAGATAAATACACATTGATTGGTTAAGCAGTATGGCTCCCTGAAACACTTCAGGTGCAATTAACTGTTTGTAGGGCACCTACTCAAGTGATTGCCAGCAACAGGACCCCCTCCATGAATCAGGACATTACCTGTGCTTGTTTGTATGTACTTGATTCTATCAAGATACATCAGAAAACTATTGTTTTGTGCGACTTAACTACTCATTCATTGACTGGGTAGATTACATCATTTTCATGCTCACTTGCCCAAAGGTTCCTCGACTTCATTAACTGAAATGGCCTGGACCAGCTGGTTAACACCCCCATAAGGGGAGCCAACATCCTGGATATTATTGCTTAACAATATGGGGGACCACTGTAGCATCACTACTGTGAGGTCCTCCCTGGTAAGATCTGACCAGAAAGTGGTCTCATTGAAAGCAACTGTAGCACCTGTCCCCACCTAGCAGCAACTACACAAAAAGATTCTACAAAGTAGATTATAATCTCTTACGAGATGGTATAAATAGCTTCACTGCACCTCATCCCTCATATGGAACTGGCAACTATGGCGAGCTCTACATCAATGCTTTTTACAAACTCCTGTATAACTACATTGACTTTGCTGTACCTGATAGGACCAAAACAATCTCCTCAAGGAAGGGCAAACCTGCCTGGTGGACAGCTGCCATTAACAAGCTTTACAATAAGAGGAAGAAATTGCTGTCTAAGACTAAGAGGGAGGGAGCCCTCCTAAATTGGAAACACTCCCTCCTCAGCTTAAACAAGACAATAGGAAGTCTTGTGAAGACATCCAAAGCAAATTATGAGTCAAAATTAGTTTCCTCAACAAAGGACAACTGCAACATAACCTAAAAGGAAAGGCCCATATTTATGCCACACTGTTAGTTAATACTACTACATATACCGAGCCTGTGGACATAACTAATCTGTTGGCCAACAGGTTCTTTGACAACTTCACTCTCCTAACCCTACCACATGTACCATGTGACATCCATACCACCTTTCTCCTACCTTGTATCTCTAAAGAGCAAGTCATAAACACCCTTTGTAAGGCCAAAAACACAGCATCTATGGGACCTGTTATCCCAGGCTGCTTCCTACATGGGCTCCAACATAAATTAGCTGAGGCGCTAGAAAGAGTTTTTTATTAATGCTTTGCATTGGTGTGTGGATCCTAGTCTCATATTTTAGTCATTATTATCTGCTGTTTGCCTTTTGCCTGCTTTATTTTGTGGTTGCTGATAAATTAGTCACAACACTGGGGACTCTTTTCAGTGATAGTGGAAGCACTGGCTTCATGCCAGCTGAATGGAAAACAGCCACCATTGTTCCCTTGCACAAAGGTGGTGCATCCAGTGACCCTGGGAACTTTAGACCTATTAGCCTGACTAGCCTTATCTGCAAGGCCATGGAGCAAATCATCATGGACCTTATCATCAAAGACATAGGTAATCACCAAAAACTTCACCGTACTCCGTATGGATTTGTCAAAGGGAGATCATGCCTGTTAAACCTGGTGGTCTTCTTTCAGACAATCAGAAAGGCCCTGGATGTGATGAAATCTGAGCATACAGACTACCTGGATTTACCCAAGGCATCTGACAGTATTCCACACTCAGGCATCATAGACATCAACCATTTTATCATTAGATGGGTTGCTAACTGGCTTGCTGATAGAACTCCTATTGTCAAAATAGGGGAATCCTCCTCCAACAGCAGACCTATAACCAGTGATGTTCCACAGAGGTCAGTCCTGGGACCTGTACTATTTGGAATCTATTTCTCCAAAGTACAAGCAAAAACTGAAGGTCTGTGGCTGACAAAGCTTGCTGATGACTGCAAACTGGAAGTGGTCATAGAATCTTCAAATGATGTCACCATCTTCCAAGAGGGTCTGACTCAAACAAATGATTGGTGTGAAAGTCATGTCCCTAAACTCAGTTAAAAAAAACTGTATTATCATTCCTTTCAGTGAAAGCGATGTCCCTGCTAACTACCACATCAATAGCAACACCTTACATATGCACTCAATGGTGAGAGACCTGGGCACACAAGTTCACAGCTACTTTACCTTTGACCACCATGCATCCACAGTGGTAAGAAGGGCATTCTATCTTGCTCATGCCATAGGTAAGGACATTGTTTCCAGAAAGAAAAGTAGTTATAAACTCCCTGTTCTCTTCCCTCATCTGGTCAATGATTGAGTACAATTGCCCTTTTGGTATGTACCTTTCCAAGCAGCTGCAACAATTGGAGAGAACACAAAGGCCCCTCCCATGGAAAAAGCAGGGTCTCTAACATCTGTCCTATGTGGATCATCTGAAATGGCTGTCATTTTATTTTATTTCATACAGGCTACTCAAAGGTGATGTGTGCCTTGCACATGAGGCAATCTCTGACCCTGCTTTACTGGGAATGTTGCATATCCATAAGTTAAATGGTACACAGGTTACTCACTCTAAAGACCTTAACCTGGTATGTGACATTAATAAAACCTGCTGGAGGGACAGACTTTTCTCCTAGAGTTTAACACATCTTTGGAAGTGACTTCCACTTCATGTCAAACAGAACACCTCATTGGCCCTCTTCCAGTGCAATCTGAATGATTGCATGGGTGACCATCAATTTATCCCAGGGATTCAACCTGTGTCCCTCTTGGATAGGGGCAATAGGTGTTGATCATGGAAATAATGGTAAGAACTTGGCTAGGTTTATAAGGACACTAAGGCCATTAGCCTAGTAACTTTGTATGATCCTATCCCATAGGTTGACGTAAAATGTTCTGACTAACATCCACACACAACAAGTTGGCTGCAGTAACAATAGTACTACAACCTATCTACGTTTATAGAACACTGCATAGTGCACTCAAACCAGGTTGGCTGCAGTTAGACTGGAATGCCTGCCTATCTAAGTTTAGAGACTACAGAACACACAACATATTGCACATGCCACTGCTCAAGTCTGATATTAATGTGACTTTAGGTGATCTTATGGTAGATGACATCAGCAGGCCTTGTGGAGAACAAGAGTTTGGAGGCCTGCAGCACCTGTAAGGCCCAAAATAGCAGAACACCATGTCAGTATGGGATTCAGAATTATGCTATAAGGAGATGCGCACACACACACACACACACACACACACACACACACACACACACACACATATGCACACAGTGGGCTGGAATGAGATTAAAACCCCTACCTATCTAGTCTTACACACTACAGAGCACAGTACGTAACACATGCACCATGGCTGACGTTTGCTTTGTAAATGACTGCAGGTAAAGTAATCCTAGAGAACATAAACTATCCCTGTGTTGAATAGCTTGGGAAACCTGCAGAGTCACATTGCTTTTTACTGTCATCTGCAGCTAGCAGCCTAACAGTCAGAAAAATGTTTTGTAGCCTAGCTATGACAACAGTACCTGTATTGGGCATATGTGTCTGTTTGCATTTGGATGGGCAAATCTGTTGTAAAACTAAATTCCCCTGTCAATGAGTGTGCACACAACATAATACATTACAGAACTTATTCAGTTGTTGATGTATGTGTGGTGAAATCCAGCAGACACAGGGGGCTGTAGTAAATGTGAGTGTTGCTGCTGCTGTAGATACAAACATGTGGCTTCACAATATATGTACATATTCATACACTATGCCATACATTTTCATGGTTTCCACATGCTGTCTTAGGGAGATGTGGTATGACTCACTTGTTGTGTCTTTCGGCTTTTCCCGGTTAGGGGTCGCCACAGCAGAACTCCGGTCCGCTAATGATTGGTAGTTGATATTTACGTGCCGAGTTACCAGCCCTGACACACAACCTTCAACGAAGGTACGCCCATTCACGCATGTCTCCACGCAGAAGACGCTCTAGCTGAGAATCGAACCGGACAGTGTCTTACTGTGATGGCGACAATGCTACTGCAGCACCACCACCACGGGTTACGTGGTATGACTCACTACTGTCCAGATATTTGTAGCAAGTACACAGATTTGACTGATAGTTATGCGTGTTTCACCTAACTTGTGGTTTGCTATCAAATGTGGTATCATTTACATGTGGCGTAAGAGAAGACTGATAGAACTCTGAACTTCAGATGTCCCAACAGTCCTCCAATTGCAACACGTTATTCTATGCACTTCCACATTTTTGTAAATGCATTATCTAATGTTGAACCCTTCCTTTTGGTCTTTTGTCCAACATTATATGAGTTGTAGTGCAGCTTTACCCTCCATGATCTGGGTACGTAGGGCAATATAATCTACACACACACACACACACACATATATATATATATATATATATATATATATATATATATATATATATATATATATACATACATTTTTTAAATAAATTGTGAGAGGAGCAACAGATTTGCACTCTGCTTAACTAAGTGTATGGGCATGCGCAGTGGCATTTTTTTGGCTTGTTTGTGCATTGCGTGCAAATGGAAGGTGCATTGCTTACATCAGAGACTTATTGTTCCATAAACTGACTCCAGCTGATGCCTAGATGTACTCCAGGCCGGGATTATTTGTGTTACACTGTGTGACCTCTGAACCTTAATATGTGAAATAGGTTAATACTAGTATAACGCACACAGAGCCACATTCTGTAAAAAAATACTCATTACTACTTCACATGCCAAATATCTGGATATCTCAGGATTAGACCCCTGAACAATCTCATGCAAGCTACCTGCCTTAGTCCTTTGAGCTATAGAAGTTGCTTGACAGAAAGGGGATTATTCATCACACCATCACCTGCATAAATATGTATTTTGCTATTCTGTTAACTAACACATAAAATGTAAGTTCAAATTGTACCTTACTGTCCTGATACTGTGTGGCATACTAACTGTGTGAAATGCTCATATAGTATAGATGGTTTACTGTTATGGCATTTGCAAGGGGACACCACTGCTGTTTTGAGGGGTGGGAGAACAAAAGCCCATGTTCTGCTGGGACACACACTATTCTGACTATCATTTAACCTCACTTTCTAACATGTCCCTTGAATGATGTACCAGTAATCTGTTGCAATAGGACTGCATGAATATTCCATGCATGAGGCCTAACAATTACAAATGCTGACATGATAGTGGAATGGGTGTCTGTAGTCTGCTGTGGATGTAATTTCTGTCCAAATAGCCCAGTATAGTTGCTTGCATAAGTTACCAGGTCCATTTGGCTGGTATCAATTTTAATATATGTATGTGAGTAGGAGTAACGTGTTAGCCCCTAGGTCTCTAGGTTGTCAGTGAATGTGCTATGCATTGTCTTTTAGCCAAAGCCAGAGTGTACTGAGCATGCCTGTCATTCTAAGGGGATCCAGTGTTTGTCTGCTTGGGATGACATAGTCAACAGACTACCATGCTTTGCCGCAGATGGCCCGCATCTGTCACCCCTGGGATTCCGGATACTGGCTAAGGCTCTTGCCGCCCCTATAGTGCCTTTTTTAGGCAAGGTGCAAATAACAAATTCACCACCTTAACAGGAACAGGCAAGAAAAAACTGAGGGTAATGCTACTCAATGCTAGAAGTCTAAATCTCAAAATTCACTCACTCAAGGCGATCCCTAAAATGGAGAACATTGATATCTGTGCAGTGACTGAGACCTGGTTCAAGGCTCCAGAGAGCACCCCTGCACTACCAGGCTATAACTCATACCACACTTTTCAGCCATGTAACCTGGATCGAAACACCAAAGGCGGAGGTGTGTCAATATTCATTAAGGATATCCACACCTCCAGGCTAGTTGCTCAGCATAATGCATCCGAGGATATCCAAGTGCAACTAACTTTGGGCAAAACTGCAATCCAAATTGTAGCTTGCTACAGATCCCCCACTATGCCCCAGGATTCCCACTCCTCTTTTCTTGATTTATTGGAAAATATTAGGGTTCTACCAAACACCCTAATAATGAGTGACTTCAACTACCTCACCATTAACTGGGAGATCTACTCGTGTAAAAATTCCTTAGCTCAATTCTTTCTGGAATTCATAAACTCCAATGCCCTGGATCAACTTATCCACACCCCCACCAAGGGCAGCAATATCCTAGACCTACTCATTACCAACATGAGTGACCGGTGTTCCACACTTGAAGTCAACTCCTCGTTGGTCCAATCCGACCATAAGCTAATCACCCTTGATATCCACATCCCACCCCCACCCCCCCATTAGGGAAACCACGGTAAAAAATTTCTCCAAAGCCAACTTCATGCTTCTTAAGACAGAAGTGGTGAACTTCATGACACCCATGCAGATGGACAATACAGTTACAACTGCTGAATCCTACACAAATGCACTCTATAAGAACTTACATGAGTGCATGGATCATGCTATTCCAAACAGAACCGAGATGCTATCCTCCAAAAAGAGGAAGCCAATCTGGTGGTCCCTTGCCATAAACAAACTGTACAACAGAAGGAAGAAACTGTTGCAAAAGAGAGTAAAATCCCATGAGTGGAGGAGCTCCCTGGTCAGCCTCAGTAAGAAGCTGAGATCCCTTATAAGATCCTCCAAAGCTAGATACAAAAACAAAATTGCCACTAATTCTAAGGACAACCACAAAACATTCTATAGCTATGTCAAGAATCTCGATGGCAACACCCAGATCTGCTCTGAGTTACAGCATAACGGCATGAAAATTATAGAACCAACTGATATTGTCAAAATCCTGGCAGATAGGTTCAGTGCTAACTTTACCCCCCCTCACCCCCTAAAGGGCCCATATCTATACAGGAAGAATGCAGAGTCCCTGTGATCATAACTATGCAGGTAAAAGCTGCACTCTCTAAAGCCAAAAACACAGCATCCATGGGACTGGACAACATCCCAGGCTGCGTTTTACATGAACTTCAGAATGAACTGGCTCCCCACTTAAGCACCTTGTTCAATAATAGCCTCGCATCATGCTTTGTAACCACTGAATGGCACACAGCAACAGTTATCCAACTCCACAAAGGGGGAGCCACCACTGATCCTGGGAACTATTGACCTATTAGGCTGATGAGCCTGGTCTGCAAGGCCATGGAATGTATCATCATGGAACTCATAAACAAAGACATTGGTAACCTCCAAACTCTGGATCCCACCCAGTTTGGGTTTGTGAAAGGCATATCATGCCTCCTGAACCTGATTGACTTCTTTGAGGCAGTCACCAAAGCCATAGATGAGGGTAAGGTGGTTTACACAGCCTATCTTGACCTCGCCAACGCTTTCAACACCATCCCCCATTCCAGAATTATAGCTAAACTTACTAAACTAGGTATAAATTCCTATGTCACAAGATGGGTTGCCAACTGGCTCACTGACAGACCCCACACTGTAAATGTTGCAGGCTTCAAATCTGACCTCAAACCGGTGACAAGTGGAGTACCACAGGGTTTAGTCCTGGGACCTGTCCTATTTGGTATCTACTTCTCTGAAGTACAGGCTAACACAGAAGGCCTCTTGCTAATGAAGTTCACAGATGACTGCAAACTAGGAGCCATAGTCAAGTCCCCAAATGATGTGGACATCCTACAGAAAGACCTCGCTGAGACAGATGTCTGGTGTCAGAGCCATTTCCTCAAGCTCAATGCCAAAAAGTGCAGTGTCATCCCCTTTGGTAAAAACTCTGTAGCCATGAACTACCACATAGGCAGCAATCTACTTAACACAGAATGTGTGATAAGAGACTTTGGGACCCAGGTGGACAGTAGTCTCTCCTTTGATAGTCACATCACCACAGTAGTCAGGAAGCCCTTCTGTGTGGCACACCTCATCATAAAAGGGTTCTCATCCAGGAAAAAAGAGGTCATTGTTCCCCTCTACTCGACACTCATTAGACCCATTATAGAATACAACACCCCTTTTAGAATGTACATCACAAGACATCTGCAGCAGCTGGAAAGGCCACAGAAGTACCTCACAAAGTGGATTACTGGCCTCAAACAAATGCCCTACACTGACTGCCTCAAAAAACTCCAGCTTTATTCCGTAGCATATCGCCTACTCCGAGGTGATCTCTGCCTAACATATAAAGCTATGTCAAACCCAGAGCTGTTGGGCAAACTACACCTAAAGAAATCCCAATCCCTCTGAGCTACACGCTCTAGAGACCTAAACCTTGTCACCACAACAAACAGGACATGCTGAAAGGATAGATTCCTGTCCCAGAGACTTTCCATACTCTGGAACAGGATACCCATCTATGTCAAGCAAAGTTCTTCATTAGCACTCTTCAAGAAAAATCTTGATGAGTGGATGGGAAATAGGAAATACACCCCGGGGATCACTTCTGTGTCTCTGCTCGACAGTGGCACAGGAAAATAACTTTCTTGGGTGGCGTAAGCCAGGGAACCTTGTTGGCTAGGCTTACATAGGCCCTTGGGCCAATAGCCTAGTACCTACCTATGAACCTATGAACCTATAGCTACAAGGGCATAACAATCCACTATACTACTGTGTAGGTTATGGACTTACCTTGCAAATGCAGCAGTTCACACAACTGTAGTTCAGGGCTGCCTCTGTCTGATGTAAGCAGTACACAGCCAATACATGGATAGGTGCAGGATGCGTGATTTGGCTGGTATAAATTTTAATATATGTATGTGAGTAGGAGTAACGTGTTAGCCCCTAGGTCCCTAGGTTGTCAGTGAATGTGCTATGCATTGTCTTTTAGCCAAAGCCAGAGTGTACTGAGCATGCCTATGTCTGCTACAGGGACATCAGCAGTAGGTTCCTCATCTGAGTCCTCTTGTCACCGTGGCTGTGGTGACATAGGCACTGGTTGGGGCTGTGTATCACTTCCCTTTGCTGATGCTGCTGCAGCTGTTTCTGCAGAATCAGACTGTGTAGCATAGCAGATACTGTGAATATCTGTGCACATGTGGCTGGAGTATACTGCAAGCCTCCCCAAGATATATCAAGGCACAGGAACTGTGACTTCAGCAGCTCAAACGCATGCTGTATGATGTTCGTAGTTTGTGCATGTGCCTCATTATAGCATTCTTCCGTGGGTGTGTGAGCATTTCCTTTGGGCATCATCATCCAGGGTTCCAGGGCATTGCCAGCATTCCCCAGTAAATGGCCCTTTGGGATGCCTTCCCTAGCAAACATCCAGTACAGCTTTGATGTGTGCCAGATATGGCAGTTATGATAACTGCCAGAGTTGCAAGCACACACATTCTTGATAATCCCTTGGGTATTGCACACGACTTGGCAGTTGATGGAGTGGTATCTCTTGTGGTTAACATAGATTCTACCCTGCTCGACAGGTGGTGCCTTGATGTGCACATGAGTGCAATCTATGGCACCCAGTACTTCAGGGTAGTGTGCTACATTGTAAAAGTGTTGCATATTGCTGACCCTCACCTCAGGAGAAAGGGGAAAAGATATGTGCTCAATGGCAGGTGGGAGCATAGCATCCAGAAATTGGTGAAGTATCCTGGATGCAGATGCCTGTGATACCCCCATCATGTCCCCAGTTGGTCTTTGAAAAGTACCTGTAGCTAGTATCTTAAGGGTTACACATACCTTAGTTTCCACTGGGATGGGTTCCCCTCTGTTAGCTCTGGCAGAGTTGAGGGTGGCAGAGCTCACTACTCTCTTGTAATATGTCACTGTCCACCCTGTAGTGCTCTACAATCTCCAGCTCATGAAGCTCCTGGTAGTTTACCCTGGGCCTGAATACTCTTCTCCTTTTCGGCCAACGCCTATTGTCATCACCAGCAGCAGCACTGACGTCAGCATTTAGCACATACAGATGTAGAATAGCTGCAGCAGCCTCTAGCATTATCTCAGTTAAAATTTCCAACTCTCTACTCCAATGGTTCAGAGTGCTGAGGGAAAATCAGAGTGTAGGGTGTATGCATACTTTATACAGTTATGGTGTAGGTCCACCATGTGGGATTGGCTAATTATCATGCAGTTCACCTGCTTATGATATAATTGACATGATTTAAAAGCCTTACTTTATTGCATGACGCTGTGCATAGCGCCGCATCGCTCAGCATAGCTTTATTAATTGAATATATCTGGTTTTCATTCATGGCAGACTATGTCATAAGTGTCATGTGGGTGTTCTGCTCATGTGAACATGCTAATCTGTGCCCAAACTGTTTGCAGCAAGTGGCACACTGAGCAAACACGCACACTTAACATGAAAAATCCAGTGGGAATGTAAACATCGTGTAGGAGTCTACATGATGTGGATATGTAGACACGCTTACTCCCATTAGTGATTCAGCAAATGCATGCCATTTACCCCTCATTTGCATAAATATTTGTGCAGACAACCTGGAAACTACATGGTTCATAGCCATGTAAGCTGAGTAACAACATGAATCCACCATTGTACAAACCTGACGGAAGGCACTACAGTGCATTTGTGTAAAGTATAATATGTGTTATTTTTGCAATTTTTTTTTTCTGTTAAGCATGTTTGAGCACTGCTGTGCACAGGGCAAACATACAGAAATTAATAAAAAAATTATTAATTTCACATATTCCCTGCCTTTTTCAGACATCTACAATGTATGTTTTGCACATTTAATCCTGTGATCTAATCTTTTCAGGGGAGTTATGTCCATATTTGTGGACTTTTACATCATCCTTTTTCCGTGTAGACTCCTGTACAAGGAAAATTTCCATGTAGATTATTAACATGGCCACAGAGTGTACACAGATGTCTTCCAGCTTGTTGAATCACTCCACTTTGCTAATTTGAATTAAATTCACCTGCTTAAGCCTAAATTTGCATTGCACTGAAGTTTGGGGGCTGCTAAGTGGGATTTACTGAATCTAAAATGGTTTGCTCTCATGTGCGCATCGCGCTGCGATTTGTACTAAAAAAATAAATAGTGTAAGCTTTACTGAATTTTCCCTATAGTTAACAGTGGTAGCATTAATTAGATTCCAGGTCGTAAACCAGATATTCTAATCAAAATAAACACAGCAAATATTCATTGTACACAGCAAATATTCATTGTTATAATGTTTTGCAAATGACTTATAATACCTTAGTAACCACTCAAGATATATATGTGTGTGTGTGTGTGTATATATATATATATATATATATATATATATATATATATATATATATATATATACATATATATATATATATATATGTATATACACTGTTAGCAGCACTTTGTTCATCCAGCTGTGAGCTTTCATATGAAGCTAAAAGTTCTGCTTGTATTTTTGGTTGCTGAGATATTTAGAGAAATATGAAATTTCGAACAATATAAATAAACAGTATATAAACATTTATTATTTCTTCAGCTACACTAGTCAGAGGTCAAAAATCAATGCAACTGTCTTGCCCATAATGTAAGCTTTAAGTTGAAATCTTTCAGTAGCTACTGTGGTGGTGGTGCTGCTGTAGCATTGTCGCCTCACAGTAAGACGTTGTCCTGTTCAATTCTCAGCTAAAGCGTCTTCTGTGTGGAGACATGCGTGAATGGGCGTACCTTCATTGAAGGTTGTGCGTCAGGGCTAGCAACTCGGTATGTAAAAATCTACTGCCAATCATTAGCTGACCGGAGTTACGCTGTGGCGACCCCTAACCGGGAAAAAGCCGAAAGATACAACAACTATTAAGTATAAACAGGCAACATTAGATGTGTAGAGGTATCAGTGGGATGATCCTGGAGAAACACTTAGTAATGGAAGGGCTGATAGCATTTTAGCAGTAATCCATAAAGAATGACTGTTAAAATGATATTTGCAGCCATACAGATGATTGCTCTAGAATAAAGTGTAATGTGGAGCATTAGGTACTTCGAGTCCCTCTCCGTGCACAGTAAGTCTATCACTGGATGACTAAACAGATAGATCTGATACTCATTTTGCTGATGTGTTATACAATCAGACTGGTGAACACACCAGGCTATGGCAGCACTGATCATAGTGGGACATTTACATATAGGTGTCAGAAGACAGTAATAGAATAATGACTCATACTGCTCCGTGACAATTAGGTATGACATTCTTTTTTAATTCATTTCCATGCTTGTGGTTCAATAGCGGTCCTGATGTCAGTAGCTAGGCATGGGAAACAGAGTGAGGACATGCAAAATGAACATGACACCATTATTGTACTGACATGTCAGCTCCAGTACTGATATGCCAATACATTTTATTCTTTAAGAAACAATATTTAATATGACCAAACAAAACTTTTGTTTACAATGCAGTTTCACATGTCCTTATTTCATGTATACCAGGAAAAAATAGTTGTGTAGTTGGAGAGATGGGATATGGGTTAAGAAGACAGACTCATGATGTGCATGTATGTCGTATGCTAAACTGAACATTTAGCTTACAGAAACAGATGGGATAATGTCAATTTGCTCCCAGTGTTTGTGCACCGTTTGCAGTCTGTGCCATTAATCTGTGCTTCTAGCCATCTGTGTTTAGTCTGTGTCCTGAGCACGATTTAGTCTTTTTAAGCTAGACTGAGTAGTTTAGAGTTTGTCTTTGCCTTGATGGGTGTAAGCATGTTGCAAATGGATGTGTATTACAGGACTTCTGAAATAAGGATGCTATGCAGGAGATGCATTAATCTGCCATCACACAAGACTCTCCTGCCAATGTAAGGATCCACTTGAGTTTTACATTCCATTCTTTGCTCCTGCTGGCTGCCCTTAAAGCTAGGAGAATGCAGCTTTTGGTCTCTCTGTGATATGCCAATTTCATATCAACATAAGATGTGCAACAGTGCAAATCATGCTTGCAGTGGTATAGATTACCAGCAATAATATAATGTAGCCATTTTTCTCATGTTTGTAAGAAACACAAAGATTTTTGATTTTCTCTTGGCTTTTGTTCACTTGCTTCATATCATCAAAAAGTGTGTAAATCATGATAACAGTGGGATATAAATAATAGAATTTATTCATTTTGTCATGTTTTCAAGAAACATAGAGTCTATGATATTCTCCTGGCTTTTGTTGATTTGATTGATACAGCGGCATACTGACTTTATGACCCTCTATTTCATCTTTTGTCTTAGTTCTTCAAATTGTCAGGTTATCTTGGGCCGCTCTGCCTCATCCATAAAATGTGTCAAGCCTTGTTTTTCTAAATTCAATATGCTTTTCATCTGGTTCTCATTCCTTGGGAGCAGTGCAGGACAATGTGCTCAAAACTCACTGCACTTTTACTCACATTCACTGTCTCGATTCCTGGGGACCACTTGTATCACCCAAGACTGTTGATTTTTATGTACTCAAATGAAGCTTCCTTCTCCTCCCTGATGACCTCATTTCTTTTTCTCTCCTCAGAACTGGGATAATCAAGTGCTCTCTGTCCTCTGATTAGCTTGTTCTTACATACAGTGCTAAGATGGTCTGTTAATGACTCAACAGCTTAACCCACCATAGTGTCACATGGAGCACTGGCTCTGCCATTGTTTATTGTTTATATTACCATAGTCCGACATGGAGCACTGGCTCTGCCATTATTTATTGTTTATATTACCATAGTCTGATATGGAGCCGTGGGTCTGCCACTGTTTATTGTTTATATTACCATAGTCTGACATGGAGCACTGGCTCTGCCACTGTTTATTGTTTATATTACCATAGTCCGACATGGAGCACTGGCTCTGCCATCGTTTATTGCTTACATTACCATAGTATGACATAAAGCACTGGCTCTACCATTATTTATTGTTTATATTACCATAGTCTGACATGGAGCCCTGGCTCTGCCATTGTTTATTGTTTACATTACCATAGTCTGACATGGAACACTGGCTCCACCATTGTTTATTCTTTACATTATCATAGTATGACATGGAACACTGCCTCTGCCATTGTTTATTGTTTACATTACTATAATCTGACGTGAAGCATTGGCTTTGCCATTGTTTATTGTTTACATTATTATAATCTGACATGGAGCACCTACTCTGCAATTGTTTATTGTTTGCATTTCCATAGTCTGATATAGAGCGCTGGCTTGGCCATTGTTTATTGTTTACTTCATTCACACCTACAGCACTGATTGTGCTATTTACTGCTTCACTCCTGGTGCACTAGGTGTGTGGGCTGCCTTGTCTCATTCAAGCCTTCAGCACCTGAAAGACAAACTGCAGTTTGTGCTTTGGTTACAGTGTAACTTAATTTCAAATGTTGGTGTGGAGGTATGATTGCATACTTTGTAGTATATATTCCTCTTTAGTTAGAGGTTCAGTTCTCATAGGTTCCAGATGTATGACAGGTTGCTGATATTTAATAACATATATGCACCTTTAGGCACCTGCTCACAAGTTAATTACTAACCATATCAATTGCAATACTGACTTTGCTGTATTTAGTGTTGTATTTAAGCAGTTTAAATGTGAAAAATTACTTTAACTGAACATATAAGGCAAGAGGTTGCTTTACATATTTATCAATACTACCTTCCTATGTAGTGCTATTTTGTCAGTTGGTCTACCAGTACATTGTGCGACTCTTTCTCCTGCTTTGGATGCTTGCACTTCATTTAGGCATAGATGCTGCCATGCCTTCATTTTCAGAACATTCTGCACAGTTTATCTTATTTTTAGTGCTGTGAGTATGTGATCATCATCGAAAGGAGTAAGAGAATGTTTCCTGTACTCTGGCCAAATTTTTTTGAGTCAATATGAATACCACCTTGGGTCACCCCTGAAAACAGGCTAATGGCCTAGTGGGACTAACCTGGTCAACAAAGCAAAAATATACAAATCATCACTCACATTTCTCACTGCAGATGACAACGAAAATAATACTTCAGAGGAGATATCAAACAGCTATTCAAAAACAGCGCGTAAACTAGGAAAGCATTAGGAAAGGTTGTACTACAAACTCGTTAAATTTGTTATTAGTACATCTTGTTGTCTGTTATATTGATATTGGAACTGTGCCTGTCATCATATGTACTTCGCCTGCACTTACGGTATTGGTATGCGCTTAGTATGACGTATGATAATATTGTCTGTTAAGTATGATATAAAGTACTATTCTTTGGTCATGATCTATGTGCATTATGTCATTTTATATATATATATATATATATATATATATATATATATATATATATATGTGACATTAAATAAAATACAATTGATTTAACCCACATATTATTGAAATTATATAACATCAGTTATTTTTCTATGAACAAATGCAGCAATTTAAACCAGACACACAGAAATTCCCTATGGACAGTACCACCATATTTTATGTTCTGTTGTTAATAGTTTTGATCTGCAGAATGTTACTGCTTCCCTCGGTGAGAGGCCTGAGGTCCATGATGAACCAAGTATTGGTTGTGTACCATAAGCAGACCCACAGTAGTTTTCCAAGTCTATTATCTATTCCTCTCACATGAAGCACTTTAAATCTTTGTCAATAACAAAACAAAATATTAATTAGTAATAATTATAATAGTTTTAACATTCACATAAAGCAGTCCACTATGCATAACATAAAGTAAGTTATTGTAATGCACCCTTACATGTTCATTGATGCTGACAAAACTACATTTTCTCTCCCTTAGTGATGTGATCCCAGAAGATACCCAAGTAATGGACACTGCTACTGCACATGTTATTTTGTACGGCATCTTGGTGTTTTCTGGCATTTCTGGAAACATTGTAGTTCTTATGATGATTATTTCCTCAGCCATGGAGAACCACTATATCCCACCTTCAGATGTCATCCTTATGAACCTCTGTGCGATAAGTCTTCTTCTTTCATTTTTTCGAAACATCTGGCTGTTCATAGAAGACCTAGGCTTCTCCATCCGACTTTCTTACAATGGCTGCAAAGCCTTTATGTTGATTTGGGTGTGGTTAAGAACTGTTAATGTATGGGCCACCTTCTGTATGAGCTTTTTTCACTTTCTTAATATCAGGAGTCAGCATTTCAAGACAGCTCAAAAAAGAAAGAAAATTAATAATGTTGGACTTAGTATAACCATAATCTGGGCCTTTAATCTACTGTACGCCATTCCTGCCTATGTATACTCCAGCCATAATAGTGATAATGACACTGAGGTTCTGATGGTCATGAGTTCCAGCACCAGACCATTGCTGGGTTGTGTTTGGGATTTTCCCACACAAAAATCAGGTATTGCCTATGCCATGGCCACTCTTGTGATACATGAAATCACCCCCATCTTTCTGATGGGGGTCATTAACTTTAACAACATTGCCATCCTGAACCACCACATCAGAGCTGTACGAACTGAGAACATGGTTTCACAGTTTGCCGCTGAACGGAGGGCAACAAAGGTCATACTGGTCCTGGTGATGCTATTTGTGTTATGCTGGGGGTCAAATGTGTTTGCTGTCAACTACTACAACTACAACAGAGGACATTCTGCAATGCCAGCTTTAATTTTAGCAAACTTTGCTGCTTCTATTTTTATTGGTTTTAGTCCCCTAATCCTTGTAATGGGGCATACCAAGTTACGTAACAGACTTAAGAAAATGTTCTCTTTTTAGTTAGGGTGAATGCTGTTTGTTATGTATTAATTAATGTTTCATAGTTCCATACCCAAGGACACATTCATTCATTCATTAATTCGTTCATTCATTCATTCATTCATTCAGGTAATGCTGAACATTGCTGCAGACTGTGGAATAACAGAAAGGGTTGTATTAAACAAAACAGATAAATATACCCTGAATAAAACAGATTTTATCTTTCATTAAGAAAATATTTATAAGGTAAAAATCTCCAAGAGTTCACACTCCCTCAATTCCTGAAACTTCAACTACATAAGAGGATGTAAATGGTTAACGGAGGGACATCACATGTCGTAAACAGCTAATGCAGGGACATCAGAAGATTCAAATAGCTAATGCAGGAGCATTACAGGATGTAAATAGTAATTTTATTTAGGGTAAAGGTTAGCTGTTGAACAAGGTTCATGTTTCTAACTTCACTAATTATTTTGTTAGCCCTTCTGATTTTACTGATCCTGGCTAATCCCTCTGACTTCATTGTTCCTGTTGGGGACTCCTCAAACCCTAAAACTAGGTCTGCATGGATGCAATCAACTTGATGTAGACATACACAGAGAAGTTAGTGTTGTTAAATTAGCATAATCAGCCCATTAAGTCTTAGTTGGTTTAATGCCCGGGGTATCAACAGAAAAGTGTATGGCATAATGCTTATGGTGTGTACCTCATATACGAGAGGTACAGGGTTTGATTTACACCAAAGGAAATTGGCTAGGCTTAAAATGGTCCACAAGGGCAGTTAGTTTAGTACTTACCTAAAAACCTATATGTGATCTCATAGAGCCATGCATATGTGTTGTCTAAAGTTGCCTATGAAAAGGAATGGGGAAACAAAATGGCAACTGTTTAATGGGAACATAGATGGAATGAATGAACTCACTGGTATAGTTATGTGATAATCAGGCCCCCTGTTACAAGTATAAGACCTGAAATTATGTGTCTTCAATTCCAGAAAAATAGAAATGGTGATTGCAACAGAAAAAAAAACAATAGACAAAAGTACAGGTACACCATTAATGCATTTTTGCAGAGTAGAAGGTTGACCCCCTGCACATTTTCTAACATGAAGGGCTGTGTCCCTACCTATACCTCTGTTAATTAGCATTTATTTATTACCTGTGTTTATCGAGAAGTCCAGCTAGGCTGCACTATCCCCTTTTCAGCAGAGGCCGGGGGAAAAAGCTTCAACAAGATTATACAGTAGCATAGAAATAATAAATAAAGATTGTATATATATATTTTTACTTTGGAGAAACAGGAATATGCAGCCCCCTTTTGCACTTGTTCTGCTGTTTTGAGGATTTTACCTTATGGTTCTCAGAATTTAAAATGGGCACCTGTTAACTCATCACAGGAGTAGGTCACATGGGATATAGAACAGTATCTCAGTGGACTATGTTTACGTTTATAAACACTACACATTGTCTGCTCAGTTCTCTAGGACCTAAGGAAAAACAAAGCATCATGGAGCTCTGCCAACCATCCTGCTCTGTTGCCACCACCTTGCCCTGGTAACATTATTTTCATTTATTTATTATTTATTTATTTCACATTTGTTAACTGGATTAGTCCAACTGAGTTTGCAAACAAACCCATTTTCAGTGGAGACCCGAGGGGAAAAGCCCCAGGAAACATAAGTAAAGATATAGCGACAATATACAAATATTAAATAACAATCACAATACAAAATAATTGTAAAAAAGAAAAAGTTATTAACTATTTGCATTGCATTGGTAGTAAGCAACCCATTTTTAGTGGAGACCCAAGGAGAAAAAGCCCCAACAAACATAAACAAAAATAAACATACAGGACAAAAACTATTAAAAATAACAATGCAAATATGAAATTAATTATAAAGAGTAAAACAAAAGAAAAAAATGTGGACATTAAGGGTTGCACTGATAGCAGTGGTCTAAAAATTTACTACATATGAGAGCAAAAATGAAAAGTTAATCATTGTTCAAAAGAAGGAAAATGTACAGACATTGATAGGAAGTGGGGGGGGGATAAATAGTGTGGAGAATGGGAGGGGGAGAGAAAGGAGTGGTCTGTAGTAGGGCTATAGTAGTAGAGCTGAGGGTTTAGGAGGTTAGTTTAAGCAGAAGTTATAACAGAGAAAAAGTTAGGAGATGCAACAGGTTATACAGTAGGACAGACTAAGACTACATGTGGTCAAGGCAACAGCCTGTTGATGTTGTGATTCTACCAGGGTGGCTTTTTTGAAGTTAGTTCTGTAATTATTCATAGTAGGTACAGTTGCCTCTATGCAATTATTAACATATTTGCATACAGTTTCTATGAACAGTTATGTGTAGAGAGCTGTATTTTCAGGTTTTTTGGGGGGGATGGGCTTGACATTTTGCTAGATTATTATATAATAGTAGGAAGTTAGCCTTAAAGTAGTTCATGAACATTCCAGGGTTAGCTGGGGTTCTGGGTTTTATTTTACTTCAGAGGAGACTGTTTTGTGGTCTGACCTCACCATAGAGTACATTACACTAGAGGGTGTGCAGCACTCTCCCATATTAGTGAAGACCAGATCCAGTATGTTTGCACCCCTGGTCAGCGAATTGACAATCTGGTCCAGGAAGTACATGTTTACAAAATCCAGGTATCCCTGTGCCTACTACACATTTGGTCTCATATACGATTCCCAGTTAATAGTTGGGTAATTAAAGTTGCCTAGAGTAGGGCATTGGGTTACAGTACTACAATCAAAATACAAAAAACCTTAATAGACCACTTAGGCCCTCTGAACACCCCCACCTCTGTCTGAGGCATATTTACCTGTATCAGCCTGTGATGCTCCTCCAAAAATAGTCAAATATATGTTTACTTTGAAACTTTACTCCATTTTTCTCAGTTACCTTAACTGGATCTATGCAATAATAATCTTTCAGAAGCAAATCTATTTCATGCAGCAGTGGTGAGGCAGCTGATTTCCATCAATTAGAAATTGCCTTCTTTGCTAATTAGAGTCCCCTATCTGCTAGCAACCTGGGTAAGGAAAGCCTAATAAAACAGGAATAACTAGGTTTTATCACGCCATAACTCTTTTAAGAAGTTGCAACTGTGTATTATAAAACTTCATTTGTTTTGCACTCCCTGTAAATATGCTGCTGTTGGGATTTAAGGTATGGTGGAAGACTGTTAAGCAGCTAATAATAACCTTCCAGTTCAAGAAACTGGAAAAACACAGAAAAAGGTAAATGTGCGTTTTAAGTTAAATTGTTGCTTTTTTGTAATAGTGCATATGAGCGCAAAAACAGAGAACAAAGCAAAAACAGTAAAGAGAAAAAAACTAATGTAAAAGAAAATACAAAAGGAGCAGCCCCCAGAGGGCTGTGTGACATCACAGACTATTGAATCAGGCTTGCAAACAGTGACAGAGGAAATGGCTAGAATGTTATTGGAGGACATAAAATGTATACTGAGGTCTTTAAAAATAAGTGGGACTTTAGAAGAGTATTTCAGTACAAATAACCAAAAAAGACAGAGGAGTTTGAGCAAACACTGAGATGAGATCACTCAGATCCAGAAATTGGAGTTAGAAATGAAAGAGAAGGTAGCCAAATAAAAAGAAAATCTACAAGAGGAATTAGAATTGAAGCTTGTAGAACTAGAGGACCTCTCCAAAAGGGAGAATTTGAGATTTATAGCTGCACCAGAGAAAACCCTTAACCTGGATTGTATAAGTAAAAAGACAAATATCCCTGCTCAAGAAGTAATGACTAAAAAGTACAAAGAGTATATATCCCTATCTTTTTGTTGAAAAAAATGCCTAGATCAATTCTAATAAAATTCCAGGTTTACTAACAAAAGGAACAAGTACTGCCTATGCTAAGGTATAAGGAACCAATGTTGAAAATCGGCAATGGCAGGATCTTTGTAGATGATGACTACTCAGTGATAATGATAAACAATGCAATGAACACATACCAGCAATTAGAAGGTACAAAATGTTAACCATAAAGTGCAAGTAGTTGTTATAGCCAGCTACACTCTGGATAGTTTTCCTGTAGGACACATTGGTGGCAGAACTGGTTTGGCAGCGCTACAAAAAGTACAGGATGAGAGGGAAAGCAATGTGGCCACAATCGTGATGGTTCCAAGTCAGCTATCACTAATCAAGAAGCTTCTGGATCCAAATATGAGAGACCTTCATTCAAGCTTTCCCCTATTTATTAAAGTAATATGGGATTGAAAGACATGGCAAGGATAATAAAAAGGACAGAATTAAAAGACGGGATGAACTGGCTAAGAGGTTTAGATAGATGAATGCTTGGATTCCTTGATGGAGGGTGGGCTGGTAAGAACTTAAAAGAGAGACAGAGAAGACATTTTTAAATATAAATAGAGGGAGCTAAGGACTGAGAATGTTGCAAGGTAAGTACGACCCAGAAGGAATGCAACACATATCTATACATAGTTATAGATGTTTTGGTTGAAGTTATTCATTTGAAGTTAAAAGAGAGAGAGAGAGAGAGAGAGAGACAGAGGAAAAGGTTTTGTTTATTACAAAAAATGCAACGGCAGAATAAAGAAAAGCATGCAGACTCATAAATACATTAGGGAAAGCACAAACGAGACTAAAAACAAACAAGAAATTGAAGATGTAGGTAAGACACATTAAGGACAGCAAATTAGAGTAGAAGGAAAAATGAAGAGAAGACATGGTTAGACTGTCGGTTTTGACATGGAATGTCAATGGCTTAAGACAGCAGGATAAAAGGCAAAATGTGTTCATATATATTACTAAGAGTTTGGCACAATTTTTTATGTTACATGAGACACATTTAAATGAGAATGAACAGGGATCTGATAGAGATGAGTAGAAGATAAGGCTATAGTGCACAGCTGAGAAGAGAAAGGAAAAGTGAAATAGTGACACTGATAAAATGGAGAGAGGGTGACATTAAATTAAGACAAGATGTAGCAGATGCCCAGGGAAGGCATGTGATGTTGAGAAGGTACTTTTTTTTAAAGAGTCTGGCACTGGCAAGTGTATATTCCTTTCAAGAACAAGATGTTAAAAAGAAAATCTACAAGAGGAATTAGAACTTTTAGTGGAAATAGTAGCCCAGTAACAAGAAATAGTTTATTTATTTATTTGACATTTGTTTAATGGGAGAGTCCGACTGGGATAATATCCCATTTTCAGAAGAGTCCAGGGAAAAAGGCTCCACATTTACTCAATATCACTAAAAAAGTTATTACAAAGCCTAATATAGAAGAATGAACTATTAACTGAGTAAAAATTCAGCTTCAGTTCATAGAGTGTGAAGCTGTGCATAGATAGTGCTAATATTTGGACAGCTATGACAAGCTGCAAAACAGCACTGTCAACAGATAAGGTATTCACTAATTAAAGTTCATAAAGATGAAATTAAACATTGAGTACCCTCTTTGGTACAGAGATAACTAGATAATACAGCCTAATCAAAAATATATTTGTTCTTTGTGAAATAAATTATACACTCTGAACTTAGTCAAAGTTATGTTGTTGGTGGTGGAAGGAGGGCGGGACTAATATTAATAATGGGAGGAGCCTTGAATTTAATAACTGAAAAGTAGATGTAACAGGGGTACTAAACAGCTATAGAACAGTTAGGGAAAACAAATACCTAGAAAACGTCTTGAAGGTATTTGACATTAGGGATGTGATAAAGAAAAAAAGATGGAGGAGAGACTTTATTTTTTTTATTTTTTTTGTAATAGTAAAAAGTTGGGCAAGGCCGATGACTGTGAAACACAACCAATACCTTTATTAGACAATTCTTTTATAGTCATAAGACTGGACAGGGGAGAAGAAGGGGACAGTGCACAAATCTGGCAAATCTATGTATATCTAAAGAATAGAAAGCAGTTCAGTGAATGTGTAGCGATGGTGTTACAATTACTGATGTAAGTAGAGGACAGTGAAGGGACAGAGGAACGGGACAATACGAAAGTTATGTTTGCATGTTTAGCATATACCCAAGCAAAGAATGCGACCAAATCAAAAGGAAATATATATTAAGGTTAAATAAAGTTAAGTGTACGACAGAAAGCTAGGCAGAATGACAGAGCAGGACCAAGAGCAACTGAAGAAAGCCTAAGAAGAAATAGAAGATCACTTGGAAAATGTAAATATAGGAAAACCACATCTGTATAGATGTATTTTGATAATAACCCAAAAATATAAAACTGCTAGTGCAGAGGTTGATGCACCAGAAGATAGAGAGACTTCTAGTAATGTTGGGAATCCTGAAAAAGAGAAGACTAGAGACAGAACCAAATAGGATAGTGGGGAGTGAGAAGTTTTAATGAGGAGCTATACAGAGGGGAGTGTAGGATGGCAGTAAATGAAGTCTAGATGGATGTTTTTCTAGCAGAAATAGACATCCCAATAACAAATATTTGCTGCAGAAACTAAAGGAGGAAATTAGGATGACTATAAATCAACAGGCTAATGCAAAGATGCCTGGTGGATAAATACTAGTAGAAATCTTGAAAACTGGGTAACAGAATGATAATAAGCATTTGACACACACTATTTTATGAAATAATGGAAATAGAACCATACCAGAGTCTTGGAAGAAGGCAGTACAGTAGCAATCATATTGAAAGAAAATAAAGGCCCTGCTGATCTGGACTGCTATATGCCAACAGCAGTGTTAAGCCATCATTATGAGGATTTTATGATGAGTCTATATTATATCATCAAACGCTTAAAAAAAAGCGAACGATGAATAATCGACCCCATGTAAGTGAAAGACTACAATCTCGAAAGCTCAGAACAGCAATTTTTTTCCAAGGGGAAAAAAATTGCTGTTCCAAAAAAAAAAAAAAAAAAAAAAAATTGAAAGAATACATAAAGTGGGGAGCTTTGCCCCCCACAGCCCCCTACTTAAATATACCAACTCGAAGATCGCACTACAGTGCCAAAAACGGCAAAATAATGGAAGCGGCCAAGCAAATTCTTTCCCTGGGAAAGAATTCGCTTAAAAGCCGCTTCGCTATTTTGCCTTTTCGTTGTTTTAAGTTCGACCAAGACGCATTCGATAGAATGCGTCTTCAGTCATCTAATAGGAACCCAAAATGACTATACTGACAAAAAGATTAGCAAAGTATTTACCTAAAATAGATCTAGATCAATGTGGGTTTGTATAAAGAAAGCAAATATTTGATGAAATAAATAAAACATTAATGACAGAAAAATTAACAGAAAAAAAGATACTTTGATATTAATAAGATTGGATACTGAAAAGCCTTCAACATGGTCAGATGAGAGTTTTTAGGTAAAGCACTGCTGGTTTTTGGCTTTCCAGGTCCATGAGTAAGATTTATCACACAAATATATAATGAGGTAGAGGCATATGTGAATATGGCGGGCATATTATCAGATAAAGCTGATTTAACCAGAGACAGTAGGCAGGGTTGTACCCTCTGCCTGAGTTTGCATTGTATATTAAACCTTTAGCAATAAAGTAAAAGGATTCTGTATATGGGGGTATGGATGGTACAGGCATCTGGAAACAATAGCATTATTTGTAGATGATATATATATATATATATATATATATATATATATATATATATATATATATATATATATATATATATATATATTACTGAGCCTCTGAGGGAGGTCCATAAAGTATTTGATATCCTGAAACAATATAGAGAGATAGTAGGTTATAAAGTCAGTTAGAATAAAACTGAGACAGCAGTCCTCAGCTATGCAGCAACATGTGAACTTCTTCAAATTTACCCTTTTCTGTGGGGTCACCAAAAAGTGAAATACTTGGGAGTAGGACTACAAAGGGATGTGGATCAAGCAACAAGGGAAATGTGGCCATCAAACAAGGACCGAAACAATAAAGGTGGAGGAGTGCCCATATTCACCAAGGATATTCACACCACCAGGCTAGTTGCCCAATACAATGTGTCTGAAATTCTCCAGGTGTGACTAACACTAGGTAAGACTGCAATCCAAATTGTAGCTTGCTACAGATTCCCCCACCATGCCCCAAGATTCTTGCTACACTGTTCTAAACATACTGGAAAATATTAAGATACAACCAAACACCCTAATACTGGGTGATTTCAACTACCCTGCCATTCACTGGGAAAACCACTCATGTACCAACACCTTTGCCCAACGGTTTTTGGAATTCATAAATTCCAATGCCCTGGATCAACTAATCCATAGTCCCACCAGGGGCTCCTGTATCCTAGTCCAAACCAAAATAAACTCCGCACATAAAGCAGGTGCAAACAGCTAAAAAGCAAACACAAAGTCAAAAAATGAGGCCAGCACCAAAAGTGATAACTCGGTTTATTCCAAATAATGACAAATCAAACCGGTTTCAGCAGTTTTGCCTTCATCAGTGATTGCCATCTAAGTTGACAAACAGTCCATATATACATCCAGCACTTCATGTCAATCAAGCATTTAAAGGTGCAGCAATAACAAAAGCTGAAAAAAACCCTAATAATCCAAACATTATATATTATTTATTCTATATTATTCCCTCTAGAGGTGGTCATTAAGACCTGGGAGAAAAGAGCCCCTAACCTTACTATCCAACTTTTTTCTTTATCATTCAAAATACTGTGCCACCCTAACTTATTCAATCTGTCACCCCATATTTTGTCAATAATACAGAAATGAAATATTGCTGATTTATGATCACATACATGTTTATAGAGTGCATTAGTCATTTGTTTGTTACTGATGTCACTTAAATGTTCAGACATTCTTATTCTAAATGGCCTAGAAGTTTGCCCAATATAGAAGGATGGACAAGAACAGGTGGCCAAATAGACCACCCAGTCCATTCCACTGTTGGCAAAATGCTTAATCCTATAAACCATCTTGGTGTTTTTACTAGAAAACTCCTTAGATTTTGGCATGTACTTACAAAAGGAGCAATATCCACAGGAAAATGATCCAACTAACTTGTCCCCTGTGATAGTTAATTGTTCCATAGAGTAACTTTCATCCCTGGATTTATAATGGTTAAGATAGGACTCCAGCGTGTGTCCCCCCCCCTACGATATGAGAACTTACATCTATCCGTAAGGAGACTAGATAGTTCTTGATTTGCCATGCAAATGTTCCAATTTTTATTAACTGCATTTCTAATGGCATGGATGTTTCTACCATAGGTAACTAATGAATGACTAATGCACTCTATAGACATGTATGTGATCATAAATCAGCAACATTTCATTTCTGTATTATTGACAACATATGGGGTGACAGATTGAATAAGTTAGGGTGGCACAATATTAAGGATAATAAAGAAAAAAAGTTGGATAGTAAGGCTAGGGGCTCTTTTCTCCCAGGTCTTAATGACCACCTCTAGAGGGAATAATATAGAATAAATAATATATAATGTTTGGATTATTATGGTTTTTTTCAGCTTTTGTTATTGCTGCACCTTTAAATGCTTGATTGACATGAAGAGCTGGGTGTATATATGGACTGTTTGTCAACTTAGATGGCAATCACTGATGAAGGCAAAACTGCCAAAACCAGTCTGATTTGTCATTATTTGGAATAAACCAAGTTATCACTTTTGGTGCTGGCCTCCTTTTTTGACTTTGTGTTTGCTTTTTGGCTGTTTGCACCTGCCTTACGTGCAGAGTTCGTTTTGGTTTGGCTTAAGTTGGTTCACTTCACTGAAGGCCTCTGAGTGATTGGTTGTATACTGCAGTTGTGCACGCTATATTTTTTATTTTTCATTTCCAGTACTTCATTCTTGTTTATTTCCGCTAGTTACTCAAGTATTGTATCACCCTATTTGTGTTTACAAGCTACTGTGACTCGCGGGCAGAATGATTTCACCTATATCCTTCGGATTAATATTTTGGTGAGTGCTTTGACTACTGAAGGATTGGTGTTAGCAAGGTCTGGTGGGGCGTTTGAAAACATCGTATGTTTGAAACATCAGACCAAACTGGACTGAGATTGCAGGTTTATAAACAATATTCACTTTTGAAACCCAGGTTTTTGTTAGCCTGAACAGTTTTATGGGGTTGCGACAATAGGATCAAAGGATTGTTGTGGCTTATGGATTAGTTGGAGATTTGTCATGCTTCACATGCAAGCTTTTGGACCAGAACTTGCTATATTTTCCTGTATTGCAGTTGCAATAACAGGATCGAAGGATAGTTGTGTGCATATGGACTAATTTGGACTTTGGGACAGTTCTAACAGGTACTAATGGTGAACTGTTTATGTATCAGTGGCTTGTGATGTTTCATATGTGAGACTTTAGTTACAACTTGCTATGTTTGGTTGCGACAACAGGATCGAAGGGTCGTTGTGGCATATGGATCATTTGGGCTTTTGGGACATTTCGTAGAGGTATTAATGGTGAACTGTTTTTTGTACAATCCACTGTTCTGCGACAATAGGATCAAAGGATCTTTGTGGCATATGGATTAGTCGGAGATTTATTATGCTTCACATGCAAGTTTTTGGACCAAACCTTGCTATATTTTCCTGCATTTCAGTTGCGACAACAGGATCAAAGGGTAGTTGTATGCATATGGATTAATTTGAACTTCAGGACAGTTCTAACAGGTATTAATGGCAAACTGTTTATGTATCAGAGGTTTGTGATGTTTCATATTCGAGACTTTGGTTACAACTTGTTATGTCTGGTTGCGACAACAGGATCAAAAGATCATTGTGGCATATGAATCATTTGGGCCTTTGGGACAATTCATAGAGATATTAATGGTGAATTGTTTTTTTGTACAGTCTATGTTTCTGTGAGTCAAGAGACATTTTCTGGGATTGATTTATTCACATATTTGTGGAGCTTAACACTGGTGCATTGTGCAGAGGACTGGACATTTTGGACACTACTTATAATTGTCTAAATTCTAGACACTGTAGTTTGAATTGAAATTATGTCTTTTTCTTTTCACAGCATTCAATGCATAATGTTCTTTTTTGACATTCGTTTTCATTGAATAGAAGTGACAATGTGGATATTTATTTAGATATTCTAAACTAATCGGATTATGGTCTCCAATCATTACGGAGTTTATATGTCACAGGGGGACAGTATTTGAAACTGTATATATTGTGTTTTGGGGGCAAGTAAGGGTTTAGATGCATACTTTTTACCCTTTCAGGCAGTACTGTATGTCCTTAACCATTTTGACATATTGTATTCTTCTTGTGCTGTGTACTAATCATTATATTATTCTAATGTTTCTGAAAATTGTCTTTACAAATACTCCTAACAGGGAGAAAGTTATATAACCTTAGGAATGATTATTTGGGTGGTAGTCCTTATAAAATTGTGTTATATACTCTGGTAGTTCAACATACTTGACACATAACAGTGACTGATTGGGATAGATTTTTCCACCCTTTGAGTATTTCAGTTACCAAATTAGTAACTAGATTTCCTAGTTTGAGTCATAATTTTGATTTACCCTTTAGCTTGGGCCTACATATATAGAAGTTTTTTCCCCCTTGGACTATTAAATTGATTTTGGATAGCTTTTTAGTTACATTGAGATACATTCATTATGGATCTGATTACCATAATGCAAGGCTTATCTGCAGACAAAAATGGCCTTCAAGTGTTTGGTCTTCATGACAACAATGATAGTATCAATATGGGGGATATCAGGGACCCAAACGATTTATGTAAGAATATCTTTATAAAATTGACTAAAAGTATGATTAATCTACATAGTTCAGTCTAGCATCTCAAACTATTTAAGGCCTATGAGGCTACAAATATAACTCCAAGGGGCCTAAGAATCCAGTCGCAACCATATGTTAGCAATCCAGGTGACAAGTTATATGAGGAATGGGCACAAGCACAGTAAGATGCAACCATGTCATTTGTTAAAATACTGTCCTCCTTCTAGGAACGGTCAATTCAGACTAACATCACAGAAACCCAACACATTTGTAAGGAAATTAGGGCATATGAGGGTCAGACAATATATCAAGAATGTCTCCACAAACTATCCAAAGATTTATTAGTGATGGAGAAAAATTCAAGGAGCAAAAACTACATAAGTTCCAAAGGGATTTGATGGATTATGAACAAGGCAAACCCTTTGGCACCAAGAAGAATGTTACCTTTTCCTGATGGGGATTATAGGGTGGCTAGACCTAGGAGGAAGAGACCCAGATCTATTTTAAAGAAATCCAAAACTGACTATAGCAGCACCTCAGGGGAGGAATCCTCTGTTACTGAAACTGAGCATGGGCTCACTCAGGGGTCCCCAGCCCATAAAAAAAAACAGAAAAATGTAGACCACCCTTTAGATCTAGGACACACAGGGGCGAGAGAAAACATCGCAAATGTGGAAAATTTGGAAACATTGCTAAAAATGATAATTCCCAAATAGTGGAATATTCCAATGTACTCAACATCTCCATTGTAACATTATCTGAAACTGCTATTAAACTACTTAACAAGGGATTAACAAATGTTCTTGGTTTTTATGTCCATGAAGATAGTGTTGTGAAAGATGTTTTGTCATTTTGTCGGCTGTTGAATTTAAAACTATATTTTGATCAACAGGGTGACTCTCACATATCTACTGATTTTCATTTCAGAAAATCGTCTTTCAGCCTCCCATGGACAAATATGTCTCAGTATTTCAACAATCAATTCTCAAAGATCGACATTTTCATAGTGATGAATCTCGGATGCTGGGCCACAATTTGTCTGGGGCAGAACAACAAGCTCTTAGGGAACTTAGAAACAACCATAATATAGTCATTATTCTTGCTGACAAAAGAGGAGCAGTTGTAGTCATGGACATGGACTATTATCTATTTGAAGCCCATAGACAACTTAAGAATGCCATACATTATATGCCAATGCCTCTAGATCCTACCCGCCGCTTTAAAAAGGAAATTGATTCCTTCTTGGAGTTGGCTGTTGAGGAAGGTATCATTAGTACTTCAGTCTTACATCATCTGACAGTTGAAGATCCTCAGAGACAAATACTTCACCTAAGATTCATAAGAACTTGCAGAAACCACCTGGAAGACCAATAGTATCTGGCATGGGCTCGCTTACGGAACCCTTATCAGGATTCCTTACTAAATATTTACAGCCCCTTCTGACTATGGTCAGATCAAGGATTAAAGACACCACGGAATTCCTCAGGCTCTTAAGTGACACACAACTAGAATCAGATTGGATAATGTGTACACTGGATGTCACGGCCTTATATACTAACATTCCACATTGGGCTGGGCTTGAGGCTCGGAGTATTGGCTTAATAAAGCAAATCTTTATCCACCAGGCTTTAATACATTGTTAATCTGTATGGCAGAGCATGTCCTTATGAAAAACATTTTTTATTTTCAAAAGGAATGTTATTGGCAGGTCATAGGTACTGCTATTGGGGCATCCTTTGCCCCCATTTATACAGACCTTTTTATAGGATACTTGGAGGAATCCGTTATATATGATGACTCACATAAAATATTTCTGGGTGAGATGGACATCTGGCGGTGGTACCTGGATGACTGTTGGTTGGTTTGGCGGGCAGACACAGAATATCTTTTATAATTTGTTCAATACCTCAATAAAAACAAGTGGGGGATTGAATTTACTCTTAATATGCATCACAAAGAAATTAATTTTCTTGATGTTAAAATTGGCAGGAATGAGGATAATACCTTGTCGACCCAGGTTTTCCACAAGTATCCGGAATATAATAGTCTTTTACAGGCCACTAGTCTACACCCTGATCATATTATAAGGAATATTCCAAGTCCCAATTCCTTTGTATCAAAAGGATATGCTCCTCCCAGGATGACTATGAACATCATAAGAATGATTTGATACATAGATTTAAAGCTAGGGGGTACAAACCAGGACACATTTTTTCAGCTAGTAACTGGGCCACTGGACAGGATAGGTTAGAGCTATTGCAATATCAGAAAAAAAAAAAACATACCTCAGGGGATAGTATTAGATTTGTTACTACCTATGGTAGAAACATTCATGAAATTAGAAGTACAGTTAATAAAAATTGGAACATTCTCCTTGCAAATCAGGAACTATCTAGTCTCGTTACGGACAGATGTAAGTTCTCATATCGAAGGGGAAGCAGACTGGGGTCCTATCTTAACCATTATAAATCCAGGGGTGAAAATTACTCTATGGAACAACTAACTATCACAGGGGACAAGTTAGTTGGATCATTTTCCTGTGGACATTGCTCCTTTTGTAAGTACATGCCAAAATCTAAGGAGTTTTCTAGTAAAAACACCAAGATGATTTATAGGATTAAGCATTTTGCCAACTGTGGAATGGACTGGGTGATCTATTTGGCCACTTGTTCCTGTTCATCCTTCTATGTTGAGCAAACGTCTAGGCCAATTAGAATAAGAATGTCTGAACATTTAAGTGACATCAGAAACAAACGAATGACTAATGCACTCTATAGACATGTATGTGATCATAAATCAGCAATATTTCATTTCTGTATTATTGACAAACTATGGGGTGATAGACTGAATAAGTTAGGATGGCACAGTATTTTGAATGATAAAGAAAAAAGTTGGATAGTAAGGCTAGGGGCTCTTTCCTCCTCAGGTCTTAATGACCACCTCTAGAGGGAATAATATAGAATAAATAATATATAATGTTTGGATTATTAGGGATGTTTTCAGCTTTTGTTATTGTTGCACCTTTAAATGCTTGATTGACATGAAGTGCTGTGTGTATATATGGACTGTTTGTCAACTTAGATGGCAATCACTGATGAAGGCAAAGCAGCTGAAACCAGTTTGATTTGTCATTATTTGGAATAAACCGAGTTATCACTTTTGGTGCTGGCCTCCATTTTTGGCTCCAGTATCCTAGACCTAATCATTACCAACATGGGAAATCGATGCTCCACACCTATGGCCACCCCCTCGTTGGTCAGGTCTGACCATAAGCTAATCACCCTTGACATCCACACCCCTCCCCCTGCCCCCCAGTAAGGAAACCTCCGTAAAAAACTTCTCCAAAGCCAACTTCATGCTACTCAAGTCAGACGTTACAAACTTCATGACACCCAAGCAGATGGGAACTGAAAGTTTGACTGCTGAATCTTACACTAAGGCACTGTACAAGCACATCCACTCGTGCATGAATTGTGCCATCCCAAACAGAACCAACATGCTCTCCTCGAAAAAAAGGAAGCCAATCTGGTGGTCCCCTGCCATAAACAAACTTTACAAAAAAAGGAAGAAACTGTTGCAGGAATGAGGAAAATCCCATAGGTTTATAGGTTGGTACTAGGCTATCAGCCCTTGGGCCTATACAAGCCTAGCCATAACAATTCCCTGGCTATTTCTTCCCACATTATTTACTTTCCTGGACCCCTGTCTAGCAGGGTGACTGACGTGATCCCTGGGGTGAATTTCCTTTCTCCCATCCAATTGTCAAGGTTCCTCTTGAAGAGGTCCAAAGTGGCACTCTGCTTGACATGTATGGGCAATCTATTCCAGATTCTGGGGAGTTGCTGGGTCAGGAACCTATCCCTCCAGCATGTTTTGTTTATTGTGATGACAAGGTTTAGATCCCTGGAGCGTGTAGCTCTGAAGGATTGGGATTTCTTTAAGTGTAGCATGTCCAACAGCTCTGGGTTTGACATGGTCTTGTATGTTAAGCAGAGATTGCCTCTGAGTAGACAATATGCAACAGAGTATAGCTGGAGTTTTTTAAGGCGGTCAGTGTAGGGCATCTGCTTTAGGCCTGTGATTCTTTTAGTGAGGTATTTCTGAGGCCTTTCCAGTTGTTGCAGATGTCTTGAGAGGTACATACCAAATGGGGCGTTGTATTCTATAATGGGTCTAATGAGGGATGAGTACAGTGGGACAATGACCTCCTTTTTTCTGGATGAAAAGCCCTTCGTGATGAGGTGTGCCACATAGAAGGATTTCCTGACTGTTGTGGCAATGTGGTTATCGAAGGTGAGAACACTGTCCACCTGTGTCCCTAAGTCTCTTATCACACTTTCTGTGTTTAGTGTACTGCCACCTATATGGTAATTCATGGATACATGTTTTTCCCAAAGGGGATAACAATACATTTCTTGGCATTGAGCTTGAGCCCATGGCTCTGGCACCAAGCATCTGTTTCTGTAAGGCCCTTTTGTAGAGTATCCACATCATTTGGGGATTCAATAATGGCTCCCAGTTTGCAGTCATCTGCAAACTTTGTTAGCCAGAGTCCCTTAGTGTTGACCTGTACTTCAGAGAAGTAGATGCCAAACAAGAGTGGCCCCAGGACTGAACCCTGAGGTACTCCACTTGTCACTTGTCTGGAGCTGGATTTGGAGTCGGCTACTTTTACAGTGTGGGTTCTATCAGTAAGCCATTTAGCAACCCATTGGGTGACATAGGGATTAATGCCCAACTTAGTAAGTTTATCTATGATTCCAGAGTGGGGGATGGTATCAAAGGCCTTGGCAAGGTCTAGATAGGCTGTGTGGACCACCTTACCCTTGTCCATGGCTCTGGAGACTGATTCAAAGAAGTCAATCAGGTTCAGGAGACAAGATCGGCCCTTCACAAACCCAAACTGGGTGGGGTCCAGTGTTTGAAGGTTGCCAATGTCTTTGTTTATAAGTTCCATGATAATACGCTCCATGGCCTTGCAGATAAGGTTTGTCAGACTGATGGGACGGTAGTTTCCGGGATCCAAGGTGGATCACCCCTTGTGGATTGGGATAACTGTAGCTCTGCGCCACTCAGTGGGCATGAAACCTGAGGTGAGGCTATGATTAAACATGACACTTAGGTGAGGTGCCAGTTCATATTGTAGTTCATGTAGTACACAGCCCGGGATGTCATCTGGTCCCATGGATGCTGTATTCTTGGCTTTAGAGAGTGCGTTTTGTACCTGTGTGGCCGTTATTACTGGAATTTGGCAATCTTCCGGTATTGAGATGGGCCATTTAGGGGGTGAGAGGGGGTGAAGTTGGCACTGAATTGATCTGCCAGGATATTGGCAATATCCTTTGGATCAGTATATTTAATGCCATTCTGTTTTAACTCAGAGCAGATCTGAGCATTGCCATTTAGATTCTTGACATAGTTATAGAATGCTTTGTGGTTGTCTTTGGAATCTTTGGCAATTTTATTTTCGTAACTAGCTTTGGAGGATTTTATGAGGCATCTCAGTTTCTTACTGAGGGTAGTAAGGGAGTTTTTTGCATCCTGGGATTTTCCTCTTTTCTGCAAAAGTTTCTTCCTTTTGTTGCAAAGTTTGTTTATGGCAGGGGACCACCAGATTGGCTTCCTTTTTTTGGATGAGAGCATTTTGGTTCTATTTGGGATGGCACGATTCATGCATGAGTGGATGTGCTCGTACAGTGCCTTATTGTAGGATTCAGCAGTTGAACTTTCAGTTCCTGTCTGCATGGGTGTTATGAAGTTTGTCACTTCTGACTTGAGTAGCATGAAGTTGGCTTTGGAGAAGTTGTTTATGGTGGTTTCTTTACTGGGGGGTGGGGGTGGGATGTGGATGTTAAGGGTGATTAGCTTATGGTCAGACCTGACTAACGAGGGGGTGACCATAGGTATGGAGCATTGATTTCCCATGTTGGTAATGACCAGGTCTAGGATATTGGAGCCCTTGGTGGGACTATGGATTAGTTGATCCAGGGCATTGGAATTTATGAATTCCAAGAACCGCTGCGCAAAGGTGTTGGGACATGAGTAGTTTTCCCAGTTAATGGCAGGGTAGTTAAAATCACCCAGTATTAGGGTGTTTGGTTCTATCTTAATATTTTCCAGTATGTTTAGAAAGGTGTAGTGAGAATCTTGGGGTATGGTGGGGATCTGTAGCAAGCTGCAATTTGGATTGCAGTCTTACCTAGTGTTAGTTGCACTTGGAGAATTTCAGACACATTGTGTTGGCCAACTAGCCTGGTGGTGTGAATATCCTTGGTGAATATTGACACTCCTCCACCTTTAGTGTTTCGGTCCTGGTTTGGTGGCGAAAAGTGTGGTAAGAGTTGTAGCCTGGTATTGCAGGGGTGCTCTCTGGAGCCTTGAACCAGGTCTCAGTTACTGCACAGATATCGATGTTCTCCATTTTTAGGAGTGCCTCGAGAGAGTGCATTTTGAGGTTTAGACTTCTAGCATTGAGTAGCATTACCTTCAGATTTTGCATGCTTGTACCTGTTACAGTGGTGGTTTTGTCCTTTGAAGTTTGCCTAAAAAGGCACTATAGGGGTGGCAAGAGCCTTAGCCAGTAACCTGAATCCCAGGGGTGACAGGTGCAGACCATCTCTGGCAAAGCATTGTGGTCTGTCAATCATGTCATCCCAGGCAGACAGATACTGGATCCCCTTTGAATGACACCATAAGCTTAGCCAATTGTTGAAGTCAATCATTTTATCCTTATATTGTGGCATCATTCTGGGTGAAGGCAGGATGCTACTCAGGGCTAGGGTCATACCTGCCTGGGCCACATGATCCGAGAGCTCTTCCATGTCTCTTTTCATGTAGTCCAGGGAGGTGCGTCTCAAGTCATTCACTCCAACATGGACAATGACAGAGTCATATTTGTACTTGTTGTGGAGTGACTTGAGTGCATGCATTATGTGGCGGATCCTGACACCCGACAGGCAGCTGACTGTAATTTTCTTCTTATTCAACCTGGTGAGAGGGACATCAGTGTGCCGGACTATAGAGTCACCTATGACTAAAGTGTTAGGTACATTGTCTTGCCTTAGGGGCTGTTGCTGGGTAGCACACTGGTGTTGTGAACTATGTGACACATTGGTTGTGATTGGTGTTTGTTTGCGTTTCAGCTTCAGGGGTCTTTGCTGCTTGGGCAGGTTACAGTTAAGGGCCTCTGCATATGTGGATTTAGTGTTGCTATATATGGGTGTTGGTGGTGCGGGTTTAGAAGGGCTATGTGTTGCTTGAGATGTAGTGTGGGTGTTAACCTTCTCCTCTTGACTGTTTAGCACAATCTTGGGTGGAGAGAGCTTTGCTTCCATTTTGGCTATGTAAGTGCATCTCTCACAGGTTGTAGTGTTGGGTGGTAGGAGGAGAGGGTTGTCTGTGTACATGAGGCAATTGTTGCATTGCCCCAGTATGCCCAGATTCACCAGGTGGACAGGAGAAATCACCGGAAGCTGACCCTTGGACATGCTTGGTTTGAGGCTTTTTTTTTTTTCTTTGTAAAGTATAGGAGCTGTTTTCTTAGCAAGGTACTTTGCAATTATAGGCTGTTTAGTGCCTACTATTAATTTCTCCTTGTTAACAAGGAGAGTTCAGTGTTTGTATGAGTTTAAGGCTTCCTAGTGCTTTCCAGCAGGTATTAGAGAAAGTGCTAGTCACAGGGATGCTTAAAGGTAATATTGAAAAGAATGCACTCTGCAGTGTGCACTAGAGAAGTTAAATGTGAAAGTAGGTAACTTGAGTTTTATCTGTTTAAAAAGTTAAGGTTTAGTGGCGAGTTACTATTTTTAAAACAGCAAGATGGATTGAAAGGGGTGGTACTTTTGTATTTTGGTACTATGAGATACTGTGGGATGGCTAATAAATTTAAATAATTGAAGGGGTGGGATTTCAAAAATGATGATTTTGTGATTACTCACATAAGCCAGTGAAAGTAGAGAGAAATGAGATATATGGTCAGATTAACATAAGAGGCGGGCAACTAGAAAGACAGTGGTATTTAACAAGACAACTTAAATGGGTGGGAAAATTTCTGCCTGACTCAGAACAGAGAGAGCTGTGGTCTCTTTTGAAGTTTTAATATGCTGTTAAAACAGAATGCAAGCAAAACACAAAGTAAAGAAAACAAACTACAGTATTCAAAATATAGAAAGGCAATACAGTAATACAAAAAATAACAGCAAACTAGCCTTTCCTTCACAGCAAAGTGTAGCAGAGTCTGGATGAGCCTTTCTGGTAAAGGCAAAACACTCCCTTACCAGCCTCAGTAAGAAGCTGAGATCCCGCATAAAATCCTCAAAAGCTAGTTACGAAAATAAAATTGCCAATGATTCCAAAGACAACCACAAGGCATTCTATAATTATGTCAAGAATCTAAATGGCAATGCTCAGATCTGCTCTGAGCTACAACAGAATGGCATTAAATATACTGATCCCAAGAATATTGACAATATCCTGGCAGACTGATACAGTGCTAACTTCACCCGCCTCTCACCCCCTAAAGGGCCCATCTCATAGGTTCATAGGTTCATAGGTTCATACTAGGCTATCTGCCCTAGGGCATTTATAAGCCTAGCCAGAGTGTGTGTGGCTTTCACCACCCCTTAGGATGAGAATACTATACCCATTAGTTTGCTGTGCCTCTGTCCAGCAGTGATACAGAGATGATTCCCGGGGTAAACCTACGATCTCCCATCCACTCGTCAAGATTTCTCTTGAACAGAGTCAGTGAGGGGCTCTGCCTCACATGGACTGGGATTCTGTTCCATAGTGTAGGGAGTCTCTGGGTGATGAATCTGTCCCTCCAGCACATCCTATTTATATCTGTGTTGAGGTTTAAGTCTCTTGCTCTCGTGGCTCTGGTGGATTTGGATTTTTTGAGGTGGAGCATGTCCATTAATTCCGGGTTGGACATGGCCTTGTATGTCAGGCACAGATCACCTCTGAGCAGGCGGTATGCGACTGAATAGAGCTGGAGTTTCTTCAGTCGGGCATCGTATGACATATGTTTGAGCCCTTTATCCTTTTGGTGAGGAACATTTGGGGTCTTTCCAACTGCTGCAGGTGTCGGGTAAGGTACATTCGAATGGGGCATTGTACTCAATCATTGGTCTGATAAGTGAAGAGTACAGGGGTACAATGACCTCTCCTGATCTGGATGTGAATCCCTTCATGATCAGGTGGGCAATGTAGAAGGTCTTCCTAACCACTTTGGCAATGTGAGTGTCAAAAGAGAGGTTACTGTCAACTTGGGTCCCCAGGTCCCTGATAACTTCTTCCGTGTTTAATGGATTACCACCTATGTGGTAATTAGGGGTTACCTTGTTTTTCCCAAAGGGTATGACTATACATTTTTGGCATTTAGCTTAAGGCCATGGCTCTGGCACCAGTTATCCATTTCTATGAGACCTTTCTGGAGGATGTCTGTGTCTGATGGAGTGTCAATTATGGTGCCCAGTTTGCAGTCATCTGCAAATTTTGTCAGCCACAATCCCCTATGTTTGCCTGCACTTCAGAAAAATAAATGCCGAACAAGAGGGGCCCAGGACTGAGCCCTGTGGGACACCGCTCGTGACCGGCTTAGAGTCTGACATGGCACCAGCAACTCTAACCCTGTGTGTTCTGTCCTTGAGCCAGTTTGCAACCCATCTTGTGACATATGGGTTTACATCTAAGCTGGTGAGCTTTTCTATGATGCCCGAGTGGGGTATTGTGTCGAATGCTTTTGCTAGGTCAAGGTAGGCTGTGTGAACTGCCTTACCCTCATCAATGGCCTTAGTGACTGTTTGAAAAAGTCGACCAAGTTCAAGAGGCAGGATCTGCCCTTGACAAAGCCAAATTGGGTAGGATCCAGTGTCTGTAGGTCCCCAATGTCTTTATTTATGAGTTCCATTATGATCCTCTCCATAGCTTTGCAGACAAGGCTCGTCAAGCTTATGGGGCAGTAATTTCCAGGGTCCGTAGAAGCACCGCCTTTGTGGAGTGGGACCACAGTTGCCGTACACCATTCTTTGGGTACGTATCCTGTAGTAAGGCTAAGATTAAACAGCAGCCTTATGTGTGGGTTTAGTTCCTCATTGAGTTCGTGTAGCACACAGCCGGGGACACCGTCCGGTCCCATTGATGCTGTGTTTTTTGCTTTAGAGAGAGCAGCTCCCACCTGGGCATCTGAGATGTTTGGGAGGCTAGACTCTGGTGGGATAGATATTTCTCCTTTTGGGGGGGAGGGAGGGGAGAAATTTGCACTGAACCTGTCTGGCAGTATGTTGGCAATGTCTGTGGGTTCAGTGATTTTTTATCATTTTGGACTAATTCTGAGCATATCTGGGAGTTTCCACCCAGGTTTCTAACATAGCTAAAGAAGGCTTTATGATTGTCTTTTGTGTCATTAGCAATTTTTCTCTCAAAGTTGGCCTTGGATGATTTTATGAGTGATCGTAGTTTTTTGCTAGTATTGATCAGAGATGCCTTCCCATTTAGGGATTTTGCTCTGTCATGTAGTAGCTTTCTCCTCTTGTTGTAGAGTTTGTTTATGGCTGGAGTCCACCAGACCGGGCGCCTGCCTTTGGTGGAAAAGGTCTTGATTTTATTAGGGATTGCTTGATCCATACATTCCTGGAGGTGCTCGTAGAAGGCATTTGTAAAGGTTTCAGCAGTGTGGGTTGTGGTTTGCACTGGCTCGGGGGCCTTGAAGGGTACCACTCCAGTTTGCTTTTGAGAAGTTCTTCACTGTGGTCTTTTTTGCTGGGGGTGGGGGCGGGATGTGGATCTCCAGTGAGATTAATTTATGGTCTGATCTCACCAATGAGGGATATACTTCCGGTGTGGAGCATTTTGTCCCCATGTTTGTGATGATCAGGTCTAGTATATTTTCTCCTCTTGTGGGAATGGTGACTAGTTGTTCCATAGCATTTGAGTTTATGAACTCAAGGAACCTTTGGGCTAGGGTGTTGGGGCTTGAGTAATGTTCCCAGTCTATGTTTGGGTAGTTGAAGTCACCCAATATGATGGTGTTTGGAGAGACATTTATACTCTCCAGTGTCTTCAGGAAGGCTGTGTGGGTTTCCTGAGTTTGAGAAGGTGGTCTGTAGCATGTTACAAACTGTAGGGCAGTTTTACCTATGGTTAATTGCACCTGGATGGTCTCCAATGCTTCGTGCGTTGCCACTAACCTGGAGGTGTGGGTATCCTTTATGAATATGGATACTCCCCCTCCTTTTGTAGTTTGGTCCGGATTTTGGGGCCGGAACGCATGATATGAGGTATAACCTGATAGTGCTGGGGTGCTCTCAGGAGCCTTGAACCAGGTTTCAGTCACAGCACAAACATCGATGTTCTCCATACTGAGGAGGGCTTGAGGGCGTGCATCTTGAGGTTTAGACTTCTGGCATTGAGCAGTATTACCCTTAGTTTTTCTCCATTTTTGTTTTCTAGGGCGGTAGGTTTATCATTTGAGCCTTGCCTAAAAAGGCACTATGGGGGTGGCAAGAGCCTTTGCCAATATCCGGAAGCCCAGGGGTGACAGGTGCAAGCCATCCCTTGCAAAGCAGCGTGGATTGTCAAGCATGTCATCCCAGGCAGACAGACATTGGATCCCCTTAGAATGACACCAGTAATTAAGCCAATTATTAAAGCTGATAATTTTGTCTCTGTATTGTGGCATCATTCTTGGTGAGGGTAGGATACTGCTCAGGGTCAGGGTCATACCGGCCTGGGATACATAATCTGAGAGCTCCTCTATGTCTCTTTTCATGTAGTCCAGGGAGGTACGTCTCAGGTCGTTCACACCGGCATGGACAATGACTGAGTCATACTTGTACTTGCTGTGGAGTGACCTGAGTGCTTGTGTTATGTGGCGGATTCTAGCGCCTGACAGGCAGCTAACTGTGATCTTTTCCTTGTTCAGTCTGGTGAGTGGGACGTCAGTGTGTCTGACTATGGAGTCACCTATAACAAGTGTGTCTGGCATTGTGTTTGGCCTTAAGGGCTGTGACTGTTTAGCACACTGACTTTGAGAACTATGTGTTTCATGTCTTATGTCTTGAGGTGGCAGTTGCTTGGGTGTCTGCTTTGGAGGCCTCTGTAGTTTTGGTAGATTTTTGATCAGTGCCTCCGAGTATGTCTTTGTGTGTTTATGTGTTTGTTTTGCAGTTGTGATAGTTCTATGTGAAACTGGGTTTGTGGTGTGCGTGGTTTCCTTCTCCTCCTGTCTGGTCTTGCCAGTCCTGAGTTGAGAGAGCTCAGCCTCCAGTTTGGCTATATAGTTGCATCTCTCACATGTATTTGTGTTTTGTGGGAGAAAGAGTGGGTTGTCTGTGTACATGAGGCAATTGTAACATTGCCTCAAGATGCCCAGATTCACCAGCTGAACAGGAGAGGACGCTAGCAACTGACCCTTGACATGCTAGAAAAGTGAAAAAGTTTGCTGTGTAACTGAGTCAGAAGGGACCTATAGGGAAATGGGTACTCAAGGGGATTCTAGGCTAATGTAGTACTTTGTTTAGTATACAAGTACTTTACCTATATAAAAATGCTTTAGGAGCAAGTGCTGAGCTATTGAGATAGAGAATAGACTGTTTAGATTGCAAGTAGAGAAGTTCTAAGGGAAAAATTGAAGAGCAGACTTTACGGAGCCAGAAATAGTTTAACCTTGTTTAACCGGCGCTGCCCGATGGTGCTCTATGGGCAACTCCGCTCTAAATCACGCCAAAGCGCGCTAAAGCGGGCTTTATAGCAGGGGGTTGAAAAGACTTAGGAATTGACCCAAAATGGCCAATAGACTACAAGTTTCTGGCTGGAACCACTGCTCTAGGGACAAATAGGCTGCTCAGTGCTCCCCACTCCCACTGGTGAACAAAGAAGCTTCCCTTTATCCAAATAAGGATATGGAATAGCACAGGAACCAAGCCAAAGCCCAGAGATCAGCAAACTCTGAAGACTGGACTATTCTAGTTCAGTAAGGTGGGAAAACAAGATTTTTTTTTTTTTTTTTTTTTTGCAGAAAATAGAGGAAAAACAGACAGTAAATGCTATAAATGCTTTTAAACGGCTAGAGCACTTGAGTGTGTTAGCCTACAGGTAAAATTAAGCAACAAATAACTTTTTTAAAGTGCAAAACAGTTAATCAACACAAAAACAGTTTAAATAGAATGCAGAGCTGTATAAACAGGCGAAAATGCAATCGCTAAGCAGTAAATAATCAAAAAGCCAGAAAAAAATACTTAAATCAGGAAAAAGTCACTCTTTTGCTCTCTGATGCTTGTAGAACTCTGCAGGACACCACGAGGAGCTGTGCTGAGTTGAATACAAGCGAAAAAGCGCGGTAAAGCGGGCTTTATTACAGGGGGCTGAAAAGAGCTAGGAATTGACCCAAAATGGCCAATAGACTACAAGTTTCTGGCTGGAACCACTCCTCTAGGGACAAACAGGCCGCTCAGTGATCCCCACTCCCACTGGTGAACAAAGACGCTTCCTTTTATCCAAATAAGGATATGGAATAGCACAGGAACCAAGACAAAGCCCAGAGGTCAGCAAACTCTGAAGACTGGACTATTCTAGTTCAGTAAGGCGGGAAAACAAGATTTTTTTTTTGTTTTTTTCTTTTTTGCAGAAAACAGAAGAAAAACAGACAGTAAATGCTATAAATGCTTTTAAACGGCTAGCGCACTTGAGTGTGTTAGCCTACAAGTAAAATTAAGCAACAAATAACTTTTTTAAAAGTGCAAAACAGTTAATCAACACAAAAAACAGTTTAAATAGAATGCAGAGCTGTATAAACAGGCGAAAAAGCAGTCGTTAAGCAGTAAATAATCAAAAAGCCAGAAAAAAATACTTAAATCAGGAAAAAGTCACTCTTTTGCTCTCTGCTGCTTGTAGAACTCTGCAGTACACCACGAGGAGCTGTGCTGAGTTGAATACAAGCGAAAAAGCGCGCTAAAGCGGGCTTTATTACAGGGGGCTGAAAAGAGCTAGGAATTGACCCAAAATGGCCAATAGACTACAAGTTTCTGGCTGGAAACCACTCCTCTAGGGACAAATAGGCCGCTCAGTGCTCCCCACTCCCACTGGTGAACAAAGATGCTTCCTTTTATCCAAATAATGATATGGAATAGCACAGGAACCAAGACAAAGCCCAGAGATCAGCAAACTCTGAAGACTGGACTATTCTAGTTCAGTAAGGTGGGAAAACAAGATTTTTTTTTTTTTTTTTTTTCTTTTTTGCAGAAAACAGAGGAAAAACAGACAGTAAATGCTATAAATGCTTTTAAGCGGCTAGCGCACTTGAGTGTGTTAGCCTACAGGTAAAATTAAGCAACAACTAACTTTTTAAAAGTGCAAAACAGTTAATCAACACAAAAACAGTTTAAATAGAATGCAGAGCTGTATAAACAGGCTAAAATGCAGTCGCTAAGCAGTAAATAATCAAAGCCAGAAAAAATACTTAAATCAGTTATAGCAAATACAGTTATAACAAATGCTCTGAAATATACTGTATATTTCCAAAATGTTTGAGAAGGACAGTCAGAACACAAGAAGGTTCAGGCGAAAGAGAAAAAAAAAAGTTTTGTTTTACTTTTTGAAAGGGAAAAAGGAGGAACAGAAGGCCTTATCAAATGTTCTCTCTGTATTAAGCAGAATGAGCTAATGACACTAGACTGGGAGGTGTGTCACAGTAGGGCGGCAACTGCAAAGCCACCAAGTATAACAGCAAGACACCAACAGGGAGGGAGGGTGGGACAAAATAGCCTACAAGACAGCAAGCACTACAGAGACAAATTAAAGTTTTTAAACAGATAAGGATTTGTGAAGATACTGAACAGACAAAGTGCTTTATATATATTAAATTGTAAAAACAGTAATCTGTAAAAATAATCAAAAAAAAATCAAGATGATACTTATATTTTGTAGCTCAGTTGCAGTCACAACTTCTCTAGTCTGCACTGTGTGCAAAAGACAGAAACTTTTTTTTTTTTTTTTTACAAGAACACAAAAGAACCAGCCCCCACTAGCCAAGAGATAATTACACAGAGGAGATGTTTCAGTTTACACAATAGCCTACCAGACAGCAAGGACTAGAGACAAATGAAAGTTTTTAAACATATAAGAAATTGTGAAGATACTGAATAGACAAAGTGCTTTATATATATTAAATTGTAAAAACAGTAATCTGTAAAAATAATCAAAAAAATCAAGATGATACTTATATTTTGTAGCTCAGTTGCAGTCACAACTTCTCTAGTCTGCACTGTGTGCAAAAAGATTGCCAAATTCCGGTAATAATGGCAACACCGGTAAAAAACACACTCTCCAAAGCTAAGAATACAGCATATATGGGATGAGACAACATCCCGGGCTGTGTACTACATGAACTACAAAATGAACTGGCACCTCACCTAACTGTCATGTTTAATCATAGCCTCACCTCAGGCTTTGTGCCCACTGAGTGGCGCACAGCTACAGTTATCCCACTCCACAAGGGGGGATCCACCTTGGATCCTGGGAACTACCACCCCATCAGTCTGATGAGCTTGATCTGCAAGGCCTTGGAATGTATTATCATGGAACTTATAAACAAAGACATTGGCAACCTTCAAACACTGGACCCCACCCAGTTTGGGTTCATGAAGGGCCAATGTTGTCTCCTGAACCTGATCGACTTCTTCAAATCAGTCTCCAGAATTGTGGATGAGGGTAAGGTGGTCCACACAGCCTATCTGGACCCCTCCAAGGCCTTCCCCACTCTGGAATCATAGATAAACTTACTAAGCTGGGCATTAATCCCTACGTCATTCGATGGGTTGCCAACTGGCTTACTTACAGAACCCACACTGTAAAAGTAGCCGACTCCAAATCCAGCTCCAGACAAGTGACAAGTGGAGTACCTCAGGATTCAGTCTTGGGCAGACTCTTGTTTGGCATCTACTTCTCTGAAGTACAGGCAAATACTAAGGGAGTCTGGTTAACAAAGTTTGCAAACTGGGAGCCATTATTGGATCCCCAAATGATGTGGATATTCTACAAAAGGGCCTTACAGAAACAAATGCTTGGTACCAGAGTCATGGGCTCAAGCTCAATGCCAAGAAATGTATAGTTATCCCCTTTGGGAAAAAACATGCACCCATGAATTACCACATAGGTGGCAGTACACTAAACATTGAAAGTGTGATAAACGACTTAGGGACACAGGTGGACAGTGGTCTCACCTTTAATAACCACATTGCCACAACAGTCAGAAAATCCTTCTATGTGGCACACCTCATCACTAAGGGCTTTTCATACAGAAAAAAGGAGGTCATTGTCCCACTGTACATATCCCTCATTAGACTCATTTTAGAATACAGAGCCTCGTTTGGTATGTACCTCTCAAGACATCTGCAACAACTGGAAAGGCCGCAGAAATACCTCACTAAAAGAATCACAGGCCTAAAGCAGATGCCCTATGCTGACCTAAAAAAACTCCAGCTATACTCTGTCACATATTGTCTACTCAGAGGCGATCTCTGCTTAACATCCAAGGCCATGTCAAACCTAGAGCTGTTGGGCATGCTACACTTAAAGAAATCCCTATCCCTCAGAGCCACACTCTCCAAGGATCTAAACCCTGTAATTACAATGAACAAAACATGCTGGAGGGATAGGCTCCTGACCCAGAGACTCCCCAGACTCTGGAATAGACTGCCCATACATGTCAAGCGGAGCACCTCCTTGGCCCTCTTCAAAAGGAACCTTAACGATTGAATGGGAGATAGGAAATTCACCCTTGGGATCACGTCAGTCGCCCTGCTAGACAGGGGTCCAGGGAAGTAAATATTGTGGGAAGAAATAGCCAGGGAATTGTTATGGCTAGGCTTGTATAGGCCCAAGGGCTGATAGCTTAGTACCAGCCTATGAACCTATGAAGAAACTAAAACTGAAATAATTAATAAAAATAGAGAATGAGAGATTATGTTTATGGACATACATTGTAAAATGCAGGCACTAAAAGTATTACTGGTTGCCCATAATACTATATGTAAGCCAAGAGAATTTTATACAGCTGGAAAGTAAGTATTAGAAGTGAATGAATAAAGAAATAAGAGACCTTTTGTAGGAGAATAAAAACCCCAGGGCACAGAGGGAAAGACTAAATTTATCAGAAAGTCAAGGTGGATAAGGAGCACTAAATGGAAACAAACAGTGCTGTGGCAAGGGGGTATAGAGGAGGACAAGAGTCAGGTACATTTTTGAATACTAATAGAGAAAAAGGAAAGAAAAAAGATACAGAATATTTTATTTAAGACTCTGCAATAATTATGGTAAAATGACAATAGATGCTAGAACAGATAAAGGACTTAACACCAATAGATGTAGGGGGTGAGTAAAAATGGAGATTGGGGATGAAACAGTGGTGAAAATATGGGAAATAAAGAAATAACTTGGGTATTGAGAACAGATCAGGCAAGGAAGCGATATGATGGAATGGAAGAAAGTTAAGAAAGAATTTGGACTGAGCATCAAGGAAAGGTTTATGTACAAAGTTTTATTATGAGAATGTAGGCAACACAAAGATGGTTAAGAGGGAGGAAATACCAGAAGCAACTGAGCTACAAATTGAATCCAAGGCGACAGTGACTTCAAATAAAAAGATGATAGAGTATATAAAACACTGATAACGCTGGCAGATAACTATAAGGGACAAACTGAAAAGTTAAGGCAGGGTTGGAATGAAACTCTGGGAAAACAAATAACGTCAGCTCAATCAAGGGAGGTGTGTCTGGCCCCTTGGTATGCAACTAAATTGAGGATATTTAGGATTTTTGCTTGGAAATACCTTCACAAATATCTCTAAACACCTTGCTAGCTCCAAAGAATGTTCCCACTAATAGACGAAAAATGTTGGTGTTAAAGTACAGAAAGAAAGAGAGTTGAGAACATGATTTTTAGACATACACTGCACTTTTAGAGTTGAGAAGAGATTTGCAAGATATGGCAAGTGTGGGGATCAAAATACAACTGCTAAAGGAATTAATGCTACTGATCTGGTCCAGAAATAGTCAAGGATTACTTAGATGGATAATGATAGTAGCTAAGAAAACTATTACTAGAATGTAGAAAAAGAAAAAAAGTTATAGTATACAGAAGTAGTGAAAGTTTTTTTTTGCGTTATTAAAAAAGGAGGAAACACTATGGAGATGAACAATGGGTAAAATGCAGTTGAAATGTGGGAATTATGGAATAGATGTAAACTAAACTAAATAGAAAAACACTGTGAAGCAATTGTAAATCACTGTAATTACTAGGCCGAGATGAACCAGATTGCTTTTCTGATATGTATATCAATTATGGCAGTGGTACCAGATAAAGTACAGATAGTAGGGGGGGATCAGGCACCCCACCTTGCTATTCCACAAGGAGGAAACATAGCTGATAGTGTAGTATTAGCCACTGTAAATGACCCATCATAACATTTGAATAAAAAGGTGATCAAATTCTGATGGAAAGCCAAATGAGAGGAAAATATTAGCCAAAACAGTCTCAATTCACTCTATGAAAATATTTCTCTGCTTACCATCAAAAACTCACATCCAGTAATCCATTGCTTACCAGAAAAAAAACACATTGATCTAAATTTATTAATCTAAGAATAATGGGGGCATGCAGAGATACTAACAAACTCATAACAATTTTCTAATCTTGATTTAAGTTAGAAATTGGTTGATAGGATAGGAGTTACCTCTTTGTAAGACACAGGAAGTACCTGCATCCTTAACACCTCATTCATGACTTTAAGAACCCAGTCATAGATTTGCACTCCCCCTGGTGTTAAAACTCAGAGGAAATAGCATGCATCCCTGGATTATTCCCAGATGGCAAGATACTCTTTAACCTCTCAGTCTCTTCTTCTTTACCAGATCAAGCACATGTTTTTCTCTTCTGGATCTTTTTCTGATTGAGCTGAAATATTCCTTGATGGTTGCCTCTTTCTCTCTAGACATACCTCCCTCTTGTATAGTTTATTATAATTTGCTGTAAAGACCTACAATATAACAGGTAGATATCTGACAAGTTACTATCTTGCAGGTCCCACATTCCCCATAAATACCAGACCACTAAGTGTTTAGTGAACTATCACAAAATCTCTCCCATAAAAACATATTCCTGAATCACAGCCCTTCATAAAAACAACTTTAGAATTGTAACTTTCCTTATTTGCCATTTCCTCCTATAGATCCATAATTAATTTTCACTTGTAAGCCATGCAGATTTGCTATTCACTTCTGTGTAGGATCTAATTGAAATTTCCTACACACTGCTGTATTATTTTGTTAATTTGCAGTATAGCCATATGCAAAGTGCTTTTAAACATCTTCCATCATTCCAGCAAGCTCTTTTCCTTGGTTATAAGCACCTCATTTAACTGGTTTAACTGGTCATTAGAACAAGCAGGAAAGTAGTTAGAGTAACAGCAGTGAACATGGAAATGCCACTGTCTCTACAGCATGTAACTGTCTGTATTCAGTGCCAATATAATTAGAACATAGTCCAAAATAATTATAGAGAATTTACAGTCCTCTTTTAATATATGCATATGCTTCAGAGTAACTGTAACTCTACCATTTCTAGAATATGAAGTGAATCTATGAAAGTCAAAAGGAAATACCTGACCTTGCACTCTAGCTATACAAGTTATATCCTTAAAACCAACCAAACTAAATTATGTGGCAAAATATCTCCCAAACCTAAGAATTCTAACTCCTCTGAGGCCCTACCAGATAACATTCAGATCGATAATTAAATTACATTCACCAGCTAGCAACATAATTCCTTCCTTAAATCTTATCCCTTTTGTCAAGTGCAACCTACATTCAGCAACACAAAAGACCAGGGTCTGTACACACTTTTATGAAATGAGACAGCACACCTATTTTTCACTGTTATGCATCTCGTTAAGGAGTCAGCAACATGTGAAGTAATCTGTAGGGGACAATCTCTACTCAATAATTTTGCTTTTTCTCATTGTTTCACTCTTTATAAGAAAAAGAAAATATTATTTATTACCGAGCATCAGCAAAGTCAAGTGGTGCTGCTCAACTAAATGTGTTTTTCTTAAACATACTTGTTGAAGACATGCTTGTATTTGCATATACCCTGTCTCTTTATACAAGACTTACATTCCACAATAATATCTTCAAAGACATTCAAAAAAGTAGTAACAACATTGCTAGGACTAGAATGCATTTACCCAGAAGAATCCCAATAAAGGGAAACCATCAAAATATCCCTGTCAATTATCCAAAAGTCAATAAAACAAAAAGAACCAAGTACATTGATGAAAAGATGGAAACTGATTATATAAATGTAAAAATACTTTTAATAAAATACAGGTGTGTGTAAGTACTTTGAAATGTCACAAAAGTCACTAAAAATGGACAGAAGACTTCACAATAACAATTGATCATGTAATCAAAAGATGTGAGCAAACATTTTCTTTAACTTTTTAAGATAGCAAACAAAATTAACTACATTATTTAATACTTTGTTGTTGCAGGCATTTAACTTAAGCTGACATTTATATTCTAAAGAGTCTAAAACATCATGTTTACTACCACCTCAAGCATCTTCAAATGCATAATTAAGTACATGAAACAAATTTTTTTTAAAACCAGTGCATTCTTTTGCATGTTTATATAATGTTTACATAATGCATTGAAAACATTACCACATTTAATGGCATGCTGGTGTTCATACATTTTGTCCTTTAATCTGCAACTGGTTTTGCCAACATAAAATGATGCACCAAAAGTACAGATAGCAGTGTAAATCACAAAATTTGAATGACATGGAAAATATAAAGATGTACCATAAGTAATGCTGTTTGGACAACTTTTTGGTTATAAGTAGTGTTGGTGTTTACACAATAAACATTGTAGCCTGCATTAATAAACCTGCATATGTTACATTTACTGCAGTCTTATGTTCCCCATTTAAGTACCATTGATTTTGTAGTGGGAGCATTCATTTCTAAAATATTTTTTGCAATTAAACCCCCTCTTGTAAGCAAATTGAGGCTCATTCTTAACACTTCTAAATAATTTCTTCCTAAATTCTACTTTTGATTACTTTAAGTCTTTCTCTCTTTTTATCCGCCTCTCTTTCTTGCTCTTCTAACACTCCAATTTTCAGTTTATCAACAATCAGGTTCTTGTAACTATTCCTACTCAGGGTTTATCCTGTCGCTACTGTATTGGATTTTTTGAAACTTGTATATGACTATTTTGTCCTTGTTTATTTCATTTTATGTAAATGTTTCTTGTCAATATTACTATTGCAATTTTTAGTCTTTGTATTAATTACTGTTTTTTTTTTGTAATTGGAGCTTTTTTCCTCTGGTTGCCACTGAAAATGGGCCTTAGGCTCAGTTGGACCAACCAAGTTAACAAATGACAATAAATAAGTAAATCAATAATTACTGCTGGACAAAATTTTCCACCAGCCTTTAACCACTCTTTTTATGTTATCACTATCCACTCCACAAGTGATGCACATTGCAGTGTTCTAATTTCTTTTCTTTAATGGGTTCCTAAGTTTTACTGGTGTTGTTTGTTCCTTATAATAACTTTTCAGAGTATCCCTTGACTAATAACTTGTCAAATGACATTTTAAACCATTCTGAGGTGTTGTCATTTTCTGTAGATCCATTATCCACTCAATTAACATAAAAGCCAGTTTTTCATCAGTTGCAAATAAATTCTCCATAATCTTCTTTATGGAAGATGGTAGCTCTTCCTCTGCTTCATGAGTCATGAGAGAAACAGAACCATCCAGTACTTCATTAATTCAATCATCAGGCAATGCAGTTCACCTAGCATATGCTCAGTTTAGGTCTACAACACCAGAAGGTGTCTTTTTCTTTTTTGTCACAGTTCTCAATATTAAGAAAACTAAAGCTGCTTCTAGAGGTATGTGCACATTTTTTTTTACAAAAGAAGTACATTATTGACTGGAAGTCCTCTTTATGCAAGTTGGTTGGGTAGAGCCCAAGAACTCTTGATATCAGATGCTCTCCATAACTGGAAGTCCCCACAAATACTTGAATTTCTTTGCAAAACACAGTTGTCTTTCCTCTAATTAAGGTCAACTCCAGAGGTGATTATTATTTCAAAACAAAAGATATGGGAGGATGCAGACCCCTACACATGAGGTGTGGTGATTAGTGAAAACATAAAACATGGCTTTCTGGATAAAAAAAATCCATTAGTGATCTAACTGCACATTTTTGTATGCAGGGCCAACATGTCTGCTATTCTTGGGAGACTCAATTACTTTTATTTATTATGGAGGTTCTGTAAGTGCAATCACCTCCTTGAGGGGACTTTGCTCTCTATGGAAGATTTCAGTGTATGAATATACTACTGGTTTGGCAACACTACTTAACTTGGGGTTTGTTTTGTAATGCTTTGACTGCTACGTTATCCCTTAATTCACTTTTATTTTTGTGATTTAATTGAATCTAAGTTATTTCCTCTGTAACTTTTTGGTCTGTACTTGAAACAGGATACACATCCATCTAGAGGACTCAATGAGAGCAAAAACAAATAAATGTACACATTGAATTATTCTTTTCTGATGCTGTAAATACATAAATAGAAACAATACTTTAATGTCTAAATTTGTAAATCAGACTGTTGATGTGTAATGATACAAACTGTGCAAACACTGAAAACTAAAACAGAACAGATCAGAAGAATATATAAAAGCACATAAACTGCAATAAATTAAAGGTAATTAATAAAAAAAATGGCAATTCATCACTTAACATGACTTGGAACATTTATTTTATTTTTTATTTAACATTTGTTAACCGAGAAAGTCCGACTTGGAACAAAGCCAATTTTCAGTGGAGGCCCGGGAAGAAACACTGCATAGGTTCATAGGTAGGTACTAGGCTATTGGCCCTAGGGCCTATACAAGCCTAGCCAAAAAGGTACCCTGGCTTTCGCCACCCAAGAAAATTATTTTCCTGTGACCCTGTCAAGCAGAACCACAGAAGTGATCCCCAGGGTGAATTTTCTATTACCCATCCAGTCATCAAGATTTTTCTTGAAGAGTGCTAATGAGGAGCTCTGTTTGACATAGATCGGTAGTCTGTTCCAGAGTATGGGAAGTCTCTGGGACAGGAATTTATCCCTCCAGCATGTTCTGTTTATTGTGGTGACAAGGTTTAGGTCCCTAGAGCGTGTAGCTCGGAGGGATTGGGATTTCTTTAAGTGGAGCATGTCCAATAGTTCTGGGTTTGACATAGCTTTGCATGTTAGGCAGAGATTGCATCTGAGTAGGTGATATGTGATGGAGTAAAGCTGGAGTTTTTGAGTCGGTCTGTGTAAAGCATCTGTTTGAGGCCAGTAATCCTCTTTGTGAGGTATTTTTGTGGCCTTTCCAGTTGTTGTAGATGTCTTGTGAGGTACATACCAAAAGGGGCATTGTACTCTATAATGGGTACAATGAGTGATGAGTAGAGGGGAACAATGACCTCTTTTTTACTGGATGAGAAACCTTTTTTGATGAGGTGTGCCACATAGAAGGATTTCCTGACCACTGTGGCAATGTGATTATCAAAGGAGAGACTACTGTCCACCTGTGTCCCAAGGTCTCTTTTCACACTTTCGGTGTTAAGTAAACTACCGCCTATGTGGTAGTTCATGGGTACAGAGTTTTTACCAAAGGGGATGACAATGCACTTTTTGGCATTGAGCTTGAGACCATGACTTTGACACCAGGCATCTGTCTCAGTGAGGCCCTTTTGTAGGATATCCACATCATTAAGAGTTTCAGTTATGGCTCCTAGTTTGTAGTCATCTGTGAATTTAGTTAGCCAAAGACCTGCTGTGTTAGCCTGTACTTCAGAGAAGTAGATACCAAACAGGAGAGGACCCAGGACTGAACCCTGTGGTACTCCACTTGTCACTGGTCTGAAGTCTGATTTAGAGTCTGCTACTTTCACAGTGTGGGTTTTGTCATTAAGCCAGTTGGCAACCCATCTTGTGACATAGGGATTTATACCTAGTTTAGTGAGTTTGTCTATAATTCCAGTGTGGAGGATGGTGTTGAACGCCTTGGCGAGATCTAGATAGGCTGTGTGAACCATGTTACCCTCATCTATGGCTTTGGTGACTACTTCAAAGAAGTCTATCAAGTTTAGGAGACATGATCTGCCTTTTACAAACCCGAACTGTGTGGGGTCCAGAGTTTGCAGATCTCCAATGTCTTTGTTTATGAGTTCCATGATGATATGTTCCATGGCCTTGCAGACCAGGCTCATCAGGCTAATGGGGCAGTAGTTCCTGGGGTCTGTGGTGGCCCCCCCTTTGTGGAGTGGGATAACCATTGAGGTGTTCCATTCAATGGGCACAAAGCCTGAGGTGAGGCTATGATTGAACATGGTACTTAGGTGGGGTGCCAGTTCATTCTGTAGTTCATGTAGAAGGCAGCCTGGGATGTTGTCAGGTCCCATGGATGCTGTGTTCTTGGCTTTGGAGAGTGATTACAGGAACTTTGCATTCTTACGGTATAAAGATGGGCCCTTTAGGGGGTGAGAGCGGGTTAAGGTTAACACTGAACCTATCTGCCAGGATGTTGGCAATATCAGTTGGTTCTGTATATTTAGTGTCATTGTGCTGTAACTCAGAGCAGATTTGAGTGTTGCCATTGAGACTCTTGACATAGCTATAGAATGCTAAGGCTGAGATACAGACAGAGAACAACCCATCATAAGTTTGATAATCAGGAGATACTTGAGAGATTTGGAGTGGACAGGGACATTGTAAGGGTCTTAGTGCTAATGCTAAGCTATAGAATCCAGACGCATGTCTTTGTAACATGAATTTTAATTAGTCATATTGTACATATTGTATATGTGAAATGACAGTATGCATGCATACCTGACTTAATTTGTGCAGGGCTTGCTTAAACTTACTAGTTAGTGCAGGCAATTAAGGTGATGAGCTGTTATTGAGCTGTTTCTTTTTCAGGGTTTGATTCCTTTTTTCCCTTTTTGCCTACTATGTGACACTGAGCAAGTCACTTAAACAGACAGTGAAACTGGGGAATTTGGCTGGGGCACTTGATGTTTTCCGGGAGCACATGCCTAGTAACTAGTTATTAACATTTACAGTGGTGTTCATAGTCGTTATGCAAACACATAAAGTCAATGCATACTGTTTGTGTGTTTGTGCAGAGACCATTTATGCAAACACACAATGGCCACAAATAAACTTAAGTAAATGAACAAATAATGAGATGCTAATAAAGTCTTTCTCCCACTTGTTTGTGATTCATAGCCATATCCTTTCCAGGCTGTGCTCAGACTCCTTATAAAAGGCGAAATCTGCCATTTCTATCTACCTTGCAATTAGTGAAGCTGCTGTCCCTCGCTGCTAGCATTGCTCTTCCCAGTGCGAGCTGCTTGTTTAGGCTGAGCCACAACCGCAGGTGCCCACAGGAGCTCACCGACCAAGAAGGCTGAGATATAGACAGAGAACAACCCATCATAAGTTTGATAATCAGGAGATACTTGAGAGATTTGGAGTGGACAGGGACATTGTAAGGGTCTTAGTGAGCATGTATGGCCCCCAAAGGGGTCCTGCAGGAATGTGTGGCCTCTCTAGCCCTGTGAATTTTAAGATATGTATAGTCCTCACTATACTTGCCACAGGGACCTTACAGAAACAGACTGGGGACACACTGGGTATCTCACAGGCTTTTGCCTTAAGGATGCATCAACAGGTCATGGATGCATTCTTGGCACATTTGGATAAGTGCATTTATTTTTTAGTGTCACATCAGAATCGAGCCCGAACTATGCATGCTTTTTATGGGTGACATATTTCCCTGAAGTGTCTGGTGTGATAGATTGCACCCATGTTGCAATTAGGGCCCCATCTGGTCCATGGGAGGAATGATACAGTAATAGAAAAGGCTACCATTCCATCAACTGCCAGGTAGTGTGTGATGCATAGGGGTGCATCACTAATGTGTCTGCCAGCATCCTGGCAGTGCAAATGATTCCCATATTTGGCCCACTAGCTCACTTTACAGCCTCTTCCTACATGGTAGGATGCCCTGTAGTTATCTTGTTGGTAAGTGGAAGAATATATACTTTTTTATCATTTAAGTAGTTATTCATGGTAAAATGTTTTGTTTAATACTAAACAACTTTTTCTTTATTTTGTCTTCCCCCACTCTCACTTTTATATTTTGTTTTCATGTGATGCTGGGTATCCACTGGAGCCATGGTTCATGACATGAATGAGAAATGAGGTGGAGATGAGAAAGATAATTTTAATAAAGCCCTGTAACAGACTTATATTGTCATTAAGAGAGTGTTTGGTATGTTGAAAAGTAGATTCACATGCCAGGGCAAGTTTAAAGGTACCCTTCTGCATGACCCAGCTACTGCATGCAGGATGTTTATTGCATGTTGCATTTTGCACAACATGATCACGTGTCAGTCAAGTGGTGAAGTGACCCATGATGTCATTTCAGCTCCCAGATCCATTTCTAATATGACTAATGATGACCAGCTGACAGCAATAGTAAGCACAGCCAGATCTAGCACTACGATCCCCAGGCATCTACCTTGGGACCTGTGCTAGTTAAGAACTCCATACCACCAATGTTAAAACCCTTTCTGTGGTGGTTGCTACATCGGTTACTGATGTACAGTCATGATTTACTAAGTTTCATGTACTGTGCATCAGCAGTTGACTAAAAAAAAAACTAAAACAAAAAAACACAATGTTTCTCTGCCAGATATGCCAAGTCAAGTTAACTGTTCCTGATTCCTCTGAATGTATTGTAATTGTCTTGTTGGCTGCCCATGTGAACTCATGGTGTTACTGAGTTTGACCTTTGCATTCCATATATGCATTTTGGCATTGGCAGGCAGTATTATACTCCATTATTTACTTATTTTTTTTAATTGCATTGCTTTAAAATCTTTCTCGTTTTGCAGAGGTATTCTTTGTTCTGCTAAACCTCTACCAAAGGTTTTGAACTTCCCATTCCCCCCCCCCCCCCAGAACAAATCAAAACTGACAAACCTTTTTACATGGAAAATCCATTAGGAGGGTAGTTTATGCATTTCCATCAGAGATGGATTGTTTCAGTTTGTTAAATTAAATAGTAAAATCCGATTCATGTGGAGTTTAGAGACACATGTGGACCTGGACTGTAGCAGGCCACTGTTTGCTTTTACATAAAATTAGTAAGTTGGTCGGGGTACTTGAGCTATGTGCCTTAGAGCTCTTGTTTTGTTGGCTTGAGATAGCCACTTTACCACATACATATTATCAGACGTTTGTCAGTAATGGTGGTGTATAATTGGAGCATCTCTCTCACCTGACTCTAATTTTGCCTCTTATTTTTTCATGTCTCTTATAAAATATTCATTTTTATTTTCTGTTTTGTAAATCACTGAAGATTACAGTCAGTAATGCAGGACATTACTATTTTATTCTTCTTATTGCTCAGAAACTGCATGCTATTGCAACATTTTTCTTTCTGTTAATTTTTAAGTGACTTAAATGCATTATATTATATTTTTACATAATTTCTGCACTCCTTCCTACCTTTTCACTCATATAAGCTAAACTGGTGAGTTTTTGTATGTGCATGTTTGTGTGTGTGTCTATCTGTCTGTCTATGTGCACCACTGTATCTGACTGGCAACTATGTGCTACTGCTTATGGCTTCAGATAAGTAGTCTTGACACATAAGGATCAAATGTTCGATAATTTTGATTCACCAATAATTTTAGTTCAGCTGTTTAAAAGAGCACTTTAATAATCATAGAAGCAGAGTTGTTTCATTTACTGCTCATGTTTTCTGTTTTTTATTTTTATTTTTTTCACTTCTGGGCCACTCATGAGGAGTTCCATATCGGGCTGTTTGTTAGCAGAAAACATTTTTATTTGCATAATCCAGTTCTAAAGGTCAAAGTTAGCTCACTAACTAATATTTATTGTTTGCAGGACACAAATTAGTAGTGTATTTATGCTTGCAAAAGATGTTTTCCTCTTTTTTCCCTCATCAGCTGCCCCTGTTCCTCTCCTCATTCATTGGGTCTACTGGACCTACCTTAGCCTCCCAAGGCTCAGTTCAGCCCTAGTCCAGGACTACTGAGGAAATCACTGATAGTGTAGCATCATGCTGTCTGTCAGGAAATGTGACCTAACAACTGTGCTTCACAGCAGCCTTGTCAGCTTCCTGATTACTGCACCCAGGAGGTGCATACTCAACTTTCAAGCATGCACAACCTCCTGACTGTAACTCAAATTTCATGTAGCACAGAATTGGCCAGGCCTGTATGCTGCATATTAGGCTGAGCTTTTAGGCTGCCTCCCTCCCCCCAGAATGGGTGAGCTGACATTGGTCTTCCTCCTTACCTCCACCTGTGGCTCCCTCCAGCACCCATACTCAGACCGCTCAACTGTTCCTATTTTGTAGGGACACCCGAAATGTTTCTCAAAGTTTTGCTCCATTCCTCCTACAATTGTAAATAATTTTAAGAATTTCTAAGATAATAGTGCCAACATTTAAAATATATCCCTAATTCGAGGCCTTTTGCTTTGTTATTTTTTTACTTTGCTCCAAATTCTGTTGGTAAAAGTTGAGGGGTCTGCCCATACTGCTAATCCAACACAGGTCATCTGGGGCACAGAAAGGGCTTTACCCTTCAGTACCATGGGGACACTTGGGTTTGCTTTTTAATAATTATTAATAAGGTCTGCTCATCTCAGGCTCAAAGCAAACTAATTAAACTGCCATCTCTACCCTTCTGGCTCCAGCCCTCAGCAGCATTCACTTGTGCAGGTACCTCAGTCAGCCATGATCTGCTTTTACTGAGTTTCATTACATTTTCAAAACTTAAAATATTGCTTCAAAACTGACAAATAAAGAATATTTTTTTTTATGGATGTAGCACATTTAACCATTCCATCCTCATTTATTTTTATTTTATTTTTATTTTTATTTTATTTTACATTTCATTCAAATCTGTTAGTCAACCCAGATTATTAAATCTGTAAACTATTAACAAGCTGTTACCTGTACTCAAGGTGCAAGGCTTGAATCTTTCACCTCCTTTTGCCTACTGTCTGACTCTGAGCAAGCCTGTCAACCAAAGAGTGCTCCTGTGTTATCCCTGAAAGTGATATTTGTGTCCGGTGGGCTTACATGGTTAAAGATGTCCAAAATGAAAAAATAAAATTTGTTACAACATAGCTCTACATGTCAGCGCATTCTTAATTTTCTTTTTTTTTTTTGTACTTTGGGTTCTATATCACAAACAAATATTTGCAGTATCATAGTACAAGCTCTCAAGTTATACATAAATAAATGAACTTAAACAGTAAGCCTCTTTGTCTGATAAACAAACCATAGTTACTCCTTGCATTTACGAAGATGTTTTGGGGAGGGCCAATTCTCACTATCTGCATTATGGACTTTTGAGTCTGGTTTGGTTCAGTGTTAACCTTGTACATTTTCTTGTTATGGACTTTCCCTACTGCCATGATATGGCACTCTATATTTTTGTTTTTCTTTGATCAGTAGAAGTTGTAAATAATATGTTACATACACGATCTGAAACATACCTTGCACTTGAATGGAAAATGTGTCACATGCTTTCTTGTATTATGCAATACTTCCTCAATTTTAACTATTACATATTTGTTCTCTCTGAAAGTACTGCACATCAGATTATGTCATTCTGCCAAACACAGCAAGTTGTGTCCTCAGAAACAGCAATCCTCAGTTGTGCAGTGCTGATGGTGAAGTGGCAGCAGTGCTAGTGTAGAAGGCAGGGGTACTCGCGTAGTCTTTTTATTTTTTAAGGAGTGTTTCTCTCAGTAGTGTGTAATATTTGTTTCATGTTCTGGGTAATTTCCAGCTGTAACATTGCTGAATTCAAAGTCATCATAATGGATAAATCAGTAATGGTGTAAATCAGTGCAATTTGAATGCTATGACACAACTTTCTTTTCAGAAATTTCATTTAGTTGGAAATACCACCATTATTGATATGAAATGCATGCAAATGCAGTTTCTTAATACTGGGTTGCATTCTGCACTTAAACATGTACATCTCTGTGTAGAAGTCAGTTTGTAAGTACCTGAAATGTCTAGCCTTAATTACAGTAGGTCAAGGTTAAATGTGTCATAAATCTTTGATAATAGGGTAGGTACATGTGCACGTCAGCTTAAGGAGGAGCTGTTATGTGAGCCTGATGGTGACTTACTGTGATGCTCTGACCTACTTAATGTAGGTAATTGTACACACACTGATTTCAGTGCTGTGGGACTGGAACTTCAAATGAGAGGTTCTGCTACATGTAGATGAAAGCTTACATGGCCTGCATGAATTCTGTTGTGTTTGCTGCCCTCTACAACTGTCTTCTTGAGAAACACTTATAGTGTGATGTGACATGCCATCATGTGTCTTCCCCTTCCAATACTTGACTCCTATTTGAGTCTGGTAAGTCCTCACTAGTGTGTAAATAGTATAATATATAATTCTAATATATATAATAATGCTTGGTGTGCCACCATACTACAGATCAATGTGTTCATGGCATTGTCCCTACTGTTTGCAGTTTTCATGTTGTACTGGAAATCCTCATGCACATCCTAGAGGACTCTGACCATTTCTAGCTGATTCTCTGTGGCAGTGGCTTAACAATGTCACGGTACATTTGCTGCTAGGCAGACAATGCTTCACTTGCTTCCTGGGATAACTGTGATATATTCCAGCACCCAGCACCCCTTTGTCAAGGTGTTACCGTGGACACTGTTACCTCTGAATTTCTGCCATCATCCAAAGGTGTGACTGTGGTTTTGGAACCACTAGTACTGAGGTTCATGGGTTTTCTCCTTGTACAACCTGGAGTGTAATGTCACCATGTACTTGAATTTCTTATTCGGTATCACTTCCTTCAGAATTACTAACATGTTATAGGGTGTGAGATCCTGCCATTAAACTTGGTGACTGTGTGCCATTTTCCTCAGGCTGCCTCATAAATATAACTATGTCATCAACATCATCATTATCATCATCATCTTCAACAGCCATTCTGCTGCTGATATCATCTAAATTTATCTGTATAGTGGATCTGCTTGTTTCTGCTGCTGACCCTCTAAAATTTTAGAGAGGGTAATACACAAGCAACTAATGCAATACCGCCTAGAAAATAAACTACTAGCAACACAACAACATGGCTTTAGACCCTTCCACAGCACCACCACCATGCTTACAGCATTTACCAACATCATCAACAATCACAGAAATAATGGACTCTTTGTATCCGCCACATTCCTAGACTTATCCAAAGCATTTGATATGGTTAACCATGCAAAACTCCTTCACTCACTATCCACTCTAAACCTTACCATCCCTGCCATCTCCTGGTTTAAAAACTACCTAGAGGGAAGGCAACAAGCTGTAATGTGGCAAAACCAACTCTCTCCCTCCCTACCAGTCTCCCTAGGGGTACCCCAAGGCTCCATCCTGGGACCACTGCTTTTTACCCTCTTCACCAATCAGCTCCCAACCAATATTCCTAAAGCCTCAATAGTAAAATATGCAGATGATACCACCATAATATGCGCAGCCAAAACAATTGACCTCCTTCATTCCCTAACACAAGAATGCTTTTCCCTAGCAGAAACTTGAATCACCAAACAAAGCCTCATTCTGAACCCAGGTAAAACAAAACTACTACTCTTTAGCTCCCACAGAACCACACTTCCCTCCAATAGTTTCATCATCTCCTCTAATAACAATACTACTATCAAACCACCAATCATACCAAGCTGCCAGGGGTTGAAATAGATAATCACTTTAGATTTGACTTACATATTTCCGTAACCATAAAAAAAGTACATAAAAAACTTGGTCTACTCTATCGTAATAAAAAATTTCTCACCGACTGCTCCAAAATTACAATAGCCAGAACTCACCTATTATCCACCTTACTGTATGCCTCCCCCATGCTTACAAATCTCCGGAAATCTGACCTAAACAAACTTGACAGTTGTTATAATAAGATAGCCAAATTTGCTACAACCACTGCGACTGCCTAAAAAAACTCAACTGGCTAGAACTACCACTGCTACTTCAACTCAATCAACTATCATTAGCCCACAAAATAATACATTACTCTGATAACACAAAATCTTCTTCAACCCTATACTACTACCAGGACCTTAAGATCTAGCACACAAAACCAACTCAAAGTAATCAAATATAACAATGAGGCTGGTAAGTCTGTCTAAAGCCACTACATATCAAAAACCTGGAACTCCCTTCCTGTCCATATAACTGACAGCAAATCCTCGACCCAGTTCAAGAAACTAGTCAAAACTTACTTCATGAATAATAACCGGCTATACTCCTGCATCCCCCCTGGCTAATATCTCATTTCTGAAATTTCATCTTACTTAATTAAGACTGTCAAACTAACCAATTCCGAACTCTGTACCCACTTAAAACTGTTAAACAATTGCACATCCTGACTCTCTAGTGGTTATTGTAAACTATCCCAGGAATGTTGTGCTTTCCACTGTCTCCTAAAGTTAATACCATATAGTACCAGGAGTAAGTATCCTAACTTTTAAGACAATTTCTATATCATATTGATGTCCTTCACATCTATATCCAGAAACAATTGTTCTCATAGATCTTTTCTTCTTCTCTCTCTCTTTCCTTTGAAAGTAAATTATTCCAGAAATGTGCTTTGTAATATCGTCAAAAGTTAATATTATATAGTAACAAATGAATGTATCCTATCTTCTAAGAAATATTGTATGTCAAAGTCTTGTCCTTACATTTTTGTCTATAATAAATTGTTCTCTTGGAGCTTTTCTTCCCGGGCCTCCACTGAAAATGGACTTGTAACCTGTTGGACTCTCCCGGCAACAAATGTAAAATAAATAAATAAAGTATTAATTGAATACATTGCTACTCAAACACTGGAGTACACTACTGCATCCTGAGTAATGAGGTGTGGTGGATAGTTACAATGCATACTCTGCTCAATGTCATTACGTGCAGAAGTGGAGAGTCCCCTGTTAATAAGTAATTGCCATGTGTTACATGCAATCCTTCCATATGAACAGAAATTTCTCTATGTAAATGTGCTATAGTGGTCCAATCACCTTCCTGAGCAGATGGTTGTTGATGTGGATTCATGAGCAATAGCAAAAGTCCACACCATCTCAGATTATGTCAGTGCCATTGTCATCTGTTTCATACTCATCACCCCAAATGGAAAGGAGGTATTCTTCAACAGATGCTAACAGAATAAGTGTTTGAGCCCCCCCTCCCACCACCACCAGTGCTATGGGAAATTGCATATTGCCTTGCCTTTGTTCTTGCAGATCATTGGCCCTCTTCTTGCACTATGTTAATGTGCGGTTCCTTCCTCCATCATCATTTATATCCGTAACCACTTGGCTCCAAGTCTTTGAGTCCCCTTGTACAAAAAAGGTGTTTGCCATATGTTTTAAGAGATGCCATGAAATGCAATTCTTTTCATGGCTAAAGTTGTCCTTTCTGGATCCTTGCTTTTCTATAAAACAATATACCAAAGTCATATACTGAAACTTTAGATCCACTCTTCAGCAAAAGAATGCAGCAATGAAAGCATGCTCGTATTCATCACCAATAAATCAAAGATCTGAATATTAAGATATGTATGATGACACAACATCCATATTCATATATGCATAGTGCAAGCCCAAATTCAGCCAGTTAAACTTGTGTTGTATTGACCTCTACAGCTACATCAACAGATGCATAACAGTAATGTAAACACTTAACAATGCACTGCCATCTTATGACATTGCTCAGTACTGCAAGCATTTAACAATACACTGCCATTTTAAAACATAGCTACCAGACCTGTATCCCTCCCCTTCCACTTTATTATATTTACACTGCCATTTTGTATTCATGAGTGACAGTCAGAAATCCCAGAGTAAAGCATTATGGATTATGACAACACAAGACTTTGGAGAAAATTCAGTACATCAGACTTCAGTCATTTCAAAGTTTGTATGTATATCTTGTCACACACGGCTTTAGGCACCAGCAAACACTGCGGTCGCTGGGGGCCCCCTGTTCCTGGGGGGCCCCCAACCACAGCAAGTTATCTTATCTTAATATTTTGTAACATGTCTGTTGAACCAATAAAGACTAGTACAGCAATTCTATATACTTAATAGACCAAAGGAGTGGCAATAATAATTTCCCTTCAAAACTGAAAGATATATCTGGTTACAGTAACATTGTGTTTTATCAAGTAACAGGCTTTACAATTCCATTAGATGTTTTACCATTGACATAGTGCCCCAGGGTTAGTAGTCATTCTTCACTAAAACTAACAAAATAGCCAGTTTTAGGTACCTGCAATACCTGTGGCTGCAAGGGCCCCGCTTAATCATACCTGACTGTGTGGGGGGCCCCACAAAAGCTGCTGTTGGTTGTGGAAAAATGAGGGGAAAATGTACTAATTTCCTGATTATGCTCTTTAGCCTGAATAGGGCTGTAATATGACCCTGTTAGATTAAAGCTCATAATGAACATATACAAGGTAAGCAGTAGAGAGATCAGCAGCCCAGAGTGACTGATCTAAATGTGGGATGTTTTTTTCTTTCAGGGAGTTTTATAAATAGTATCAGAAAATCAAATACTGTAACTCTCAAACTTTTTTGCTGAAGAATTTTCTGCAATGCCAATAATAAAATCAGAATAAAGGCTCAAAATTAGGAACATGTTTTAAATATTCTAATTCAATTAAAAAGTTAATAGAATAACACTTTTTGCATCAACATGCATTTTTGGATAATAAGCATAACACTCTGGATTTATTGACTGTCTGTAATCCTGAGTGATTTGCTAACAATGCAAACTTTTTGTAAAGGACAGAGCAAAATTATGAGGCAAAATCAGGAAAGGCCATTGAAATCAGGGAAAGTGACAGGTATATATTACTCCACAATGAGGTAAATAGAAATGATTAAACCCAGCTGCTATTTGGTAATGTTAAACAGCAGTCACTGATCTGGTGTGGCAGTACCACTGCTGCACACTGTATTGCTATTTGCTTGCTGGAATAAGTACAAATCTAGTATTGCTATGGCATGTGTGTGTGTGTGTGTGTGTGTGTGTGTGTGTGTGTGTGTGTGTGTGTGTGTGTGTGTGTGTGTGTGTGTGTGTGTGTGTGTATCACAGATTTTTTATCTATGCACACATCCAATAATGCCAAAACACATGCATTATTCTTCTGGATAGCGATAAAAATGCAGCTAACAAGTAATTACATTTTAAAATTAAGGCATAAAATATATCACAGAACATTCAGATACTTACATCTAGAAGTCTAGTGGCCCCCACTTCCCAGACTGTACAAATGGATATAGCGAGGCTGCCTTAATTATCCTTGACTCGGTGGGGCTCCACTAAAGCTGTTGCTGGTTGTAGAAAAATAAGAAAAATGTATTAATATCCTGATTACGGTCTTTTGCCTGAACAGGGCTGAGATATAACCCTGTTAGGATAAAGCCAATAATGGCCTCTGCTGTCAACTGCATCCATTCTAAAACCAACCCAACTGCGATGTGTGTACAGAAAGTTGCTGTAGGTTATGTGTGTGGGGGGAGGGGTTGTGTGGTTATTGCTTCTTTAATTTTCATCACAGTCAAACCTTAGAGGTGTGCACAGAAGGTCATTATAACTTGTGTTTGGGCTGGGGACAGTGTGGTCATTTTTTTACTTGTCTTAAAGACCTCAGAGGTGTACAATGAAGGTTACTACAGCTTGTGTAGGGGCAGTGTACTGTCTAGCAGCAAAGTAGAATACATTACTGTAATTGTTATTTTCCCCTTTCCTCACAGTCATACATTAGGCACATATAAAAGCTGCTGCCTTAGGGGGTTACAGGGGAGGACTGAGGAGGCATGCTATTTATATCTATGTCAGCACTCATATGAAATACATAACTGTGGCAATTTGACACACTGCTTTCATCACAGTCTACCACCAGAGGGATGCATAGGCAGTGATTGTCTTTTTTGGGGCATCGGGGAGGCAGACAATATTCCCAGATAGGACCTGAGGCTATATATCCTCACAATTGTCTTGGTAGTTTATTGTGAGGTATATTTTGTCAGCCTTGAACATTAAGCCTTGACACAACATACTTCCCTGAAAGAAAAAACAATAAGACTGATTTTTGTTTAGGATTAAAAGGTTGGGAAACTGCTCTAAAATTCATCCCAGATCGTCTTTAACCCCTATGACTTCTGGAGCACCAGCTTAATTCAGTTATTTCCTAAATTATTACTGTGCTGTCTTGATCAGGAAAGTTGTGTTGAAAGGATGTAAGGAAAACTAAAGCTGAACAGCAGCGCTGAATATCTTTCCTTAATCATAATTTCTGTTCAAGCAATCATTGGAAATAAAATGATGTGCAAAAAGAAAACAAAAATTTAAAATGGACATCAGAGCATTCAGAAAGTTATGGCTTCTTGAAAAAGTTGAAGAGTAACACAAAATGTGAGGAAAAGGGAAAACAAGTAATGTGCATGGTGAGGGGAGCCCAAGATGGGGAAAACAGAGGGAAGCACTGGAGGATACGTGTGTGTGTGTGTGTGGGGGGGGGGCTGTAACATTAGGCAGTGCCTAGGGCACCATTTCACATAAGCCCAGCCCTGTTCACAGAGTTGTTTTAATGTATCATTGTTCCAACTAAATGCAAGTAACTGTGAATGTCCCTTTATAAGATTGGCCAACATAGTGTGGTATACAAGCCTGCTTTAATGTAAGAGCATTGAAGCTACAGGTCAGTCTGTGTGCACTAATCCTAAAAATCTGCAGTATGAAATAAAAGGTTGCTTAGGAAGGGTGGCGGTGACAGGGTGATACTTAGACTGAAAGTGCCTAGGGGGCCCCCAACTTGACATTTGCTGGGGGCCCCCAAAATGCTAACACCAGCCCTGTATCTTGTTTAGCATAATCTAATAAGTGCCATAAAAGAAAATTCAAAAATATCTTTCACATTGCCATTATTAATACATTTCTAGTGCTGTTGTCGTAATACCCATTTATAATTGACACTCGTGTTATCAATATTAACACTAATCATCTGCCTTTGACTGTCAGACCAAGGTAAGACACAGTTGTACTAATAACACATACTATCCAACAGTAATAAGAAGTGCTTTACAAAAGCTTCTAACATTTTTGCAATTGTTTTCTTACATAATTAAGTCTGCAGTTTCCTAAACTATTCCCCACCTATCTCAAATTATCACAACTTGATATGGTGGTCTTAAAGCTATCAGTGTAAATTCAAACTCATTTAAACACTTTGTATGTAAATTAGGCTTAGTTACATTTATCTCTATGAATCTTAGTAATACTAGCTCAACAAATCCACATAACTAGGCTTCAAGTGGCTGTGAATGACCTGTTCACAGTGGCGTTCAGCCAGTCTGTCCTTGTGAATTCATGAACAACCCTAACAGGTTCATAGGTGTATACCACTGGGACCTTTATAAGCCTAGCCATGCAACCCAAAAGTATCCCATGATTTATTGTGCCTTAGAGATTATTTTAAGGGGTGTATGTTAAGGCATGAGTTAATGGTTGCCTCTGTCCATTGTAGAAATAGAAGTCAGACCAGGGGTGAATTTCTGATTTCCCATGCACTGATCCAGGGTGAGCTTGAATAGGATTAAGCAAGGGTTCTTCTGCTTCATATGGATGGGAAGCTTATTCCAGAGAATGGGGATTCTCTGAGATATGTACCTGCTCATCCATTATGTCCTGTTTAATTCACAGGCAAAGTTGAAATCCTTAGATCTAATAGTTCTGGTGCTGTTCATTTTGCAGATATGCAAAAGGTCCATCAGAGTGGGACCAGGGGTGTCTTTTATGGCAAGCATATATCGCATCTCAGCAGTCTGTAGGAAACATAGTATAGAGATAGGGCTTTTAGGAGATCTGCATAGGATATTGTGCTTACACCCTGTATTCTTTTTGTGTGGAACCTCTTTGGATGTTCTAGTTGCTGCATGTGCCTGGTCAGGTACATACTGAAGGAAGTGTTATACTCAATGATGGATCTGATGAGGGCTGAGTACATTGGCACAATGACTTCCATAGACCATGAGGCTGTGCCCTTACTTATAAGTTGAGTGACACAGAATGATTTTCTTACAACCTTGTACACATATTGTTCAAAAGTCAAGTTGCTATCTACATGAGTCCCCAAATCCCTAACTACTGTGTCCAGATTTAGGCTTTTTTTAATCAATCAAGTAGTTTCTCTGAGTGGCTGACTTCCAAAAAGGTACTATTATGCATTTCTTGGCATTGAGTTTTAAGCTGTGGCTTTTGCACTAGTCATTTGTCTGTGTTAGACCTTCCTGTAAGATATTAGTAACTTGGGGGGTGTTCTACAATTGCTCCTATCTTCCAATCATCTGCAAACTGAAAAAGCAAGAGGCTCTTGGCAGACCTTGACTTGTGAAAATAGATGCAAAGAGGGGTGGACCCAGCACAGAGCCCTGTGGGCTCCACTGGTGACTGGCCTCATTCTGAAGGGGGTCTTTCCAATTCTAACTCCTCAGTCCTGGCTATCCAGCAAATTACATGGGTTTATTATTAATTTCATGAGTTTGTTTACAATGTCTGAGTGGAGTACTGTATCAGATGCCTTAGCTAGGTTAAGGTAGGCAGTGTGCACCGTTTTACAGCCATCCATTGCTGTGGTGACCTTCTCAAAGAAGTCTGCCAGGTTCAGTAGGCATGACCTGCCTTTGCCAAAACCAAACTAATTATTTTTGTGGCTTTACAAATGAGACTAGTCAAAGTAATGGGTTTGTAGATCCCTGGAACCATTGATGATCCACCATTGTGTAGAGGGACAACTGTTACATCTTCCATTCTCACTACACAAAGCCTATCCAGAGGCTATGGTTGAACAGTAATACCAGTGGCTCTGATAAGGCATATTTCAGTTGATTTAGGAGGCATTGTGGGATATTATTGGGGCCCATCAAAGCTGTATTCTTGGCCTTAAAGAGTGCATGTAAGACCTGCTCCCTACTGATACTGGAGGGATTATGTTATATGGCATTTCCTGGGAGACTAGGGGGATAGAGTTGTAGCTGAATTTGTCAGAAGACTTGCTATATCTCCTAGTTTTGTGAATGTGGCTCCATTTACCAACAGTTTGACACACTGTTCACTGTTGTATGCTGCCTTTAAGGTTTCAGACATATTTAAAGAAGGCCTTATAGATGTCCTTGGCTTGGGACACTATCTTTACCTCAGAAATTGCTTTATTAGACTTAATTAGTCTTCTTAGTTGTTTATTCAGTTTGATGAGAGAGTTTTTATCTTTTTTGTGTTACACTTCATAATTTTAGCTATGACTTCTTTTTTGTTTTGTTGTACAACTTGTTTAATTTTGGAATCTACTAGGGTGGTTTGTTTTTTGAGTTAGTTTTGAGCTTACGTCTGGTAGGTACAGCAACCTCTAAGCAATCATTAACATTGTTGTATAGAGCTTCTGTGATTAATTCTGCCAAGGATGCTGTGTTATCTGGTTTTGTAGGTGTTTGAAAGTTTGACAATATCACTTAGAAAAGGTATTTTGCCTTTGAGTACTTTCTAATTGTTACAGGGTTTGCTGGGGATACAGAATTGATTCTTATTTCGAAGGAGACTGCTTTGTGGTCTGACCTTAGCAGAGAGGACATGATATGGGGGGGGGGGGGGGCATGCAACATTCTATGATTTGTTCCACTTGTAGGCATATGGCTCAGGGTGTTTGTGTTTAAAAGTCTAGGAATCTCTGCACCTGTAAATCTGGGGTCATGTCAGACTCCCAATTTATAGAGGTATAAGTAAAGCCCCTATGAATATGGTATTTGGTTGAATGGTGATTCCAGTAGGTCTAACATTGAACTCTGGGTTTCCTGGGACATAGACGATGATTTGTAGCTTGCTAGGATACAGTATGGGACTTTGTCTATGGTAACCTGGACGTGGAGGAACTCCTGTGCATCATCCTGTTTAACTAACCTAAAGATATTCTTCTTACTGATGTAGATCAAGACACCTCCACCTTTATTCTCTGTATGAGCAGTTTCTGGTATAAATGTGTGGAAGGCATTGAAGCCTTGCATTGCCAGGGTACTCTCTGCAGCTTTAAATGATGTCCCTGTAACTGCACAGGTGCCTGCATTGTCCAAGATGAGGAGAACTTGGAGGTAGTGAAGCTTCTTGTTTAGACTCCTGGCACTGAGCAGTAACCCCTTTAGATTTCCTTGGGTAGATTTTGCTATGTTGGAAGGTTTGTTAATTTGGCATTGCCTAAAAAAGGCTCTTTTGGGGAAAACAATGTTTAGCCAATATTCAAAAGCCAAGAGATGACATGTGCAGACCATCCTTGGAAAACATCATGGATTGTTAACCATGTTTTTCCATGTTGACAGATATTGTATCCCTCTAGAATGACATCAAAACTTAAGCTAATTATTAAAGTCAATCAAGTTCTGTTTGTATTGTGGCATCATCATTGGTGAAGGCAGAATGCTGCTCAATGCAAGGCACATACCAGCTTTTGACATATAGTCTGAGAGCTCCATGATGCCTATCTTCATATAGTCAGGGAGGTAAGTCTCAGGTCATTTATACCCACATGAACTATAACTGAGTCATGCTGGTACCTGTGATGTAATGATTTGTGTGCATGCATAACTTGGTGGATCCTGGCCCCTGATAGACAACTGAAAATTATTTTCTCTTTGTGCAGCCCGCAGAGTGGGGCATCAGTGTGTCATACAATGATGTCCCTTATGACTGCTACAGATGAGTTTACTAATTAGACAGATTTGGGTTCCAAGCCCTTCAGAGCTTTCCTACCACCGAAGACTACACTCCTTTGAGGCTTTGGAGGCTGGATGGTCAGCTTGTGCTGTTCCTTTGCTGGGCAGGTAAGTTCCGTTCTGGAAAAAAAAAATAATTTAAAAAAAATATATTTATTTAATAACACTTTCCTCTTCAGGAAAGTTATTTTAAAGCTATGAGTTTGTGTTTTAATGGACTGTTATGAGACTGTATTGTACTTTTAAACAGGAGCACTCTTTTTTTCTTGTCACTTAAAAAGTTAAGTATTTAAAAAAACATTTTTTCTGCTGAGAAACTATATATTGTTTTTTGCTATGTTTTTTCTGTGAAAAGAGTGACTTTCAAAGACTTTAAAACTTACCAGCTTTTGCTGCTTATTTCCTTGTTAAAGAGGCACCATTTTTTGACTTGACCATGGAGCAAACTGTTGGTCCCACAGTCAGTCCTTCTTTCGGTCACAAAAAGAAAAAGTTAAGGAAACAGCCTTTGTCACCACAGCAGGCTAGCAGTTTGCCTCAGCTGCAGGTGGGCGATCCTACTGTAGCCAATAGTTGTACCTCACACCACTCATTTTTTACCCCTGATCCCTCTGGTATAGCACCTACAGCCACTATGGGCATGTGGTTAGCCATGTCCTCTGAGGCTGTTGGGGTCCCCTCTTGTTGGTTCTGGGAAAGGGAACAGAGAAGGCTTCCCTGTTTTGTCAGAATATTGTGCCAATCCTTGGGAAAGCTGCTGGTGCTATTAATAGTACTGTTGGCCTCATTTTCCCAAAAACTAAACATATATGTATTCACCCTCAACTTTCCTTGGACAGGAGTAATTTACTGGGTCTGGGATTAATTCAGGCTATTGACCCTTCATATAAAATAGTTTCTGGTAAAAGAAGGTACCTCTTTTCCTGAAGAGATTCAAGATTCTGAATCTGGACAGGAAGATGAAGGGAGAGAAACAAGGTTTTCTCCTCAGATTTCTGGTTCAGACTCACAGGAGAGCTCAGTTTCTGATTCCCCATGTGGAGGGGGAGGATCTCTTTCTCTGAGACTATTTCCAGAATGTCCCAGTGTTTTCAATTGAACACTGAAGTTTCTCTGTCCCTCAGAAAATGTTATGAGCTGTTACAGAAGGAATTTCCAGACTTGTCACCTACTCCTCCAGTTCTGTCAGCACAGGAGGATGTGTATGTTACCGCTTACAGTTTTCCTGATGGTTAGCTAGCTGCCTCTGAAAAGGCAGCTAGACTGTATAAAGTTCCTCAGTCTTTTATACTTTTATACACTCTTTCCAAACCCGAGCCAGCAGCTATAGCTTTAGTTAATCCTACTCCTGCTAAACATTTAGTTAATTCCAATCCTATTCTTTCTGATCAGGATGGGAAGATTATTGATAAGAATGGAAAAAGTATATACTTCTGCAACTCTGATTTTCAGAATTTTGATCTGTCAGGCTCATAGGTTAAAGTTTCTTCTAAGTAATTATGAAAGTATGAGGAATGTTTTGTCTGCAGTTTCTTCTTGTGAGAAAAAAAATCTGCTTTAAATAATTTAGTTTCTTCTACGTACAAGTCACTTTTCATTGTTTACAGTGTGTGTATGATTTCTTGAATAATTCCTCAAGGGCTGTGGCCAATATTACTCTACTAAAGAAGTTCACCTGGCTGTATTCTCAAAACCTGCCAGATGATGTTAAAAATGAGATTTTAAATTCTTCTTTGGATAGAGATTTTTTTGCCCTTCTGCTGCAGAAGTAATTAAAAAGTGTTATGAGAGGGGTAAGTTGATATAGGGAATCTGTTAGATTTTTCAACCCTCCTTTTCCAAATTTTCTATTCTGTAACCCCTTTTAATTTTGACAAAAATAAACAGTCTCAACAAAATGTAGGCAAACAGACTTTTAAGAAGAAATGGAAAGGGGGGACCAAAAAGAATTCAGTAACCGCCCAAAACCAAAAACAGTCCATCAGGTCAGAATGACTATTTAAGGGACCTTGTCTAACACCATCCAACCATGGCAGCGTTTTTTTTCCCTTCAAGAAAGTCTGAATCTCTACTTTTCCCTTTGGCAACAGACAATTTCAGACAGAATGTTTCTGAAAATTATTCATCAAGGTTATAGATGGCAGTGGGAGGAAATTCTTCCTTTCCAGGGTGTAATGCCTCATCTACCAGACTAGATTATTTTATTTCCACCTGTCTTTTATTACATGCTGTCCCACAGAATGAAAAAAACAGTTTTCTCACCAGGTGGGAAATTTTTTTTTATTTAAGGACGTTTTTAGCACCAGTGAGATAAAATGCTTAGAGACCAGCTTTGGATCTTTCTCTCCTAAACCTGTTTGTGATAGTGCCCAAGTTCAAATTGCTGTCTCTTCACAACCTGTTACCTCGTCTTCCTCATTCAAGTTTCCTAGCAACACTAGATTTAAAGGATGATTATCATCACATCCCTATTCATCCAGACTTCAAGTGTTTCTTAAGGTTTTGTACATTCATCCCATTATCAGTTCTCTGCCTTAGCCTTTAGACTATCCACTGCACCAAGAGTGTTCACAAAGTGTCTAGCTCCAGTTATAGCTCATTGCAGACTACAGGGTATCCATATTTTTTCATGTTTAGATGTCTTGCTTATCTTTGTAGATTTGTTTTCTAAGTGTCAGAAATCTCTCACTTGGGTGAAAGATCTCTTACACAAGCTGGGTTTTCAAGAGAGCATTCAAAAGTTTTTTTTTTACTCCTTCACACAGGATTGTGTTCCTGCAGTGTTAGCTAAAGAACTGAGTTCAAAGAGCTTTTTTTCCACAGGAAAAAAATAGATCTATATCTAGATTTATTTCTAAGGTTCCCCACGTACACTTTGGCGACTGAGAGGGAATACCTCAGGAGTTTGGGTCACATGGCATCTATGATTCTCATAATACCCCTGACAACATCCTTTGTCCTTTCAAATCCCAGTGCTGCGGTTTGTCAGAAGAGAAGTCATTTGGTGGAGACAGCAAATATATTTAAGTCCAGGTCTTGCCTTCTCCTTCCCTGTTTCAAAGCAGTCAGTCACTATAGATAGCTCCGACATTGATTGGGGAGCAGTTTCAGGATAGATAAAAGTGCAGGGTGTGTGGAAATACCAAGACAGATGCAAGCACATAAATATAAAAAGATGCTTGCTCTGATTAATGCACTCAACTCTCTAAATCATCCTTGGTCTCCAGGACCTCTTCAAGTTGTTACAGACAATACCACAGTCATGTGGTACATCACCAAGCAAAGGGGAGCCAGATTGTACTCCCTTTCCAGACTATGTTGGCTTGGCATATCACTTCACAGCACAATCTCACTCTACAGGCATCCTACATTCTGTCATGCAAGATAGTGTGGTAGTCAGGCTGAGCAGGGCAAGGGTAGTTCCTCAAAAATGGAAAGTAGATCAGAGGTCTCCCAAGATGTGGTCCATCTGTAGGGTGTTCCTGAAGAAGACCTATTTGCCTCCTCTCCAAACAATCACCTGGCAAGATTCTGCTCCAGAACTCCATGAGAGAAGGCCTGGAAGACAGACAGCTTTTCTTTTCCTTGGACAGGAATGCTTCTGTATCTGATATCCATGGTACCTCTGAAGTTTCAGAAGAAATCCCCCAATATCATTGTAGAGACTCTCATCTGGCCTAGGCATTAGTGGTTTTCCCTTATTTTGGAAATGCCCAGGGGCATTTACCACAAGCTTCCTCACAGACTGGATCTACTCACACAAGATCAGGGATGTTTGAAGCCCCCCACCGCCAATCATGTTCAACTGACTACCTGGATGATGGGGTCCTCATTCCTTTTAGGCATCTGTTTACGGAGGATGTGCAGCAGGTACTAATGGGGCAAGGAAGCCTGCTACTAGAAAACCTATATAAACAAATGGAAAAGGTTTTCCATTTCCTGCAAAGAAAACAACCAGGGCCCATTCAGGGTTAGTTGTTCTCTGCTTTTTTAATATTTGTTTGAGTTACGATCCTATGGCCTTTCTTACTCCTCGATCAAGGTTAATTTATTAGCCATTTCAGCATGTCAGCCCATGGATCATTGTCTTTCAATGTATTGTCATGTTAAAATGTTTTTAAATGGGGTTTTGCATAAGAGACCACCAAGAAAAATCATAGCCTCTCCCTGGGGTCTTAACTTTTTGTTAGAGAAGCTAACACTTGCTCCATTTGAACCAGCTAACCAGGCTGACTTAAGGCTTAACATGGAAAACAGTTTTTCTGATTGCTGTGACCTCTGCAAATCGAGTATCTGGGTTGCAAGCTCTTACGGTAAGTCAACCCTATCTCATTTTTCACTGGGATAGGATTTCTTTGAGAAATAGTCCTTCTTTTATGCCTAAAGTGGTATCCATGTTTGCTTTTAGCCATACTGTCTATCTCCCCATTTTCTTTCCTGAACCTAAAAATGAGAGAAGGGATTCTCCACAACTTGCATGTTCACAGGCAGCTCAAGTATTATTTTGACAGAACTACATCTTTCACATCTTCTGAGCAATTATTCATTTCTTATCAAGGTAAGAAGAAGAGACAAACTGTGTCAAAAAAAGAAGTTATGTACTCACCATAATGTTCCATCTATGTTGTCCATTTTCATTTATCCTTGACATACGGGATCAGTTCTGAGCTTCAAAATCTGACTCAGCCATTACTACAGCTCGTGAAAGCCAAAAACTCTCAAGCTTAACCCTTACCTACAATGCTCCTCTCCTAGTTACCTCAGATCAGGTTTGCTGAAAGATAGACAGAATGAAAAAACCCAAAAGCTTTCATAGAGACCATATCTGGGACCATATAACAATAGCAATAAGTGATATGTGTCCATTATCCATGCCACCAAAAATGTCAAGGGCAGGATGAAGGAGGGAATGGAGTTGAGGATAAATGAAAATGGACAACACGGATGGAACGTTATGATAAGTACATAACTTCTTTATCTGATGTTGTCAATTTTCATTTTATCCTCAATATATGGGACAGAGTCCCTAGCTACCTTAGACCATGGGATGACTCAATGAAGGATATTCCTGAGGACCTTAGAACCAAATGACGCTCTTCCCCTGGAGATCAGATCCCATTTGTAATGGGTAATAAAGGTATGAGGAGAAGCCCAAGTTGCTGCTGTACAAATATCATCCAAAGAAGCTCTAGACTGAAAAACTGCTGAAGTCGCTGCAGCTATTGTAGAATGTGCCTTTAAAGGCCTAGGCCCTAGGCAAACTAATTTTCTTTTTGTTATAGATGAAAGAAATACATTCTTTGAGCCATCTGGCTAGTATCATTTTGCTCACTGGCTGGCAAGTGTTGTAGATGAAAATGACACCGATAGTCGGTCAGATTTTCTCAAATCCTTAGTTCTGTGTAGATAGAAACATACTTGTCTGTGAGCATCTACTAAATGTAAGCAGTATTCACCTTTGTTAGCAAAGCTGGGGGAAAAATGGTAAATGAATAGTCTGATTAATGTTGGTCTCTGAGACTACCTTAGGCAAAAAGGAAGGATTGGTTCTTAGTGAAACCCTATCTTTGTGGAAAATCAGGTAAGGAGGTCTACATGATAAGGGTTGTCTTTCTTAAATTCTTCTGGCAGACGTTATTGTCACTAAAAATATAGTTTTCTAAGATAAAAACTTCAGATCACATTCAGCTGAGGGTTCAAAGGGAGGTTGAACAATGGCTTGCAGCATTAAGTTGAGATGCCAAGGTGGGGTAAGATCTTTGTAAGGGGGTTTTAGCAAGAGTATTCCTTTTAAGAAGGCCTTGCAAAATGTATGAGAAGCCAAAGAAGATTATAAAACCATTAAGGAAATTAGAAATTGCAGCTAATTGAATTTTGATGGTAGACTGGGAAGCACCTGCTTTAAAAAGTGAAGCTAAAAATTTTTGGTCTTTACCTATGGGCACTGAGAAAGGATCAGTATTGTTATCACAAGTCCAAAAAGTAAACCTCTTCCATTTACTAGCATAGAGTTTATGGGTAGCTGACTTATGAGAGGCTAAGAGAATATGATGTACTGGGGAGCCTGGCTATTAATGGAAGTGAAGAAACCAAGCTGTTAGCTTGAAGTTTACAATGTTCAAATGGATTAATCCCTCTGGATGGGATAGAAGGTCTGGAGCCGGGTCCAGAATCCAAGGCTGTTGAATAAGATAAGGACAAAGAATTGGGGAACCATTTCTGTCGAGGCCAATAAAGTTCAATGAGGATTACTTTGTTCTTCAGCCTGATTGCTTTCTGTAAGAATTTTGGGATTAGAGGAATTGGAGGAAAAGCATACAGCAGTCCGGAGGGCCAACTGTGGAGAAGAGCATCTCTTGGTGACTCTTACTCCCCTGAAGGGGGATCACGGCAAAGCAGTTGCTGCAGTTGTTGTTTAGGGGAGAGGCAAATAGCACACAGCAAGGCTGGTCCCATTGATGGAAAATCCTTTCTATCACCTTTGGACTGAGAGACCACTCCTAAGGTAGAAGAATACACCTGCTAAGTTTGTCTGCTATCCCACTGGAACTCCCTGGAATGTGCTTTGCTATCAGAAAGTGGTTGGAAGAGATTGCCCACTGCCACACTCTGAGAGCTTCTTGACAAAGGGGATAGGATTTGGTTCCTCCCTATTTGTTGATGTACCAAACCACTGACGTAGTGTCCGTTTGAATTGCAATTGTTCCCGAAGGAAGTGCAGTCTGAAAGGCTTGCAAAACTAAAAGCTCTGCCCTTAGCTCCAGTACATTGCTATGCAAGTTGGCATCTGTGAGGGCCAAGTGCCTTGGACAGTCTTGCCCAGATAATGCCCCCCCCCACTCCATCTGGGAGGCATCTGTTGTCACTATGACTTTGGCTTGTGATGGGACAAAGGAGCAGCCAAGAAGAAAGCCTTTGGAGTGCATCACCAAGCTAAATCTTTTCTCCAAAGATTTGTGATCAAAATTAGATCCAGCATGGGTTGGTGTAATATTGACCATTGAGATGCTAGCAACCATTGTAGTATCTTCATGCGATGTCTTGCCAAGGGAACTAGAGTTATAGCTGCAGGCTGCAGCCATGGAGCCCAGTGCTTGAAGGACTAGAAGAGCAGTTACTTTTCTGTTCTTGATTACTTTCTGTACCTGAACTCTGATTTTCTGTACTCTCACAGGGGGAGGAGAAGCTATGGAAGTTTGAGTATTTAGAAGGGCTCCTATGACTCTAAATTCTGAGTTGGGCTCATTTTCAATTTTTCATAATTTACAGTTATTCCCAGATAAGAGCAAATGTGAAGTACATGGTCTCTTGCTTCTAACAACTGATGCCTTTTCGAAGCGGTAATGAGCCAATTGTCTAGATACGGAAACACTCAGAATCTCTATAGTCTCAAGTGAGCTGCTACTACTGCCATACATTTGGTGAACATCCTGGGGGGAGGTGAGACCAAAGGGCAGAACTCTGAACTGAAAATGACTGGCTCCCAGCTGTAAGCAGAGGAGGCTTCTGTATTTTATATGGTAATACACATCCTGAAGATCTATTGAGCACATCCAATCATTTTTTTCCAAAAATGGAAGAATGGACTGTACCATAACCATCTGGAATTTGGTTTGATGAACTGATTTGTTCAGTACACTTATATCCAAAATTGGTGTCTAGTCCCCTGACTTTTTTGGCACTAAAAAGAATCTTGAGTAAATTTTGGACTCTGTCTGGTCTGGTGGGACTTCTTGGGTAATTCTTCTTTCTAACAGTTTTTGGACTTCTAGAACTGCTTGTTCTCTCTGGGTGGAATATCAGGGATTTTCTTGCATACAAGAGGAGGAAGGGAAAAAGGAATTGTATAGCCTCTGGATATAATCCTTTGCACCCAAGCATCTGATGTTATTTGTAGCCAGGCATTTCAGTGCAGGGATAAGCATCCCCTGACTGCCAACAGAAGATGACAATCGGGCCTCCTTTCAGGAGCGCTGGTAAGATTTACCAGAGAAAGAATCCCTGAAACCCTGGTTTTGTGGGCCACCTCTGTCACATGGGCAGCGTCTTCCATTAAAGTTCCCTCCTCTGCCCCTGAGGGAATTCCCTCCACGTGTTCCTGAAAAGGCCCTTGGGACTTCTTGAACCATATTTTCTCACTGCTTCTATGATTTCTAAAGACTGTTCTTTGAGGCGTGGGAAAACATATGCTCACAGCAGAAAGGGTCTTTCCATCTCACACCTGGATAAAGTTTTTCTAACTTTTGGACCAAACAGGGAAGATCTGTGAAAGAGTGCATTGATGAATGAAGGCTTAAATGCCTCCACAAAGTCACATAGGCACATCCAGGTGTGTCTACTATTGGCAACACCTGAACCCGCAGCTCTGGTGATCCCTTTGGCTGCATGAGCAATGAGCCTATTGGATGAATTTGACACAGACTCCATGGTAGCCAACTGGGAAGGCACATTTTTTGGACGTCCTCAGAAATGATTCCTGCAAGGGTGTCTGATAACTCCTTGACAAGATCCCTCTGAAGTCTGGTAAAATGTGCCAAGAAATTCAAGGACCTTAAAGCAAAGGTCAGCAATGCATAGACCTGCTTCACAAATCTATCCATCGCCCAAGACACTCTGTTGGGTGAATGGATGGAGGAACTTTTTTCAGACAGTTCCTTCTTCATGGCTGTCTCCATGACCATGGAATCAACAGCTAACTCTTGGCCCAGAACTGTTACTCTTCAGGGGCAGACCAAATTTTAACAGGCTTCCTGGGGATAGGATCAAGTATTAGGGGCTATCACACCCGCTGAGAGATCAACTGAATGAGCTCCCCAGTGGGTGAACTCACCCTAGAGGTAGAGGGTCGAGAGGTTTAGAACAATGGCATCAACAGGCCAGTTATACAACCCACATGCACAAAGGAAGAAAGGCTTTGCAAACAGGAACATTCACTATAATAAGAAAGGCTTTTTGGAAAGGGTTGGATTCTAGAAGTATTCTAGAAGCAGCATCTTAGTTCTCTGTACATACTTTTACAACGCAGTATATGCTTGATTCCTTCTCTATATCTAGATTATGTTTTGCTAGGATAATTTTCCAGGGGGCCGCTAGGCTCTTCTTCTTCCGCCTCCCAAATTATTTGAGCTATGGTAATCTAGCCATATAGCTTAGGCTAATGGAGCAGTGATCAGTATGAAGAACATAGTACAGTAAACTTACCATAACAGTAGATGCTCAGATGATCACTGCTGCAGTAGCTGGGTCCCTCCCTCCAGCCCCTGTGTTTCTTGATGTGTTTTTTTGCCAGGGTGTGGACTTTTATTTTTCTGCTACTAGCATTGTCCTTTCAGGGCTCAGCCTTCCTCTCTCTGTTGGCATGAAAGCTCTGAAGGGCTTGGCAGCCAAACCTGTTTTTTTTAGTAAGCTCAGCTAGAGCTGACTAATGGTTTGGGTGCGTAAAATGTGTCCTGAAGCTCTGGAAGCTGGAAAGTTGTTATATATTATGCAGGATATAACCCATATAGCTTAGGCTACCTCAGTGATCAATACGAAGAACACCTACAAGACTAAGGCTTCAAAAAGGGTCCAAAATCCAAACAGCTAGCTTTTGCAAGCATTTCTGCTTATGGAGATAGAAATGCAGTATAGTATAAGCACAATCTTCCCACAGCTGCAAATGAAACTAAAAGATGAAGGTCCAGAACAAACTACAAAAATGCAAGCAGATAACATTTTTGGCTAAAACATGAAAAAAGTAGAAAAGTACAAAGGTCACTATAAGTGCAACTTAAAATATTTAAGCTGAATTGAAATAAAATATTTATTTTCTTTCTTTTTATTTTAATGAAAATATTGTTTCTCACAGTTCAGGGCTTTCTATACCTAAGTCTTGCATATAAGACCACTGGTGGGTTTACTTCTGTACTGGATATAGCAGGCTTGCTAAATGGGGATCCAATCAAATAAAGCCAGTATTGGAACTTTAGTCATATGACTTTGAACTACAGGTCAATGATCTCTGGCAGGATAGAATTTCAGAAACTTTAGCTTAATGTCTCAGTAAGGATGGGGCAGACACAAAGAACCAGGGAACAAAAGGGCAGTGAAATGCATCTTTTAGCAGGTACATGATAAGCACAGTATAAGATTTTAGTAGCCAAGCTGTAATATAAACAAACTGTAAAAGCACTGACTCACCAATCCTGGAGAAGAATATACAATACTTACACTACTGTAATTCTATCACTGTCTAGTACCAGACTATGCAGCAATTTACCAGTAACACTATTTATGAAAAAAATTGTGGAACTAAATGACTAAATAAAGCTCAAATTTGGAAGTAGTTCACAGTTCTGCCACAATTGCGAATAAAACTATAAAACTAAAGCCCCAGATAGGGTTTAAAATACAAACAGCTAACCTTTACAAGCAATTCTATTTATGGAGATAAAACTGCAGTATAATGCATAAACACAATGTTTTCCACAACAGCAAATGAAGCTACAAGACTAAGGTTCCTAAACAAACTTAAAACATTGCAAACAGATATTTTTTGGCTAAAACATGAAAAGAAAAGCAGAAAAGTGCAAAAAAGTATGACTACACAGGTCACTATATGTGCAACTTAAAATATTTAAGCAGAATTTAAATAAAACCTTTTTTTCTTTTCCTTTTGATAAAAGGCTTGTTTCTCACAGTTCAGGTTTTTCCGTACTTCCCAGAGTCTGGCATAAAAGCCTAGATTAAAAAAATGTTACATAATAACAAACATTTTCTTATGTTTTACTTATTTTGTAACTATAAATACAGAATTGATTCATACACAAAGATAATAAAAGAAGTAAATTGCTTTTGGTGCGCTATTGCAGCACAATCCATATTAGCCAGAAATTTTGAAGGTATTATCATTTTTTTATGTTACACCAGCATATCTTATTAGTACCAGTAGACTGCAGGTGTATAAATCTCCAAAAGTTATACCAACACACTGATTCTTCTCATATTTATAGAAATATTTCCCAGAATGTTTTTTACTTGAATAAAATTTTAATAAAGTCTGCACTGCTGTATTTAATTATGAGTGAATTTATCTTCTCCATTTCTTGTTTTCTGTCTACCCTCCTCTCTTTATCTTATTTTAATTGTGCATTCCTCTTTCACTCTTTATTTTCTTTCTCTTCCATTTCTGTTCATTTTTCTACAGGTCCAGAATCCTTAGGAACAGCCCACTGGTGTTCCTCTCAGGTCAGGGATTGTTTGCCCTCTGCCCATTCAGGGATCTCCTCAGAGTCAGGGTGGTGGCACCAGTCATGTATGCATCATGGCAAGTTTCACAGACTGTGGGCTTTGGGACTTGGTTGACAATGTCGTACAGCAGGTAGTGCAGAGATAGTTTCAGCCAATCCATGACACTCTTTGGCAGGTTCAAGATCCATTGCTCAAGTCAGCACCAACCACTGTGCCTTCACAGGCCCCCACCCCTCAACATCCGGGTCCTCTACTACAACACCATCAGGCAGTGAAAATGTTTGAGGTCCTGTGGATTGGGGTCCCCCTGAGCTGAATTCCTCTTCATCCCCCTTCTTTCTTAATACTGTTTCCTACACTCTAAAACTTACTTCCTACTCAAACTACCCTCCTATATAACAACATTTGAAAAATGGAGGGGGGGTCTATCCCTAACCAAAAACCTCATAGTCCTTTTCTCCCACCTCCTCCATCAAAACCTTCTTGATGTGTTCCTTCTGTATTTCCCTATTTGTTCTGTCTCTCATTTTTCAGTTTGACCTAGCTTTCCCTTTCCACTCTTTAAAGAAACTAGCAGGGTGTCCACATAAGGATACCTTTAAACCTTTTTATCTTTAGTTACTAATAATAGCTGTGCTGCATACTGCTTGCCTTAAATATTTCAAATATGCTTATGCATGCCTGCATTCATTCATAACTGCTTAAAACGTCTGTAATCAAACAAGCACTTACGTTTTCACATAGTACTTTGCATATACTTTAACTTCAGCAAATTGACACATTTGATGAATGTGGGCATTTTTTTGAAAGCCTTCACATTTACTTACTCAGTATGAATAACCTGCAATTAGAGTATTTGCATATAGGCAAACTGGTGCTCTTTGTGAATAACCGCTACGTAAGTGCAAACCTCAGGACTATGAATATCATCCCAAGCAACATGTGGACATTTGTGATTTCCTCTATAACATTAAGATAACAGTGCCGAGTTTCACAGAAAAGTGAAATTCTCTTTTTAGTGAGCAACTAAAAATATCAATACATTGGTAATCATCCACTGGAAAGTTAGCAGGTAAATGCCTGTAAAGCTATGAAGGAATTTTCAATACTTTCCTTAAATATGTGACATCAGAGATGATTACATTTTAAAGTAGCATGTGTGGGTTTTCTGACATTTTGTGTAACTGAACTTTTATAATCTGAATTTTCTGAATCTAGCCATTATTTTATCTTTAGCTAGGAAACATTTTCTACCAGTTATTTAATGAGAGAGTTACACTTTTCCCCTTCTTTTCTTTCTTCAGTATGGGCAAATGGACTTCTGATTCCTTTAAACATCCTACAGCAGCGTAGTATTATCTCTGCTTTTCCCATATATCTTGCTTTAGGGAGATGGTGCTGACTGTTTCATATTTTGACTGGGAGACTTATCAGCATTACAAAAGAACGTACATGTTTGTGCCAGTCATCAGAGGTATTTTTAGCAGAAGAGCTCAGATGATTCAATTCAGTTTAATCCTCTGAGAAACTGGAAATCGTTGCACCCTGATACATAGAATTGCATTTTTTTCTCTCATCTCAGTAAAGTAATGAAAGTAATTTATCAACATTTCTTCTATTCTCATTCTCTGTTCATTCTTGTATGGCTATGATTTGTTTCCATTTCTGTTTGTGTTTGTCATGGATGGGTTATCAAGTTACAGAATGACAGGGAGAATATAATGTACAGGAAGTGATACTGAATATAGCTTCCCTTCCTTTTGTGGCTTATTTCTCATATGTTTGTGGGTCAAGTCATCCTTCTAGTGTTTACTGTTCATGAACTCCAGTGTACATTTGAGTGGTTCACTGCTGAATGTGAAGCTATGAGAACAAAAAAACGACACTCAGCATCTACAGACATTGGTTCTAGCTTTCACTAGGAATGCAGTGGATACCTTCTCCAGGTGAAAGGAAAGCAGTTACCTTTAAGAGGGGAGCTTACGTACCTTGGAATCTAAGTTTATTTGTTTTGTTTTTCTTAGTAAGCTAGTTCACCTGGATAGAGATCACTTTCTGGTGGATGCTTGAGGAAAATGGTTTGCTTCCTTCTTAGGTTTATTCCACGATACATTCAATATCCATAACTAATTACAATACAGCGAGCCTCTGCTTATCTTTTTACTACAGTTGAGATCTATATTTTGTATAAAATAGTGGTTAAACAGACTGACTGACTGAGAATACAGGAGCTGTGTCAGTAAGATACACATATTTACAAGTAAGTAGAGTCACTCACTTTTCTTGTTTACCGTTTTGCAGGGTAATATTCTAAGGGAGGTAAATGACATACCTACGATTTTGTGTAACTGCACATGAAGACAACTGCAATGTGATTTGATAAGATTTTTGAAATTACTTTTGCTGGAATGTTTACAAATTGCAATATAAAATAATGAATAAAATCTGTAAACCAAAGACAAAAAAGAACTTGAGATAATATTCAATAACATGGGCAATGAAGTCTTCCAGTTCAGTGAAATTCTTCTTAACATTTTCTGAGACATTGAAAACTTTTACATTTTTTCAGGTTGCATTCAAGAAGTAAGAAAGAGAAATTTAATCAATGTAAATCCATATAATTGTAATAATACTGTACATGGTTAAACCAGCAGCAGTTCTGACTCCAGCATACCATCAAGAAAACATGGAAGTAAAATGGGGTAATCCAAGTTGTTATTTGTAAGCACAGAATATACCATTTAAGAAGTTCCAAAAGGGTGTGCCATCATCCCATATTCTCTCAGAATAACAGATGATTCTAGTTTGGTTAGTATACAAAAACATTATGGCATATCATAAACTTAGCATAGATCAACTTACTAAATCCAGTCTAACTAGACATTTGACTATCTGTCTAAGCTAAATATAAGTTCCTAATAGAAGAGTGATGAATGCTTCAATCAGTCAAGTATTATTTATAAAATCTATTTACATTAAAATTGGATGAGGTTGACTAATTATTTGAATAAAAGTTTGGAATAGCTGGGCTTTTTCAGCAACATTTCCTAGGTTCATGGGTAAGTACTAGGCTAGCTGCCCATGTGGGACATTTTAAGCATAGCCAGCATTCCTCAAAGGTGAGAATCAAGCCCTGTACCCTATGTCTATGAAGGAAAATGTCTACCAGTTGTTAATTCTGCACCCTAACCTCTATGCTGTTAGTTTGGGCTAGGCAAGTGTACATTTATATACAAGAAAATTAACTGTATTAACATGTTCACAGTCACAAAAAGTATAAATTACATATATTCCTTTGTATAACTATCATCAATCCAACATTACATAAATTGTTCAAGTTCTGTCTTCCCATAAAACTCACTCCTCCAAATGTTATTCTGCATGTATTTTTCCCCACAATTTCAATTTCTTCTATGTAATTTGCTCTTACCCTTTTTCTAAAGATCCCACACCTAGTTCTTTTATCTTTCTTACAATATTCAGTACTTCAAATACAGTTGGTTTAGACTTTGATTTCCATTTATACTGTTTTTTTGGCAGCCACCATAATTAAATAACAAGGCCTTACTCTGCCTAGGCAATTCAGTCCATGTATCCCAGCTCAAAAAATAATTTCCTTAGTTACACCCTTTTTCTCACCCAATATTCCTCACAGAGTACTCTATAGGGAATGTTTGAAGTATGCCACCTCATTACACTCACAAAACATGTTCCAGTTACCTCTTTCTTCCCCAACACACTTCTTACATTTGTCATCTACCGAGGAAAAATTATTTTGAGCCTTCTTTGGATATCAAAAATACCTATGCAAACACTTGAAAGCAAAAATCCTAAATCTTCTTAACTTTGCTGCATATTTGGAAGCCATGCATATGTCCTCCCATTGTTTTGTTGTGAATTGCTTATCCAGTATCTCTTCACAATCTCTTCTAACCTGTTATGATTGATTCATATAGCTATTGTGCAATATTTAGATGCCCTACTAATTATCTTCTTTTTAACAGTAACTTCTGTTCTAGATTCAACAAAAACTCTACCAGAGCAGGTCTGTCACTTAGGGTTCCCATATCCCTCTTTCTTTGCCTGTAGTCTGATATCAATACTTGATAGGAAAGGCAATATCTAGCCTGTAGTCCAAATGTCTTCTTGGCCTCTTTCAATTCCTTTACCTTCCCCGCTCTAGTTATTTGCTTCTAATACTCCCAATACCTTGATTCCTTTGCCAGTTTCCTCCAGTAAATTCCATTCCTGCCCTGCTTATCCTCTGTACCCCTGATTGCCATTGTCCCTATCGGCAAAATCTCCTTTCTGCATTCTCATGTTGCTTTAGTTCCTGGAATATTTTCTGAAACTCTATGAATATAATATTTGCCAGTTTAATTTCTTTAAGTCTTTTAGATTTCTAATACCATGATGAGAATGGGCCTCATTCCTAAGTCAGGGAGTAATTACAGTTCATGAATTTAATATTATTTCACTGTTTTATATCAGTCAAAAGTGCTCTTTGCAGCTCCCGCAATGTGCCCAGAAATGACTCCTTCTGCGATTCATACAGAGTTACATACATGTATTGGTACTATAGCTAAGTATGACTGTAGATTTTTTTTTATCTGACCCATTGCTCCTACTACTATTGGAACTGTCTGGGTATCTTTCTTCCATATTGCTCTAGTTTTTGCCTGCAAATCCTGATAGCTTGACTTTGTATAGCAATTTCAATGATCATCTTTTTTCATGGAGTACTATATTTGGTTTTCTCTCTTCTATTTTTGAGCTATTGGTAATTGGAAGTCCCATATGATGTACTTTAATGTATATAATTCAATATAATGCATTGTGGTTCATGTTTCCAATGTTTCACAGCTACTTTAGTGCCGATCTTTCATCAGTTCCCAAATATTTATATACTCCCTCCTACTCAAGTTCCTTTATATCCCATACCTGTCCGAGATTGATATTTTCTAGTAACGGCTACTTTCCTGCTTTAGACATTGCTTCTGTACATTTATCAAGACCAAATGACATTCTTTTAACATCTGATAAAGTTTTAACCACTTGCAGCTGTGCTTTCAACTCATCTGATGAACTGTACAGTAGATGAGAAATCATTAAGCAAGGTTGTTTTCTGGGAGCCAAATTGTAACCATGACCTAATTTATTAAGTAAGCAACTTAATCCCTGGGATAATAATTTGCCCTTTGTCATGATTTGACTACAAAGTAGTTTGCCCCTGTTTCATAGTAGTAATATTCTGAATGGATGTAGCTGTTCTTCTTAAGGATCTGCATCCAAAATCCCACTCTCTACTTATTACTTGAATTTCCCCCTGATTCATCATCATCTCTTTCCACTTTGAAGTATAACTTTCGACTTGTGTTTTTATATATATATATATATATATATATATATATATATATATATATATATGAGTCTTAAGTCTGTAGCTCTTAAATATCCCTTCAAATCAGGTAATCCTAAACCATCTTGTTTTATTGGAAGGATCAACTTATCCCTCCTGACCCTTGCCCTCTTCCCCTCCCAGATAAATCTTTCAACTCTTTGTTAATTATTGTCCACAACTTCTCCTATGGTTGATAAATAATATGCATGGCCTATATATAAACTAAGGGGACTAAACAAATTTTCACTGCTTGCATCTTGCAGGTTGTCTCCATAAACAAGATCTTCCAGTTTCTCAGTTTTGTATTATCTTTTATTAAATCTCTTTCCACATATCCTTAGTTGCCATAATAGAATCTTTTCAGTTATAAACTATGATTATAAAGTGTTTATGACAGCTAAAAGAATGGCAAAAGAGTTGCCAAAATTGATAGATATGAATCAATAATGGTTATGTGGAGGGGGCAAACATTTGAAAACATTAATAGAACAATGGTTTAGCTAGAAGGAAGCAGAATGTAAGAAAATACCACTGCTGGTAGTTCTTGATGCAGAGAAAGCATTCAATAGAGTAAGCTGGGATTTTATTAGTAGGGAAATGGAAGTATTTGCATTTTCTGATATAATAATAAAGTTAATCAGGAGGATATATGATGGCTCAGAGCAAAATTTAAAGTGAGAGAATTAATTGTGTCTGAACAGAGGAACCAGACAGGGTTGTCCTCTTTCCCATTTGTTATTTGCTTTATATTTAAAGTCATGTGCAAACAAAATAAGGTCCTAAAATGTGAGGATATAATTGGTATGATAATTAAAAAAATAGCTTTATTTGCAGGTAATATTATTTTGTACCTGATACATACTGAAAAGGACATCTCAGCGTTGTGGAACAGTTTGAGATGGTATCAAGTCTTTTTGGGATATAGAATTAATGAAGATAAAACAATGACTATATCTATAAATTATATACCTACACAAAATTGGTTCAGCAATACTCATATTTATGGGGACAGAATAAGATGAAATATTTAGTAGTATGGATTAAAAAGACTTATGCCATGAAAACTCAGAATATCTGAGAAGAGACTAAATGAAAGATAATACAAAAACTGAGAATCTTGTTTATGGCTATGGATAGTAAAATGTAAGCAGTTAAAATGTTTTAGGTGCTTTTGTTTTACATGCAGATTAGGCATAGGTTTGTCAAAAAGATGAAAACATGTGGCCAATAATTAATAAATAATTGAAGGAATTTGTAATTCAAAGTTGAAAGGGATGATGATGAAGCAGTAGGGAAATTCAAGAAAGGAGGAAAGAGTGGGATTTTTTATGCAGATCCCTAAGGAGAATAATAACAGCCATACACTATATTCATAAAGTAGCAGAAAGTGTTCTAAGAACTAAGCCAGTCAAACCATGACAACCGAGCCAACATGGGAATTAAGAAATGAGATGTTGCCAATAGACATTACTGAAAGCAGGGGTACAGAGAATATAGGCAAGAGGGAGCTGGAATTTCCTGGAGAAAACTGACAAGGTATTGGGAGCAAATAATAGAGATAGGAAGGTAATAGATTGGGTTGAGGACAAGAATACATTTGGACTGCAGGCTAGAGGCTGCCTTCCCTACCAGTGATTGATATCAGTGTATAGGCAAAGAGAGAGAGAGAGAATGATAGAGATAGGGAATCCTAAGTGACATACCTGGTCTAGTAGAGTTTTTGTTGACTTTAGAACAGAAGCAACTGTTAGAGAATGATTAGTATGGCATATAAATATTGCACGATAGCTATAAGAATCAGAGGAGGTTTGAAAAGATTGGGAAGAGAGACAAGCTAAACAATTTACAATGGAACAATGAGAGGACATATGTATGACTCCCAAATATGCAAGAATGTACAACAGGTCGAGTACCTTTTTGGAGGCATTTGCATAGGTATTTTTGTATCCCAAGCAGACTTCAAAAATGTTTTCCTTGTGTAGATGGTAAATGTTGGTGGTGTGGTGGGGAAGAAAAAAGGAACTGGGAACATATATTTTGGAAGTGTAATGAGTTGGCATCTTTTAAAAATTCCCTACAGAGAACTCTGTCAGAAGTATTGGGTGAGCAAATGGGTGTAACTTAGGAAGTGGTCTTTTTGAGCTGGGACAGAATATCTGAATTGTCTAGTCATAATAAGGACTTGTTAAGTCTAATTCTAGTGGCTGTCAAAAAAGCAATTATTAGAAAATGGAAATCAAAGTCTAAACCAACTGTATTTGAAGTATTGAATATTTTAACAGAAATAAAACAACTGGAAGATGACTCTTTAGAAAAGGGAAGAGGGAAGGAGCAAATTATATAGAAATAAACGGAAATTGTGAGAACAATATATACTGAATAATGTTCAAGAGGAAGAGAGTGGTTTAAGGGAAGGCAGGAGTTGAGCAATTTATGTAATGTTAGACTGATGATAGGTATAAAAAATAATATACGCTATATAATGCATGTATCATACATAATATGAGGCCGGATTCATAAAGATTACCACAAAATACACTTTGCGTATGCTTTCTGAATTCAGAAACAGCCCTACCACACTGCTTTTGTTGTCTGTTCACTTAGAAAGGTTATACTAAGTGTACACATAATGTACATTTTGTGATAATGTTTATGAATCCAATCTATGGTTTGTTTTCTTTTATATTAATGTATGTTTGCATATGTCTAAAGTGATAATTTAATCAAGGTGTTAAAAAGAAGGTCTTTATTAAAACTGCATATTAAATACAATACTTGTAGTCTTCATAAACATTTTAAGTATAAAAGAACATGTTCCATTGTTTTTGTTTAATATTTGCCAGATTTTTCAATTGTGAACTTAATAAATAATTTTATATTTCTTTAAGAATTTTCTGTCTTTTTCTTGAGTCTTGTGTTTATTAAAAGAAATTGAGTTAAGTTTTTAATTTATGTGCACTAATTTCTTAAAATAACATGTATAAAATTCCACCCCACCCAAAAAAAAAAATAAATAAAAATTCTATTGTATACAGCTAAAATACTGACTTATTAAGATTAAATACAATGCAAAATCTTATGATTCACTTAAACAAAATGATCAAGTCCTGCTGGTACTATAACTACAGACTGTATGAGTTAGTACAGATACATAAACTAAGCAGCAAGCTGGCAACACCAGTGGGTGACTCCTGAGCCAAAGCACTAATTCAACAACAACAGAAAATGTACAAAAAATCTCAGCTCATGAAGATCCAATAGACTTCAAATGACATTGTTATGAAATAATATACACATACAACTTGCATGAAAGCTTGTTTTTATATTATTTTATAAATAATGTTTTTGAAGTCCATTGGATTCTGGTGAGCCAAGATTTTTTTCTGCATTAGCATGCATCCCACTGTGAAACAAAGTTCAATTATTTAACATTTGTTGACTGGGAAATTATGACTAGGACAGAGCCTATTTTCAGCAGAGGCCCAGGGATAAGTGCTCCAAATGCATGTCTTTGGAATGTGGGACGAAGCCAGGCTACCCAGAGGAAACACATGTAAATGCAGGGAGGACATGCAGACTCCATACAGAAGGCACTCCAGCCGAGAATTGAACCAGAGAACCTCCTGCTGTGAGGCATCAGTGTTAACTGCTGCACCATTGCGCCACCAGTTAATCAATCATACATTAAGTAATGGTAAGTTTCACATTGCTATAACATTACTCATTGATGTATGAATTGCTGTAACACTACTATGCATATTTTAGCATTCAAAACTATGTTGCTGTTTGCTACCACTGGACTAAATAAATAAACATATTGTGTAGTTTTCCAATAAAATATACATAACTGAATTACTTCTTAGTAGTATGCACAACTGCTTTTCCAACTGTATATACTTATAAATAAATACCTCTGGATTCATGTCATAATAAAATGATATTTTCCTGTTAGCAATTATGTAATCATATAATATAATTCCCACTGTACAAAATACTGTTTGTCACTTTATAATAAAGAGGCTTATTATGAGATCATTGCTATAGCAAAGACATACAAGTAACCCTATTTAATGCACATTATAAAAAAATAACATTATTTTATGTTATTCAGTGCTATTGTGTTTTAGTTAGAAAGAGTGATATTAATAAAGATGTGCAAGCCCCAATACTTTTCATTTAGTTCTACTAAAAAATGACATTGAGGTATTGAGAAGCATTTAGCTTTTGCAGTAGGTGGAAGGGCATTATGGACATGATGGACAGGCTGGGGAGAATTTAGCGACACAGGCAGTGTGGCTGCTTTGGAAGAAATAGTGAAGTACTCATGGCATGCTAATCACTGCATAACTGAGTGCAAATTAGTTTGTACATGCAAGTGAAATACATCAGGTATGAAAATTATGAAATTAAATGTGACAGAGTGATTCAGAGATAAATAAATGCAGCACTATGAGTCAGGACTTTTATCTATACTAGACATCAGGATTCTTCAGTGTACAGGAACTTCATCTATGCTTACATGCTGGGAATAGCGGCAGCTATTAGCTGAGCAAGTGTTAGTTACTGTTGTTGAAGACAGTGCCCATGGCATTGTACACTGCCACTCTCTGCAGTGCAGTGCAATATGGTCTGCTAGGGCTAATAAACCTTCACTTCCATGAGCAGGACATTGTTAACTACTACTGTGGATATGGAGACCATACAGAAGTTACTGTGACTATGACACCATTTCAGAAGTTACTGTGGATATGGACAGCATACAGCAGTTACTGTGGATATGGACACCATACAGAAGTTACTGTGGATACGGACACCATACAGAGGTTTTGTGTATTTATTTGACATTTGTTGACCAAGATAGTCCAACTGAGCTAGAGCCCTTTTTTAGTGGAGAAAGGCTCCACAGAAGAACAAAGTTAAATACATAGCATTAATGAGACCAATACAGAGTGAGTAGTGTTTGGTACTCAAGAAGGTTACACAAGTGTATCAACAGAAATAAATGCACATAATCAAAAAAAGTAAAAACATTTGGATTCAAGTTACTGTGGATATGGAGACCATACAGAAGTTGGTAGACATGTGTCAAACATACATAGATTCAACGGGTGCAAGGGCTGCCCATCCCTGTAGACACAAAAGTTTATTTCCCATTAACTTTCAGCTCTCAACAGCGGACATGTGAAGAATTTCACAAGCATCAACCTCATGGAATCTACAGCAGTTCTTTGACATGATGCTGTAGCATGTAGAGGCATATATGTGGCTTCCATCAACAGCAGAGGAGAGAACTAGTGCCATGCAGGCATTGTACAACATTTCTCTGAGGTCTTGGATATCATTGACTGCACCTACATTGCCATCAATGCACCCCCTGCTTCACACAATGGCCAGTATATCAACCAAAAGGGCTACCCCTCCCTCAGCTGTCAGGTGATGTGCAATACTTAAGATATAATGCCTCTATGCACCATCTAGGCAGTTAACATGGTTTCCACTTTTGACCCATATGTGAAATGTATCAGTATTTCATATGATGTGACTTTCCACAAGGTCATCTAGTTGGTAGGTGTACAAATTTGCTGGTACATAGGCCAGGATATAAAATTACCATTCAAGCAGGTAGCAGGCCACATATAATGGTGTCTACTATTGTGTGCTTCATGTAATGATGGTTAAGAGTTGGAACTATGAAATTTAACCCCCCCCCATCCAAACCCCACAGATTATGGTGGAAATGGCATACGACATCACAAATTCAGAAATTTGGTGTGGTGGAGCCTGAAAATAGGCTGTTGGCAGCAAGCATAAGAAAGGATGATCCCAAATCTCTGGGATGATATGGCCTTGGTGACAGTAATGTGGTCTCTGGAACAGTGTACACCATCTGAATAAGGCAGGCCTGTAACCATCCCCCTCGCATTCAGACTGTTGCATGACCATGGCCTGTATGGCATGCAGAGATATGGTAGAGGGCAGCGGACACCTGCCTCTGAAAAACACCAGTGGATGCCATGCAGGCTACCAATGGCCTGAACAGCCATGTTTGCTCCAATTCCTTATATGACAGGTCACTCTGTAAGTGCTACAGTTCATCCCACATCCATGCAGTTGTTGCATGTCATCACATAGGTCATATACTGTCCCCATTGTGATGTGCACAGCAGCTGTTTGTACACTGATAACTGTCCTGCACATCCACTGACAGATGCCAAATGTGGCAGCCATGTCATGTCAAGACCCAGAGCCAGGGTGTCAACACCAAGTAGCATGCTTCTACCCTAAGGCATGTGCATCCACATCAGAAGCAGTGCTGATGATGGATGAAATCTGTGGCAGTGATTCCTGTGACATCAGAGACTCACACTTATATGTCCACCACCAAACACTGGTGAAGCTCAAACTCAGGCTTGTCCCTCCTCATTATCTCATATGTGGATGGCGTGTGCAAGTCTACAAACAACTGGGCCATCAGAGACATGGAGCTGACTGATGTCAGGATGAGCTCTCCTATGGGACAGTCAAATAGGACTCTGTAGCCCACAAAAATCCCCCATCCTTGTGTCCCCATCTTTTATGAGTCCTTCCCTATACCCTGTTTGTAGTCCAAATGTCCCCATCATCAGGTCTTCTCCTTCTGTATGTCTGCATCCCTCCATTACTGGCTCCACTTTATGCATCTATAGCACTGATGTCTGTCTATGTGTGCATTAAGTAACACTTTATGTGTCTGTAGCACTGTTGTCTATGTCTGCATTAAGTATCAGTTTGTCTGCCCCGTTACTTTCCCTACTCCCACTACCATTCCCATGCATAATCCTCATTATCTTTCCTACATACCCTTTCTCTTCATTTAGAGAAATGTCAGTTGCCCCCCCTCACTGGTCATTCCTCATGGCTACCCTTGTATGTGATCCTCTGCTTTCTATTTACCATTTTCTACTTTTCCTGTCACTCTGTCACTCTGTCACTCTGTCACTGACAGTGTGGTCCTTTCCTTACATTTTCCTGATAAAATTGCAGCTTGTAACATGGCAGCTCTAATTTACTTTGCAGTACTTTTCTAGTAATGCTGGTGTTATGCTGGTACTAATACATAGCTATACTGCCATGCGCTGTGTGATAGTGACAATAACTCCATGACCTTTTTTTGTCTGTGACTCGTTTTTTGGCTCCCTACAGCTGACCATCAAATTTATCCAGGCCCTGTCTTTTTCCATCTGGTCTACTGAACATACAAAATTGTAGTTTTGTTATGCATTGCAATTATTGTTGTCACTATTGTCCATGAAGTGTCAACTAGTATAGTGCTATTCCCAGACAGCTTACATCTACTATATTATATATAGTATCTGCTTGATGGTAGAAGTATTAAGAACACATAACTAAACTGCAATGCTTCTGTATGCACTACACTTGTTTATGAATCACACCGAGACACAATGCTTTGCTACATCAGCCATAAACTTATAAAAATGCATTTTACAAATAGTTTTTATAACTATTAGTAAATGATGTTATCAAACACCTGATGTTTTCCCCTGCTTGACTGACACTTCTGATATCCAATGGATAGTGTCAACCTATGGATATTCTTAATATACTTTTGACTTAACATACATTTTCTGTACCAAGATGGCAGAAGGTGGATCAACACCTCTCCATACGTGATCTCTTCTCTGTACCCATACTTTGTGTCAGAGGAGAAATAGTTGCTTGTCAGTTATGTACTCCCCTGAATGAATCACTAAGAAAGTACAGTCATAAGCAGATATACTGACTAGGATCAGTTGGAGACACTAATATCCCCCATAATGATGGCCAGTATTGACATAAGTGGTCCAAAGTTTAAAGGCACCAGCTATTTTTGCTGGTGTATTTTAAGTAAATGAGTACATATGGCCACATAAAATGCTGAGTAGGCAAAACTTTTAATTTTATTTTATTTATTTATTTACTATTTATTAACTGTGTAAGTGAGTTGGTCTATTAACCCTTTTCAGTCTCGATCAGAGTATAAAGTACAGACATAATGTATCATCTTAAAACTGCATACAGATGGAGGAAAATATAACTCATATATACTAGTGGATAGTATCTCAAAAATTGTAATATTTATACTATGCAGTTACAGACGAAATGCAAAATATCTAACCTATGTTTCTCTTATTGCACAATACTGTATTATAATATTTCTGCTATGCACAGATGTGCTCCAGTGTATTACAGGGTTACTTTTCTTCTTTACTTCCTGAAGGAACAGCCCACAGTCAGTAAGCTTTGCAATAATGATATTAATTCATAGGCAGTTCACTGGACAGGTAATTTAGGTAACTGGCTATCTGACTGAATGCATTCTATTAAGATTAGGAGTATTTGATCTACACAGAAAAACATCACCAGTGCTATTCTACAGGGATCTGTCCTGAGCTCCCTCTATTTTGGTATATACTTCTCTAACATGAAAGCTTATATTAATGGACTATGGCTAACCAAGTTTGCTGATGATTGCAAACTGGGATGGTTATCAAATCCCATTCAGATACTCATATATTCTCCAACAATGGATACACCAACCAAACATTCAGCTATGCTGAAAAAATCTCTCCTTCAATCTGCACATCTCTGTTGTGGCTGGAGAATCATTCTACCTTGCACAGCTTATCATTCATGGAATCTCCTCCAGGACCAAAGAAGATTACACTGCCTTACAATGCCATATACAAACACACGGAGAGACAGTTATACACAGACAGGTGTACTGCCCTCCTTCCTTTGTATACACCTCTTATGGTTTCCCAGTTATTTTTTATTCTTATGTATTTACTTTAATTCCCTTTACATTCACTCCTTCCCCCTCCCATTGAAACCACATGCATCTGCCCATTTATGTATTATGTACAACACTAATAAGACAGTGTGCAAACCCTCGTATTGTTAAATGTTGTTGAACCCCAGTACAACCCCATATTTTATCCTGTGATGTGTTTGCTGCTGAACAGTCACTATGGTCAATTATGTCTTCTGTTAGCATCACCACCGAAGTACGAGGCTGCCGTTCTGTACTGTGCAATATGATGCCACTTCTTCCCTCTTAAAAACAAAAACATGAAATTAAAAAATCTGTTCCTTGTAAAAAACACATAACTAATTTTCTTTAATGCTAAAAGACATTCAAACAATTACCATTAAACAACCAAACTGCAAATACTATTTACCATTTTCAGTTTCACAAGTTTGTCCACCATTGCCGACAGCTGCCTGAACTACTTGTACCAACACGGCAAATTCACATCTTCTTTATATGATGTTAATACAGCAGCAGGTATCTGACAGCTACACTCAAATTACGAAATACTGTTAAGTGACACTATTAATCTTTACTTGGTACCAGGCCATACGCACTGTACACAAAAGCCTGTGATCTAATTGCTCACAACTTACTATTTGACAGTTTAATTGAAACTGGCATTAGAGATGATGCAAAACCTTATTTTGTAGATTTTCTCACCAGTAGATCCTTCAAGGTGAAAGCAGGTACCACCACCTTTGAAACAGTTCCTCTTATGAAAGGAGTCCCCTAGGGTTTCACTTTACCCCTCTGCTCTTTTCCATATTTATCATCATCGTCAGATACCTCTAATTCTTTATGCAGATGACATGGTCATCTACAGATCAAACAAATCCCACTGTATTATACAAATGCAGCTCTAAGACCACCTCCAAACCCTCAACCAATGGCTAATAGTCCAGGAATGTATACTCCATCCCTCAAAAACAAAAGCAATGCTATTTGGAACCAATCAAAAAATAGCCAAAGCATCCAGCTTCCTTAATATTAAAGATGTTAACAATACCACCATAGAAACTACCACAGCTTTCAAATACCTTGGCAATTGGCTAGACCAATATTTTAACTTTCAACTACACAGTCAAAACACATAAAATGTGCTCAATATACTAATGTTCTGGGCAAACAAGTTATCACCTCTTCTGTCCAAACCAGCCAAAGCTGCTATGAGCAAATGAATTCTCTCATCTCTGTCTCTATTTCATCCTTTCTTACCTCATCTTGTCATCCCCTCACTTACTACCTTTCATTCACCTACCTCCTTCTTCTCTTTGCATCTTTCACACCTCTCTCCTTTTTACTCCTCTGCACTCTGCATGTCTCTTTCTCTCTCCATTTGTCTGTCTTTTCCCCATGGCATCCTTTGCTACAACTATTAAAGTCTTCATGCATCTCTATATAATGATATGCTGCTATATAACATAAGCTCAGTCATTATGGCTACATCATATCCAAGAAAGCTCTGCTAAACATAATTCCATTTTTCCATCAATATTTTGACTTTGTAAACTGATTCTTGAATTAAATGTTGTAGCATATTTTAGCATCAATCAATATTTATATGTTTGATGGCATATCCTTGTATCTGTAAATATGTTTTGTTCATTTCTTATGTGATCCTATTCAGCCGGGGTGTACCTGCAAATGGTCCAATGGTCCAAGTAGCCCTTTCCAGAAGAGGTTTGATATATTTTGGCAACTGCAACTCAGGTTCAGGCTTCCTGCTGTTACCTAGCTGTTTCCATGAAGTAACCACATTACCAGCCTCTGTCACTGGTGTGGTAATTGGCTGGGTCTCTCCCATGCTACTGTCCTTGAATGATTGCCTCTGTGATTATGTGAGGTATTGCCAGCTATGCCAGGAGAAGTAGGACAGTGGATGTGTAACATATGCCAGCATAGCTAGCTGGAGTTTTGTAAAGAATTTTATGTCATTTGCATATCAAACTGATTCGTACAGGTGCTTGTTTTGAAAATGTATTTGTAAAACCGCTGGTGTTAAAAATATACCAACAATGGGTCCTGCTGAACAGAAAAGAAATACACCTGAAAGTCAGACTGTATTGCAACTGTTGAAATGAATATATTGTAACAGAGGATACTGGAAGAGAAGAGGTTAATCTCAGTCCAGCAAACATTGAAAAATAGTTTGAAATTAAATTACCTGGCTAGAGAAAAAAATGTCTGTGAAAACCAGGACTGGGAATCCTACTATATCATCCTTAGGGGTAAAGTAATTGCTACCATGGAAGGGTGGAAGTATTTGAAATGGTATTATAGCTTCCAGATGCTATAACACATCTTAGCAAAGCTCTATGCATCTAATGTAATACATATGTGCAAGATTCTGGCTCAATTGCTAGTAAAGCAGGTAGTGTGGGAACCAGAAGTCAAGTGACCTGGTGTATGTGATGGCATTCTATAATCCAGCACTGAAATGATGTTTTAATACTATATGAGTCAGAAGTCTCAGGGCAGTCTGTGTTTGAAACCTAACAAAGAAGGATCACTCACCCACTTCATCTTCCCTTAATACATTAGATCAGTCAGGAAATTATAGTGAGATCAGTTAAGTATTGTTTTCTGTATCTGTGTGAACCTTTCCATCTCTGTGATTTTTAATATTTCTTGTGGCTGAATCTCTGGTGTTTATTGTACATAGTATTTTCATGTTCTTTTATTATTTATTATTAAATATATTTAAACTTTTCATTGTGTCTGTTCTTTTAGAGAATATTTTAACCTTTGAGAGTATTTATATTTCTTTGGTGACAATGTGGCCACTTCCGAAAGTCTTGCTACATTGGTCAAATACTAGCATTTATATTACCATTAATTTTACTCAGTATAATTGGGTATCCTTGAAAGAGCCTTAAAGTAGCTGGCTTTGGAGTGCTCTGGTGGCAGTATCTACCTTATAGTCTGGGGCAAAGGGGTATAGCTGATAAATCTGTGCCAGCCTTTCTCAGATATGTGTGTGTGTGTGTGTGTGTATGTGTGTGTATGTGTGTGTGTGTGTGTGTGTGTGTGTGTGTGTGTGTGTGTGTGTGTGCGTGCGTGTGTGTGTGTGTGTGTGTGTGTGTGTGTGTGTGTGTGTGTGTGTGTGTGAAAATCAAATATCACACAGTGTGTGTCAGCTACTTGGAGCAGGGACACAAATCACTGGTTTCACAGAGAGGGTGGTCGAGTACTTAGCTTTAAACATTTAGCTGAGGACTCAGCTCTACATCTGTGTCAGTAGGGAGTCTTCATTTGGGGCCTGGAGAGAGAGAGAGAGAGAGAGAGAGAGACAGATACCCAGCCCCAGGACAGAGTGTGTTCTCTGTGTTCTCTTAAGGGAAATGGTGCTTGGTGCAAAAAGCTGCATCTAGAAATACTGTATGTATCTATTTTTGTTCCAAGTGAACGTCCCTCGTCGGTGTCAGTGGTGAGAATTGATTGGCCCAGAGGAGGGACCTCACATATTGGTGAAAAGTGGTGTGGATATTAATTGAACTTCTGTAGCCTGTAGGCAGTTGTCACTGAAGGTGTGTGTACCCTCAGCAGCCATAAGGTAAACATATGGAGTTTCATTTTCACAACAGTTGTATTTAGTTCTTCTTAGTTTAGTATAGTCAGGGAAAGCAGACAAAGATGTCAGCAGAGGATTATGGCAAGCTGACAGAAAAACAGTTGGCCAAGATGTACAAAGCCAAAGGACTGGTGCATACCAATCTGACTAAAGAGGAAGTCATTTCAGCCTTAGTCACAGCTGTGGCCCAGACCAGCAACCAGGAGGATAACCAGTCTGGTGATGGGAATTTGCAACCCTCAGAAACAGGACAGTTCACATTTTCCTTAGAGGACTTGAAAACTCATCTAGAGTTAAAGAGACCTGAACTGCAGGCCAGACATTTGGAATTAGAATCAGCAGAGAGACTGCGGCAGGAAAAGCAGATGGAATTAGAATCAACAGAGAGACTGCAGCATTTGTAGGTCAAAGAAAATGAGAGGCTGTGGTATTTGGAGGCCGAAGAAAATAAGAAGCAGCTTCAACATGAGAGGGAGATGCTGACTGTTGATCAAGGTCATGGAGGTAATGGGGAAGGGATAACAACCCCAGAAGCAATAAAGGTCAGTACATTTCTTCCACAGTTTACAGAGGGTGACAATTTTGACAGTTTTATTCATATATTTGAAAGACTATGTAAACAGTATAATGTTGACCAAGGGCTCTGGGTACAGTTCCTGACCCCCTTACTCCATGGTAAAACTGTAACTAATGTTTCGAAATTGTCTGATACTGATTGTTTAAACTATGATAAAGTTAAATAGTGTTTATTGGAATTATATTTACTTTATTTATTTATTGACATTTGTTAACCGGGTTTGTTCAGCTGGGCGTGTGGCCCTTTTTCAGTGGAGACCCGAGGAGAAAAGCTCCAGTAGTGCATTTTTAAACAAGTAAAATTTTAAACAATATTGATATAATAGCAGTTACAGCAAAAAGATTCACATATGTTGGGTTACATGCATAAAGTTAAAGTTTCATTAAAAAAGAAGCTTAGTAACATAATTTTACATTGATATAGTTCAACAGGTCAACAATAATTTTTTTTTTGTTTGTATAAAATTATGCAAATGCATAGTAGACACATTGGAGAGAGAGAGGTGTAATGAGGTACTAAGTAGGGACCTTTTGAGGGTACATAAAGGGAAGGAAGAATAGGTGGGGTCATGTCAAGGGCAGGTCCTGGAATTGAGAAAATAAGCTTTTAGTTCATTTTTAAAGTGTGAGGTGTGGGAGATTGAACGTAAGTCAAGGGGAAGTTTGTTCCAAGCATGGGCAAGAGAGTGTTTGTAGAGCAGTTTGCCTACTGACCTTTTTGGGTGGTAGACATCAAGTAATTGTTAGTTAGAAATACGGAGGGTCCGGGTTGGAATGTAGATGGAGACTAAGGAAGATAGAGATGGACAGAAGGAGGTTTTATAAAGAATAGAGTGTAGCATATGAAATTGATAAGATAGCAGAAATTGGGGAAGTTCAAGCCATTGAAGAGAGTTTAAAGAAATGCAGTGGTGTGAGTTGTATGGGGAGTTAGTAATGAATCTGGCTATTTTATGGTAAGTCTGTTGGAGTTTGTTTAGAATGGAAGCCTGGATATTGGTAAGAACTGGGGCGGCGTATAAGAAGGCGGGGAGGAGGAGTGCCTGGCCCAGGGTAAGTCTAGATTCAGGGGTTAGGAATTTTTTGTTCCGATATAGCAGACCTAGTTTCTAGTTTGTTTTTTTTTATACACTGGAGTATGTGTAGGTTGAACTTTAGTTTGTCATTGATAATGACCCCTAGGTGTTTTGTGTGGGTATCAGGTTGGATAGTTGTATTGTTAGAAGATGTAATAAAAAAGGAGGTTTTGTGATGAGAAAGAGAACGGGGAAGGAAAAGTAGGAGTTTGTTTTTTTTGGGATTTAAGATCAGTAGGTTGTGAGAGAGCCATTGTTCAGTGGATGGTAGGGCTTGTTGGGTCAGGGAGTGTAGTTCAGGAATGTTATTTGAGATGAATATAAGTGTAGAGTTGTCGGCATACTGAATAATAGAGGATTTTTTGCATGAGGTGTAAAGATCATTGGTGAAGATGTTAAACAAAAGGGGTCCCAAGATGGAGCCTTGGGGGACACCAGTGGAGATGGGAAGGAAAGATGAGGAGGATGAGAGCCATTTGACAGATTGTTCCCTGCCAGATAGGTATCTATTAAACCAGGCAAGTGTGGAGGGGGATAGGTGGAGATTTGTGAGTTTGGATAGTAGTAGAGGATGAGAGTATTGAAGGCTTTGGAGAGAGCTAGGAAGAGACAGGAAATGAGTTTATTGTTGTCTAGGGCCTCTGCAATGATATGAGTGAAGGAGAGGATGGCAGTGGTGGTGCTGTGGTGAGGACAAAAATCCATGTTATCCCCTGTTTTAATGTTTTAAGTTAACACCTGAAGCTTATGGAAAAAAAGGTTTGGGAGCATAGATGCAAGGCAGATGAAAGTGTATGTGATTATATTGCTGAGTTAAGCACTTAATTTAATAGATGGTGAACAGGTGTCAGGTCACCACTTTTAAAGGCTGGCAGACCTTTTGGTGAGGGAACCAGCCCTTAACACTTTGCCTGAGGACATGAGAATCTAGTTGGCAGACCAGGAGTGTAACTCTGGATATGATTTGGGGGAAAAAGGGATCTCTACTAAGCAAGCAGGGCATCACTGCACAAGAAGGGGATACCCAATGCTGTACATGGATAGAAGGGAACCCATGGTGGGCAGCCTAAACCACCCCAACAGAGTCCACCAGTAACAGGGGAGGCCACTAGTTCAGGTACATGGCCAGGATCAAGGGTTAGATGTTTTAAATGTAACCAGTGGGACCATGAAGCATACAGATGTCCATGGAAGCAAGATAGGGAACAAAAGGTGGGGGAGCCAGCAAGTGGGAATAACAATATGCCAGTGGTAAGTTGTCTGGAGATAACAGAGGTGCCAGACTATCATCGGAGTTTATATCCTATCTTAGTGGATGGAAAACAGACCACTGCTAAGAGAGAGACAGCCTCTGATATAACCATTGTGAAGTCTGCAGTGGTTAAAGAGGAGCAGTACTTGCTTAGGCAGTCCACTCCAGTCAGAGCTTTAGGAGGGACCCCATTCCAAATACCTTTGGCTAGGGTTCACCTTGACTGGGAGGATGGAAAAGAAAGCAAACAAATAGGTGTGCTTGAGGATATCATTGCAGGTGTCTTGATAGGGAATATTTTTGCTAATGCAGTACCTTGTGTGCATGCAGTTACATGCAGTCAGGCTTGGAGATAGGCATTTGAGTCTAGTAGCTTGTGGGAGACCCAGGCATACCCCACACCTGAAGCCAGGGCTAGTGAGGTGGCTATTTCAGGGAGGGAGCTACCCTGTAGCAGTGAGCCTGAAAGTGAGCCACAGCTGCTGGTAGGTACTGATGTTGCCTTGGACAGAGTGACTCCAAGGGCAGAGGTGTGTGGTAGTACCCAGGATGACAGGGAGGCACTGCTGTCAGAAGATACCAGACTTCCTGTGAAGGAGAGCTGGGAAGGGTCAGAAAAGTAGAGGTGAGTCAGGCTCAGCTCTCGACCCTAGACTATGAAGCTCAAGGGGGGTAGCTAGGGAGGCACCTGATCCTCAAGGAAAAGGGGACTGTGTATACTGAAACAATGTGTTACTGTATAGAGAGTGGACCCCTGAGAGAGGGCTAGAGGGTGAGGCAATACAACAGTTAGTAGTGCCCAAAGCCTACCATCTGGAACTTGAAGCTATAGTCCATGACATTCCTTTTGCAGGTCATATGGGCATAAAATGTACCAAGAGACATATTATGCAGAACTTTTATTGGCCTGGGATTGCAAGGGATGTAACAGGGTACTGCAGGACCTGTGAGCAGTGTCAAAATATAGGTAAGGCAGGGGAAAAGGTCAAAGCTCCTTTGATACCTTTGCCTGTGATTGAGGAGTTATTTCAGAGGGTAGCTATGGATATTGTGGGGCCTGTTAGTACCCCAAGTTCACAGGGAAGAAGTGTATCCTGGTGGTAGTAGATTATGGTACTAGATACTCTGAGGTGGTGGCTCTGTCCTCTATCAAGGCAGAGAAGGTGGCAAATGCTTTGTTAGAGATTTTCAGCATGGTAGGTTTCCCAAGAGAAATACTGACTGATAGAGGTGCCAATTTCATGTCAAACCTGCTGGCTTGTTTGTGGGGGCACTGTGGGTTGAAGCTCCTAAAGACCACCCCCTACCATCTCCAGACTAATGGCCTTGTGGAGAGGTTAAACTCTATACTAAAGACCATGCTATAGGCATTTAAAGACCAGTTTAAGAGGAAGTAGGACAAATATTTGCCCCATCTGCTGTTTGCATACAGAGAGGTACCCCAGGAATCCACAGTTTTTTCACCCTTTGAGTTGCTGTATGGGCATAGGGTGATGGGGGCTTTAGATTTGATTCATGATGAGCGGGAGGGTGAGTGTGAATCACACAAGGAGTCTGTTGTGGCATATATCCTAAACCTCAGGACAAGGCTTAGGGCACTCATGGACTTGGCTCAGAAGAACCTGGCAGGAGCCCAACAGCAGAAAAAGGTCTGTTCTGACAGGAATGCTCAAGCCTGAGAGTATGCTGTGGGACAGCAAGTTATGGTTTTCATTCCTGTCAGATACAATAAGCTGCAGGCAGCTTGGGAAGTACCCTTCAAAGTGGTAAGGAAGGTCAGTGATGTTAACGACATGGTAGAACTGCTAGGCAGGAGGCAGGGGCACAAACTGTGCCATGTTAACATGATGATGCCTTACCATGAAAGGAAGGCACTGGTGTTGAGTACTTGCAGTGCATGGCAGGAGGAGTCTGAGTGGGATCTATAGCTACATCGAGCCAGACAACAAAATGCCAAGTTAATAAGGTGGACCTAGTGTTGCAGGCCTATGACATGACAGTGCAACACAGTAGAGGGGTCAACAATGACAATACAGATGAACTCTCAAGACAGGGTGTGGATTAATGTGTTCCCAGACAGGCTTATGTCCCTCAAGCCATGTTTCTCAAGGTCACTTAAAAACTAGTTTGAATCTTCAAAGGGGGAGAGATGTGATGATGTGAGGTATTGCCAGCTATGCCAGGAGAAGAAGCACAGTGGATGTGTAACTTATACCAGCATAGTTAGCTGGAGTTTTGTAAAGAATTATATGTCATTTGTTTATCAAACCAATTTGTATAGGTACTTGTGTTGAAAATGTATTTGTAAAGCTGTTTGTGTTAAAAATGTACCAGCAGTGAAAAGAAATAGACCTGTATGTCAGACTGTATTGTAACTGTTGAAATGAATATGTTGCAACAGAAGATACTGGAAGAGAAGAAGTTAATCTCAGTCCAGCGAACTTAAAAAAAAATAGTCTGAAATTATATTACCTGGTTTAGGCCATAAAGATTGCATCTTACTGTTCTGACTGCAGCCAGAGACAAAATGTCTGTGAAAACCAGGACTATGAATCCTACTGTATTGTCCTTGGGGGTGAACTAATTGCTACCGTGGAAGGGTGGAAGGTTTTGAGATGGTTGTATAGCTTCCAGATGCTATAACACATCTTAGCAAAGCTCTATGTATGCGTATGGTAACACATATGTGCAAGATTCTGGCTCAGTTTCTAGTAAAGGGGGTAGTCTGGGAACCAGAAGATAAGTGACCAGATGTATGTGATGTCATTCTGTAATCCAGCACTGAAATAATTATTTAATACTAGATGAAACAGAAGTCTCAGGGCAGTCTGTTTTTGAAACATAATGAAAATAAACAAACAAGCCAACGAACTATTAAAAAACAAAAAAGGGAACAGGCAAATGAACACTTTACTGAACCGTAGCTCATTTACTGTCACACTACATTAGGGCTTTCGTTTAATCACTGTTAAACTTCATCAGACAACATTTACATATACCAAATACATTTAAATAGTTTAAAAAGCTCACCAAATCCTTACAGAACCGGAAATTATGTAAAATACCCCCATCTAAATAATAAGATAATTACAACAATAAATATGAATATACAATAAAATAAACCAAATACATATACCCTACAGACATGCCATCCTACTTCAATTTTCAAAATTCCATTAAGAAATGAGCAGCATTTAAAGTGTCCTAACGAGGTACTGATAATGCTTTTAATTATAATATGCATTTACACACACAGAGTAACAAGTGAGTTCATTAGTTTGGAAACCATCACCACTTAAGGATTGGTTAGCAATAGGAGGTGATTCAACCAGCAGTATACCGACACTTAATAACACGGAGCAGTCCCTTAAGCAGACGTTAAATAATTTTGATAACAAATTATTTAAAACAAAGAAGTTGCAACTTGAAAACTCATATTTAAGGGAATGTATACAGAGTGAGGTGGCACCTAAGGGCTTACAAATATGGCGCTACCCTACAGGCTTGAAAACAAATTCCCCATTGCATATTGAGTTGCTGCAGATGTTTGAACAGCACGGTTTTGAGCTATTAGAGTTGCTGATCAAACATAATCAAAAATAAATTGATTCTCTCTTGGTGGAATTGGACAAGATGGAGGCTGAATTAATGGAGGATGTGGACTATGAAAGGTATAGGTTTGAGCATCAAAGAATCTATAACAGTACTGAATGCAATTTATTTGAACTTAAAGAAAATAAACTCAGGAAATTAAATAGAGATAAGCAACAATATGGAAGAGTTCAAGCTTATCCTAAACCTCCTAATGGGCAGCAACCAGAACAGCGGAATGTAAGTGGGAGTAATGATAGTAATGAGAACGATTTGCAGCAAGGAATGGTTACGGACAGTAGGGGGCATGCTTCGCAAGCATATTCTGGCCAAACTAGTGATGAAGATGAATACCACAATTAAAAAGATCTGAGAGACTCAGGGGCAAGTATAATTACACAAATAATAATAATAATAATAATCAGTCAGATTTTTATACACCGTCAAGGAGAAACCAAAGGAGAGGGGGCTATCAAGGACGCTCCAACAGAAGGTGACGTGCATACCAACATGCAAACAACTAATGAAACATGACAGCGATGGAACTTGTTACCTGAAATTGAATAGTTTGGAAAATTATGATGGACAAATGCCAGTTACTGTGTGTACTGATGCAAATGATTTTAAAGTATACAGTTTTTCTAGTATAAATACAGATAGAAAAATTGTTAAGTAAAGGAATGAATTTTGTTCCTGCAAGAGCCCTGAATGTAGCAACTATGTTAATTGATCTAAAATTGTTTCTGAGAAAACTGAATCTTAGGATTTGTCTTGGTAATAATATGATGCATAATAAAGATTTTTATATAGCCAGTGCATATAACCCTTTCCTATATCCAATGTTTGCTATATATGAGAAAGTATGTGAATTGGACATCAGACATTTAAAAGAGAAAAAAGATGTATGGTTTAAGGATAACTTAACTAAAAATGAAAGAATCATATTATCATGTTTAGCTGAGCAAAATATTAGGGTAATGAAACCGAATAAAGGGGGCGGTTGGTTATTATGGCTCAGACTGATTATAATAATCGAGTAATAAGTATATTATCTACAGATACTTATGAACCTGTAGCAAGAAATGAAGTGTTTCTGGCTTTTAAGAAAATTGCTAATTTATTGCAGGATATGTTTTGGGAGAGAAAGATTGATGTAGAATTATATAATTATCTCACAATGATATCACCAACAATGCCAGTAATGTTTGGGGCACCAAAAATTCATAAGAGTATACAGGATCTCCCATTAAGACCAGTAGTTGATGGCAGAAATTCTATAACATATGCTTGTGCCAAATATTTAGATAAGAAATTGGGAAAGTATGTTGAAAAGGAAAAACAAATCTGCAAAGACTTGTGGCAATTTTTGCAGTTATTGAATGATATAGAATATACAGATGAATTTATTTTTCTGACTATAGATGTCAAATACCTTTTCTCTATAATTCCACAGGAGTAGGGTATACTAGAAATTAGCGAATATTTGAGTGCACAAGGAGTGTCCCAGAAAGAAATCAACTTATATGTGGATCTTTTTGAAATAGTTTTGTATAATAATTATATATTTTTTGAAGGGAATTACTACTTACAAAAAGTAGGGGTGGCAATGGGATCTCCTTGTGGTACAGTTTTTGGTAATTTAGTTATGGTTTGCTGGGAAAGAAGGTTGTGTTATCTAATGAAGAATTTGGCAAGCATATCAGACTGTATCTATGTTACCTGGACAATATTTTTATATCATGGACAGGTAGCAATGAGAGGTTGCACCAGTTTATGGATTATCTCAATACTACCATGCAATTTTTGACATTTATTTATCATGTGGGGGAGAATGACATCAACTATTTAGATGTCAATTTAAGAAAGGATGTTAGTAATAGAAGGTTGATATCTAGTATATATAGAAAGGCCATTTATTCAAATTCATTCTTACATTATCAGAGTGCACATCCTATGCAACACAAAAAATCAGTAATAAAAGGTCAGCTGGTTCCAGTAGCCAGAATGGTCACTTTGGATGCTGATTTTGAGGAAGAGTGCAATAGATTAAGAGAAATGTTTATTCTAGAGGGTACCCATTAATTTTATTTAATGAATTATATGTAGAAGTTAGCAATAAGAGACAGAAAGAACATTTTGTTCCAGTTTTAAATAACAAACAGATTAATGTGACAAAAGCTGATAACCATATAATGGGTAATGGAGCAGTCTCTATGGGGTTTAGCGCTACGTATTCCATTGATTATTATAACATCAAATCCATTCTTATTAAAAATCGGTTGTTGATCGAGGAAGATATTTGTTTGAGGGACATTTTGAGTAATAAACCAAGGATGATAGCAAGAAGAGGCTCTAACATAAAAAAATATACTGGAAGTGAAAAATAGAGGGTATATCAATGCTAAGAAATACAGAGGGATGAAACATGCGGAATGTGTAAATTTTGTAAGTATATATATATATATATGTGTGTGTGTGTGTGTGTGTGTGTGTGTGTGTGTGTGTGTGTGTGTGTGTGTGTGTGTGTGTGTGTGTGTCGGGGGGCGGACACAATTTCAGATTAGAGACACTAATTATATTAAAGAATCATCCAACTGCATTAGTAAGAATGTGGTGTACTTAGCTCTATGGAAGGAATGCCCCTGTCATTACGTGGGTAAAACAGAAAGAACTCTAAAAGAAAGAATATACGAACATCTATATGCAATTAAGAAAGGCAAATTGACTAATGCACTAGCAAAGCATGTGGCAAATAATCAGGCGCATACGTTTAGGTTTTTAATTATCAAACAAGTGGTAGAGAACCCTAGAGGGGAACCATGGGCTCTACAGTTGGAAAGGCACAAATTTACGTGGCAATTGAAGTTACAGCCTATATATGGCCTGGTATTAATGAGTACAATTCCATCAACAGTATTTTAAAATTAAAAGCATTGAATAGATAGGTATATATCTATAAGTATTTATAAGTATTTATAGTTTTAAGTGTGTTCATATTATCATTATTACTATTATCATTATCATTTTGTGACTGTTATTAATTATTTATATGTTGAAAATTGAAATAGGATGGTATGTCTGTAGGGTATATGTATTTGGTTTATTTTATTGTATATTCATATTAATTGCTAATGTTGATTATTTATATGGGGTATTTTTACATCATTTCCGGTTCTGTAAGGATTTGGTGGGCTTTTTAAACTATTTAAATATATTTGGTATATGTAAATGTTGTCTGATGAAGTTTAACAGTGATTAAATGAAAGCACTAATGTACTGTGACAATAAATGTGCTACGGTTCAGTAAAGCATCCATTTGCCTGCTCTGTTTTTTGTTTTTAATTGTTTTTGAAACATGACAAAGAAGGACTACTCACCCACTTCATATTGCCTTGCTCTAGTAAATGAACTAAAGGACAATAATTCTTTAGATCAGTCAGGAAAATATAGTGAGATTAGTTAAGTATTCCCCCTGATGCACAAAAGCTTGCATGGAGTGCAAGACTGGTGCAGGAGCCCATGCAGGCAATATGCCTGCCGTGCGATCCAGGAACAGCCTGCAGGGGTGTGCACGAGCGCTCCTGCACTAATCTTGCACAGACTAAGCCCTGGTATGCAAATTACCCCATTTGCAGGTGAAATCCATGCAAATGAGGTGATTTTGCAATCCAGGAAGCTTGCAACAGTCCGTGCAAGACTAGAGCTATCTGCAGAAATGTACTCAGTTAGTAACCGAGTACATTTCTGCAAAATCCAAAACGGAGCTATGACAGCCCCAAATAAAGGCTGCATATCTTTCAGGAAGCATGCCAATGTCCAAGTGTAAGGCCATTGGCATTGCGAACAATACAAAAAATTAAAAAATCAACTTTTATTTTTTTTTTCGCCGACTTCAGCTGTTTAAGCATAGGGCAGCGGCGCGTAAACAGGATCGGGGAGGAAATAAGAAAATAAACCTAAAATAAGCATTCTAACTAAAATCAGTATTCTGACATGCAAGTCAATGGCAGGCAGAAGACAACCTGGCCAGTGAGTAGTGGTTGCTAAGGGGGGAGGCTCAGTGTGACACATGTAACTATGCATTAGCAGGCAATCCTATGCAAATGAGGGGAAGGATAGTGAATTCCCAGTTTTCCCCAGCATGTGAGACAGGTCCCAACAGTGTAAGAGTATGAATAGCTGAGTGCAAGACTAGGAGGTAGGTGACATCATGGGTGGGTGTGTCAGGCATACTGTAAGAGGATTGGAGCCTGTGGCTCAGATTTGCTCCTAGCTTAGTACAGCTAAGCTAGGGGGTGTGTCTAAACCTGCCTAGCACCCTTTACAAAGTGTAAGCGGGTGTGCGCGCTGCACACCGAGTTTTACAGGAAGAAAAAAGAAGTTAAACCAGGAAATAGCAGCAGTGTACACATTTGAGCACTCTGTTTGCACGGCGCACACATGGGCTTAAACAGGGAGGCAATGGGAAGGGAAAACAGCAGTAGGAAGGTAATCAAGGAGAACTAGCTTAGCTGGCAGATGAAATGTATCAGAATCAGCCAATTACACAGGCAGCAGACCAGCCCAGCCCAGCATACTACTATAAACTATGCAAACAGCTTTCCCCCTTGTTTATTCCCAAAACATCTACACCACCGGTGTATACGAATGGGGACATTTTACAAAAGGAAAGCAAGAGAAAAAATGTTAGGGGCTGCTTATGCTATCATAAACCAGCATGTGCAAGAGGCTGAGGGTGGTGAGGATGTGAATGCTGATGACTAACACACAGTGAGGAGGAGGAGAATAGTGTACAGACCCAGGGGAAACCTACCAGGGGCTACATGAGCTGGAGATAGTGGAGCACTATAGGATGGACTCCTACAGCATATTGTTGAGCTGTGCCGGCCACACCTCAGACACAGAACCAACAGAGGGGAACCCATCCCAGTGGAAACCAAGGTAGGGTGCTATAGACTGCATGCACATACACATAAAAGCACCACCCCATGAGCAGGTCAGGGTCTACATAAACCACAAGGACTTCCCCTGCATCAACTGCCAGGTCGTGTGCGATGCCCAGGGCATTATATTGAATGTGTATGCTGGAAACCCTGGGAGGTATCACGATTCCCACATCTGGCGTCTGATGCAGTTGTACCAGAGATTTGCCAGTGGGGACATCACATACGGCCACCTAGTGGGGGATGCCTGTTAAGCACTGGAGCCGTGGGGGATGGCACCCATCAGAAATGCACACACACCCTAACAAGAGCTCCATAATGAGGCACACGCACAAACAAGAATCATAATAGAGCATGTGTTTGGGATGCTCAAGTCACAGTTCCGGTGCCTGGACACATCCGGAGGAGCCTTGCAGTACTCTCCAGCTACATGTACCCAAATTTTCATGGTATGTGCCATGCTACACAACATGATCCTGTGGAAGCAGCTGCAGCAGGAACAGCATGGGGCAGGGCCACACAGCCTCCCCACCATTGCCAAGGCCAGCACAGGCACAGAGTGACTTGGAGGAGGAACAACCTGAGCCTGCACCTGTAGGCAGAAGAAGGTGTGCACAGTATGCCTAATTGTGTCCGTAGGGCACACACATGCATGTCATGGAGGTTCACATGCCCAACAACAGTCCCACCCAGCCAGCAGGACAGGTGTAGATGAACACAAGGAAAGGCTGTGCTAAGGTCCTCAAGGTATGGCAATGGAGATCAACCCCCCTCCAGACCTACACAGAGTATAACAGGTCGGGAAGTGGGATGTCATTCATGAAGGGTAGGAAGTCTGAAATGACAATGTAGGTCAATAAAACCTATAAACTGTACTACACTGATATGCCTGTAGTCTGCAGGATAGGTCAGAATACAGATTTAAAAGGAAGCCAACAGACTACCAGAAATACCAGTGTGGTCAAAGCAAATGTCCACAGTTGGCAGGTGTGCCCCCCAAACCCTATGTAGAAATGTATTAGCACCCATGTGTTGGAGTAATAACAGTGAGCACAGAGTACCTGTGCTTGCCAAAGTAGAAGGATGGATCGTGTCATGTGTACAATATGCAGAGCTCTGAGTGTCAGGTTGATGTGTGGAGGCCAACAGGGTACCTGAAATATCAGGTGGGTATAGCAGAAATGTCTACAATTGTCAGGTGTGCCCCCCAATCCTATGTAGTATAGCAGTAGCATCTATGTGTGGGTAACACAGCAGCAGAGCACAGAGTACCTGAGCTGCCCCAGTTATAACGATGGAATGTTGCATGTGTACAATATGCAGAGATCTGAGTGTCAGGTTGTTGTGTGGAAGGCAACAGAGTACTTGACATATCAAGTGGTTGTAGGACATGTCCACAGTTGTGATGTGTGCCCCCACCAACCTTATGTAGAAATGCAATTAGGTATGTTAATGAGATTAATTAGGGTATATATATATTTTTTTCATGGCCACATTATTCTGAAGAAGTCAACAGTAATTTTGATGAAAAGCACTTAATAAATTTTATATTCTTGGATCTTGTTTGCTCTGGTGCTTTCACTAGTTATTCAGTTTGGTTCATTTCATTGTTTGGAGTTTACATGTCCACAGTTGTGATGTGTGCCCCCACCAAGCCTATGTAGAAATGTATTACCAGCCATGTGTGGGAGTAATAACAGTTAGCACCGAGTACCTGAGCTGGTCAAAGCAGCAAGATGGATAGTCACATTTCTACAATAGGCAGAGCTCTGTGTGTTAGGTAGTTCTGAGTGGTATGCTGTGTGAAAGTGTTCAGCAAATAGCCATGGATGGTATGTCCTGGTGTTCAATGGTCAGTACTGCTGATCACTGGGCAAAGTCCACACAACTGCAGTGCCAAACAGACTTGTATTCCAGCAAGACATGTTGCAGCAGTAGACCATATGATTTGTACAGATGTCATAACTGTCACCATCTGGAAGATGAACATGGCATGAATGTTGGCCCAGACATATACACAGTACACAGGTGGAAGTACTGTAGAGAGAGACTGTTTAAAATTTCACAGTGAAATGGAGACACCCTCCGTTTGTACATACAGGTTTACAGCACATCAGTTGGTCGTGTAATATGGGAAACTAAGATGTACTGTGGGAAAACACTGGCAGACCACAAAAGGCAGAGGTGTGATGTATGTAGAAGCTGCTGGTGTCCACCTACTAGCCACCAGCAGGGGAAAGGGCCACATATACCTGTAAGGCAGTTGCAAGTAGCTACCTTAGCACACATGCAGCCAGTCCGGCCCAACATCAGCCTCAGGTAACACACAGGCCACCTCCCTGCTACTGTGAATGAGTACAATATGATCCCCACATTACTATGTGAATACTCACAGAATGCAGCATGCTGAAGAGGTGTCCCATGCAGGTGTGTCCATAGCTGTAAGATGCACCTTGCCAGCATCCACACCAATGGATTGATAAGGACAGAAATAATTGCCATCACCACCTTGCACACCTATCCTGTCAACCCAGGGGAATACATTGCCTTGCAGCCTGGGTCTGTACAACTGACAGAATGCACTGGCCTGCTACAGATAGCCTGCATCAGTACCCAATGCCCCACTGTCATCTGTCACAGGTCTGTGTCACGCCCATACTGCCACTGTATGTTACCCCATGGACTCCCACATAATGACAAAACACAGTCCACAGAACACAAATGCATGGACATGTTGACAAACCCCAGTAGTATGTCCATCATGTTCCAATGCATGAACTGTGGACCTACCTGTACATACTGCTGGGATGGAGTGGCAACTATAGACATACCTATCAGATATCATGTGCATAATGGTAGGAAGAGGACAGATTAATGGGGGGGGGGGTAGCATCGCCACAATGGAGTGTATGAAGGGTGAAACCCTGATGTGTGCACATACTTGTCATAGCTGCAAACACTGGGATGGGTGGCCGCAAACCTGCTTGCAAACCAAATTGTGAAGGGTTAATGAACAGAATAATGAGCCCTGCCTCTGGATAACCTCAATAAGTCTGAATACCTGGGAGGTATGGCCACAGCACAATATGGCCATTCTGTCATGGTGATAAATGTACAGGCATGGGACCCACAGCTACAACAGCACCAAGGTGCTGGAACATATACACAAACCCATAAGCAAGTGTCTGCAGTTTCCACGCCAGAATGACATGAGTGTGCAAGAATATGTAGGTTGCACACCACATTACTGGACAAAGCTGCATTCAACTTGTAATCCCCAGGAACCTACTGCCAGCAAAGATGTATATTTGTCAGTAGTTGATGACATAAAACATCAGAGGGTAAAACATCACATATCACTAAGTATCCCTGCCAACACCAAAACTATGTAGCAGAAGCACCTCAGACACAATTAGCAACACTCTCACTAGCCTTTGCCCAATGTTGACCCACATTGTCAACCAATCTACAGATATCCTGCAGAAGCAGGTTACTAGCTGTAGGTGTAGAGCACAAATACCTGCGCTGGAGTACAACCTACCTGGAATAGAGTCACACATGCAATACAGACACTCATACTGGGCATGTTCACACACTTAGAGAAGCAAAGACCATGTCAAAAAGAAAATTACAGAAGGGTCATACTGGGCATGCTCACACACTTGGAGAAATGAAGCCCATGTCTGGAAACAACTGTGGACTATACACAGCAGTCAATCACAGATGTCTGTGCAAACACTCCACATTGCACACCAGTCATGCTCTGCACACACAATGGATGAGAATATGCACATATATCCAAGGACAGCACACTATAACAGCTCAGACATACACATAATAGATGTAGGAAGAGAGTGGCAGACAGTGACAGACAGCTCCCCTCTCATGAGGCCTGTCCCACACAGCACACTCCCATTTTGCAAAAACATATAATGCGCAAATGTCCATCACTGTACACAATTGCCCCTGGTAGCCTTCCAGTCAGTATACCTTTCATTGCCTTTTTTTGACAAGCCTGCTGATGTCAGTCCCTGTGAAATACACCGTTGGTGAAGGAGTATCCCAGTAATCTCTGTGGTGTGTTCTATAATGGCGTAATGCTCTAATGTGCTTTAGTAGTTAGGTAAGTGCTCTAATCCCATTCATGGCAACTGTGTGTGTGTGTGTGTGTGTGTGTGTGTGTGTGTGTGTGTGTGTGTGTGTGTGTGTGTGTGTGTGTCTGAGTGTATGTGTAGGACCCAATGCTTTTGAGGACAGTCAGTATACCTGTCATTGCCCTTCTTTGACAAGCCTGCTGATGTCATTCCCTGTGAAATGCACCTTTGGTGAAGGGGTAGCCCAGTAATCTCCGTGGTGCATTCTGTAACTGCATAATGCTTGAATGTGCTGTAGTAGGTAGGTGTTCTAATCCAATTCATAGCAACTGTGAGTGTGTGTGTGTGTTTGTGCATATGTAAAGGGCCTATTGCTTTTGAGGACAGTCAGTACACCTATCATTGCCCTTCTTTGACAAGCCTGCTGATGTCATTCCCTGTGAAATGCATCTTTGGTGAAGGAGTGTTCCAGTAATCTCTGTGCCGTGTTCTGTAACTGCGTAATGCTCTAATGTGCTGTAGTAGTTAGGCAGGTGTTTTAATCCCATTCATGGCAACTGTGAGTGTGTCTGTGCATATGTGTAGGGCCCATTGCTTTTGAGGATAGTCAGTACACCTGTCTTTGCCCTTCTTTGACAAGCCTGCTGATGTCATTCCCTGTGAAATACACCTTTGGTGAAGGAGTATCCCAGTAATCTCTGTGCGTGTTCTGTAACTGCATAATGCTCTAATGTGCTGTAGTAGTTAGGTAGGTGTTCTAATCCCATTCATGGCAACTGTGTGTCTGTGCATATGTGTAGGGTCCAATACTTTTGAGGACAGTCATACACCTTTCATTGCCTTTCTGTGACAAGCCTGCTGATGTCATGTTGTGTGAAATACACCTTTGGTGAAGGAAAATCCCAGTAATCTCTGTGGTGTGTGCTGTAACTGCATAATGCTGTAATAGCTAGGTAGGTGTTCTAATCCCAGGCATGGCAACTGTAAGACTTTTGGTGTGTGTGCATTTGTCATACATATCCTGTGTGAAGCATGAAGCGATGTGGAGCGGGTTTTGCACTTTTCCTATATGTTGGGCCTAGTAAATGTCATAATGTCCACCTTACAAGCATGACAGATGTCAAACATCACAGTGGCTGGGGTACACAATCTATACCCCCACATGTGACACCATGGCATGGGGAACAATATAGGCAACACCTGTATTACCCAGAGAACACTCTCCACCCATGTCTCGAACACAAATACACTTGGCCAGGCAACAACCACTAAGTTGGTAATGCCCTGCATATTGCTGACAGATGGTAACCATTGTGTGATTGCAGTGGACTACAGAGGACATGGCACCCTGTCCCATCCCTACAATAGGCAATGCATTGCATACAGTGCTTCATCGCTATGTTCCCCAATGGACACCTGCTTCAACTGGCAAGCCAGAAAATGTTACCCACAAAGGCCATGCCATGCTGTATACACATGCCCTGTATGGACAGATGCCACTGACACCAGTGAATACTGTGGGGGTAACAGGGGTAAGCTGCCTTAAGGTATCTGGGAGTACATTACCATTTAATTCACCTTGGGTAAATGCAGGTCTACCACTTCCTGCCATACAGACTGTTCTATCAGTGTGATTGTGATGGTTTCATTCATGCCTTTTTATATCACAGATACATCCCATTGTGTCTGCTTCGGTATGTACCCCCTAGGGATTGTGTACATACTGTAGATGGAGGCTGCTGGACTGTACATCTGCATTACTTACAATTGATTGCTTGTTATCCTGTGGCCCAGTCTAGGTCTACTGTTGTACTACTTGAAGGCCTTGGCCTGGACAGCAACATATGTACTCCTTTCAAGAATACTGTATACTTTTATCTGTTAGACAGTTGCATTACTCTGTCTAAACGTATTTCAGAATCTACACAGCTATATGACATGGCTTACACCACTGTAGTAGTACACAAATAAAGCTTCCCCATGTATGCAAACCTGTGTGTGGTGTTATATCTCGTGACCTGTCTGTTGGTATATGTTGCAGGTAACAGGTGTCACTTGTATGTTTGGCTCATACAGTGTCCATGTGGTATGCTGGGGACTGTAGCCATAGTGGCTGTACCGTATTGTGTGCACCCTCTATATATGTATCTCCCTATACATATGTCTGTGTGTGTATGTGTAGTTACATATATATCTATAAATAGGTATATATATATATATATATATATATATATATATATATATATATATGTGTGTGTGTGTGTGTGTGTGTGTGTATCTGCATATATGTGTCTGTGTATATGAATCCTAGGAATGTTGAGTGGGTCCACATTGTACATCCTCTATAGTAGCCACACTGTACTGCATGATATGTTACCAATACCAGCCTGACATCATACAGGTGGGATGGAGTACTGTTAACATCTTGTGCCCATGTTGTGTCAGGTCCTGGGTTTGGGATTTGTGTTCCTTTGTCAGTGTAGGGAGCAATGCTTTTGAGGCCATTCACAGGCACTACAACCTCCATTGCCCTACTTTGGCAAGTCTGCTGACATCACCAACTGTGAAATACACCTTTGTGGAAAAATACCCCAGTAATCTCTGTGGCATGTGCTATAACTGCGTAATGCTGTAGTGTGATAAACTAATTAGGTAGGTGTTCTCTTCCCAAACATGGTAAGTGTGAATGTTTGTGTGTGTTCCTTTGTCAGAGTGGGGAACAATGTTTTTGAGGCCATTCACAGGCACTACAACCTCCATTGCCCTACTTTGGCAAGTCTGCTGACATCATCAACTGTGAAATACACCTTTGTGGAAAAAATATCCCAGTAATCTCTGTGGAATGTGCTATAACTGCGTAATGCTGTAGTGTGATAAACTAGTTAGGTAGGGGTTCTATTCCCAGACATGGTAAGTGCGTGTGGTGTGTTTGTAATTCGTAACCTGTGTGGAGGTGGCTGTGACTGTGTAACATCTGGACCCATTGAGGAGCAGGTTTTGTAATTTTCCTATATGGTGGCCATATTATATGTCACAATGTCCACCTTACAAGAATGACAGATGTCAATCAGCGGAGATGCTGGGGTGCCAATCCACACCCCTACATGTGATACAAGGCCTGGTGAACAAAGTAAATAACCGTAGTATTACACAGAGTACCCTATGAACCTGTGTCTAATACACAAACACATTTGTCTAGACAACCACCGCTATGTTGGTAGTACCCTGCATACTATTCACAGATAGCAAGCATGGTGTGATTTCAGAGAGCTCCAGAGGGCATGGCCCCCTGTCCATCAGTACAATAGGCACATAACTGAAGACAGTGTACCTTCACTATGTTCCCCAATGGATGCCTACAACATCTGTGGTGCCATCAAATGTGATCCACCAAGGACTGTCCATGAGCATGCCATGCCACAAGAGGTCAGGAGTGGCACATGTGATGATAACAATCTGTGTACATAACATGGGCCTGGCAATACAAGTACACTTCCACATGTCACTGTACATGAATCTGGGATGTGTGCACATCCCAGACACCATCCATGGCATGGACTATAGAACACATACATGGCAAGCATTGCACAGCACTGGCCACACGCAATACTAACCCAGGTGACAGGATGGTGAATACAATACCCACCTGTATGGATCATTCCAGACACTACACACCTGATCCACACTGCAGACCATTATCATGTGGCCTGCTGCCAAGGTATACCCCTCACCTAGCATTGTACAGCCTTCTGGCACAGCCAACTGCTATGCACCCTTGAAGCAATGCACACATGCACATCAGTACTGGCACCCTTTGTCCCTGTGTGTGGTGTATGACGCTTCCAACTACATTCACACTGGTACAACTCCCATTGTCATACTAAAGCATTCTGACTGATGTCAGACACCTTCATATGCCCTTTGCCCTAGAACAGCACAATAGCACCTGTGGTGCATGTGATACCTGTGCAGTACTGTATTGTGGTAAAATAACCAGGTAGGGAGTGTATTCCTGACCCTGGCAAGTGTGGCAATGTGTATGAGTCCCTCAGAGAGTGTGGTTGTGTTGCCGCTGACACCGGTCAATGTGAACAGGCACTTGTGCTACACCTACTATATCTGCACAATATCACTGTTGCAGATGTCACTCACCAGCACATATATTTTTGGACAGCTCACCAATACATAAGCTATGTGGCTCATGCAATAACTACATGCACATGTGATAGTAATGCATTGTTAGTCAGGGGTTTGAATCCCTGTACTGGTATGTGTGTCACGTAAACATGTTTCAGTTTTACTCTCCCACACCTTCCCTAATATACTTTGTCTCTGTCTGTCCCTCCAACACCCTCCCTGGTGGATGTGGATATGTACACCTGCTCTGCTTAGGCAGCAGCTAGTGTTTTGTAAGTGTTGGTCATGATCAGCTGATGGCCTCTTCACTAATTGCAGTCCACCTCTAGCTGATTGAATGTGACACAGCTGTGATAACATTCCTATAGCCAATTGCATGGAAGCACACTACAATATCTAGGAACATCATGTTGGTGTTGGGCCGTGAAATTTACTGAGTGGAACTTAGATCTGGTGTTTGGCAAAAATCATCACAGATGGTTTTGGGATTTACCTCCAACAACATACACTGTGGAAAAAGGCCAACAGACAGGAGGGGATGTGCCAGACATGACTACAGAATGTAAGTGTTGCTGTTCTTAATTTAGAGTAATGTCAGTTTAACAGGGTGTGTGTGGTTATGGCTAGTCTGCCTGTTTTAAGATCTGTCATGACAGTGCGATGTTTGTGAGGAAACCCCCATCTGTAGGGTCATCTGCAGATTGGTTAGTGTGTTGAACCTTTTGTTCCTTGTGTTACTCACAGAACACCTTTCTGAGAATGGCAGAAGCATAGTGTGAGGATTGCAGTCAGTACATGGTGACAACCATGAGAGTTACTGACTTCATATCCCAGATTGGACATACTTCACAAAACACAGTGGTATGACAGTAAATGTCTGAGGTTACCACAGCACCATGACAATATTGTGCCAGTGTTCATAGCACTACTCACACGTCTGTCACCCTTTGTACATATGTCATGCAGGATATGTACATGTGCTCCCCTTGCTCTGCAACTGTTCTAGATCTGGTGTCTTGTGGTAATGGGAATATCTACACATGCTGTTATAAGTAATCCTGACTGCTGCTATTACTGGCCCTTATCTGTTGTAAAACGGAAACACCATAGCTGATATGGGAATGCCGATGTCAGTCGACCCACCTGACCCATCTCAGCTGGCCATGGCACTAGGCACCAGCAAGTTTGGGTCCCAGCCTGGGACCTCCTCCTCCATTGTCCCTGCATGACCTTTAGGTGGAACTGCTGCAGGTGATGGTGCTTGGCCCTACCCTGGGAGTGGGGAAGGACAGGAACCTGTCACCCACCATTAGGTCCAGTCCATGGTGTGTAGGGAGCTCGGCAAAGAGTTTCAAGATCACCTATGCCAGCTTGAGGGCCACATGGTGCAATCAGAGGGTGAGCCTGCACCTTCTACCCACTCCCCCAGCGCAACCACCTTTGGGGCCGTGAAGGTGCAGTGGTGACTGCCCCTGGGTGGGGACCTCAGTCCCACTGTTTCCATTTGGGGGCTCATGGGCTTGCAACTTCAAAACACCCCTTCCCATCCAAGGTGTTTCCCCCCACATGTGTCATATACCTCTCTTGTATGCTGTCTTATCTGTCTTGTCTGTCATCCTACCCAACCTATCCTCCCCAAGCATACCTACTGTCCTTTCCCAACATCCCGCTCACACCTTAAAAAAAGGGCAATCTGTTCTCAAATAAAATCTCACCCCATACATAGCTGTCCATTCTGCATGTGTCCACTGGGCACATGTAATGTGGTCTAACTGGCATCACAACATATTATTGTTGTCCTCACCCCTCTCTCAGGGATGTGCAGGAAGGGTGTAGGGAAGGTCCATAGCTGCCCATTTCTTCTACAGCAACAGCTGTACATATACACTGAATTTGGAGGTGGATTTGGACACTCGAATCCCTGGGAGAGGGTTGAGGACAACAACAATTCATTGTGATGCCAATTAGACCAGATTACATGTGTCCAGTGGACATGTGTGCAAAATGGACAGCTATGTATGGGGTGAGATTTTTTTGTGGGAACAGATTGCCCTTTTTTTTCAGGTGGGATTGGGATGTTGGGGAGGGGTAGTAGGTATATTTGGGGAGGTAGGTTGGGTAGGTTAACAGATATGACAAACAAGATGTATACAGGGGTGGTATGTGACACGTGGGGGTAAACACCTTGATGGGGAGGGGTGTTGGGATATCGGAAGCCCACAAGCCCCCTAGTGGTAACAGTATGACTGAGGTCCCCACCCATGGGCCATCACCACTGCACCTTCATAGCAATGAAGGTGGCTGTGCTGGGGGCTGAGTTGCAGAGCCAGGCTGATGCTAATCGTGGCATGCGTTCCTCAAGCTGGCATAGAAGATCACCGACCTGGTCGTTGATCGCTCTACACACCACAGCCCTGACCTGGTAACAGGTGACAGGTGCCTGCCCATGCCTACTCCCGGGGAGGTGAGCTCCATCCCCTGAGGAAGTTCCACCCGAAGGTGGTGCAGGACCAATGGACAGGGAGGTGCGGGGTTGGGCCCCAGACATGCTGGTGCCTGGTGCCTTGGCCAGCTGAGGTGGGACAGGTGGGTCCGCTGGGACCGGCCTTCCCAAGCGTGCTATAGTGTTTAGATTTCAACATCACATATGGGGTTAGTAATAGTCAACACATTCCAGGGTTAGTTATAATAGCATGCATAGATATTCCCATTATCCCAGACACCAGATATGGAAGAGTTGCATAGCAAACAGAACACATGCATATATGGGACCACAGTGGTAATAAGAACAGCATGCAGGTACGTTGATGGCACCATGACAAACAATGATGGAATAATTCAATATGGCACATGCATGGGAACCATTAGAATATTTATCAAATGAGTGGCCATTATCAGAGTCAGTACGTACCAGTTGGGGTGGGTATGTTGATTATTGTTGGAGATAAGGTGGGGGGGGGAAGATGTCAATTAACAAATAGTATACTCCTGTACTCCACATTACTTTCCTAGTCAGTGCTATCTGTACCTTAAAAGTCTTACTATACCACCCTATAGACCTATATTGGACACTGGTATGGCTGTCAACATCATTACACATGAACCGGTCTTACCTGCAGTATACGCCTCTTACCTGGTATACCTGTGGAGGGAATGTTTGTTAACACTGACTGTACACATACGGCTGGATTCTGGGTTGATGTTTTGCACTATGCTATTCAACTCTTTCTGCACAGACTCTGGCCATGTGTTGACCACATGCTGGTATGCCTGGACATATCTGGAATATTGCCCTCTTTCACCTTTAGTGACCTGACACACACATATACATGCTTTCCTACACAGTTATATTATCTAGCACAGTGTGGGTGACAGTGACCAGTGATACTTTATTATTCAGGGAAACTGCAATAGTCACAATCCCCTACAATACCAGGGTGGACAGTACCAGTACAGGTTATATTGGTCTGTATTTCATGGCATAGTGTTCGTATCTAATGTACCTGTGGGACCAATGTTTGTTAGCACTACCTGACTGTTGCCACACAAGGTTCCAGATTACACATTAGTATTATGCATATACATCTCACTCTGTTCCTGTGCACATTCTGACCACAGCTTAACAGGTTGGGGTATAAATGAGACATACATGGCTTCTTAGTCACATAAGGTATTGGGGAGTTGCTAGTGTGCCCGGTTTGTTGTCATAGATGTGTGTCAATCAGTTGTATTTCCTGTTTGCTGCCTATACGTCTGGGATCATCCCACTGATTTCCCAGGGGGACAGGTTGCTGGCATTAGATATGGGCCACTTTAATAGACAGTCTGGACATATCTGTACAGTTGTGTATAATTCTGTATGCAGACTACTACCACTGGCAGGATTCAAACTGTGGCTGTGTGTGCTAATAAATCAACAGTTCACATCTCAGTTACATGTGCTATTTGGGTTTAGTTGTCTGCATTTCCCCTGTTTACTGTCTATGTATATCTCAGTTGTACTAAATGACCCCTGGGGATTACACCTGTCATATACAGGCATTCCTACACATTCATGTTATGGTGCATGGTGTGGGTAACAGTGCTTAATACTATAGTACTATTATATGCTTGCAAATCTACATTACCCTATGATACCAGAATATACACACACAGTCCAGCAGTTAGACCTGTTGTGTCAGGGAATTACACTTTTATTGCCATACTAACAATATGAGACTCTTCCTGCCATATTCTCTAATGTATACAGTAATTGCCTTGAACAATACATGTTTTATACTAGCAATTACTCTACTACTACTTTTATTTTTATTTCCTACATCAGTAATACCATGAGTATTACTAACCTGCCTCGTGTCGCAATCGTGTCAGGTGGCAGATGTGGGCCTCCAGGTTCGCAGTCCACTCCAATGCAGCTGTGAGGGACATAAGAGGAATATTTAGCCATACTTATCCATAGTATACCTGAGCTGGCAAATATTAAACAGGTCGTGGACTGATACTTACACATGGCTGGGACATCCCCTGATGCTCTAGCCTCTTGGAGCCACTCCTCCAAGAGGTCCCCCTTCCACCTCTTCAGGTCGACATAGTGGTGTCTGACCTGCTCACCAGTTTGGGGTATGCCAGTGGCATTGGTGAGGTCATGGGTGAGATGGTCCCAGGCCTCTGCCTTATGTTGGGAGCCCTGGTACTGGCCCTGCAGCAGTCTCTGTGCATGGTATTTAACTAGGAGTCCAGCCATGACCTTGGAATCCTGGATGCACCAGCACTGCACCCGGAAGCACACTCCTTCTCCCTTACTGCCATAGTGCCTTCAAGGGGAAACTACAACCAGTTATGATCTGCATTCCCTCCTCTTGGGTTTAAGTAGGGCTGATTTCCCTCACTATTCCATGATTGGCTGGTTTTAAAAAGGCTAGGCTATGGGCAAACCTGCTTACCTAAGATTGGCATTGTTTAAAGGGGTATACCACTGGACACAAAGAGTTAGCTGGTGTACACATTGCTCACATCTCCTAAGGTGGCCTGTACAATGCTTGGTGTTGCCTACAGTAGACATTCATTATAATGCCTTTTTGGCATTGTGTTATTATTTATTACACCTTATATGTATGACTAGTATCCCTGATTGATGTGTATGTACACTCTGTGAGGTCCTTGTGTTTTATTGGGGACTTCAACACTCTATTAGATGTACACCTCACTTCGGGGCTTACTGCTGTACTCCAGTGCACATATGTATGATATGTAGTCAGTTATGGCACATATGACTGTATACTGATGCCTTTCACAGGTTCAGTTTGGGTATACTATGGTGAGGACACGTTTACTACTACCTCATTCTTCTGTACTTCTGTGATGGCTTGGTGGATAGCTACTGGGACTATGGTGTATAGGGTCCTGGGTTTGAGACCTGCATGGCTGTTTATTTTGTTGCTGGGCTGACAAAGGCCCATTGGATACAGAGTGATTAAGGCACATTAAAGCAGTTGTAAGCAGGTTTGTGTGGGTTTGCGCAGTGGTAAGCACTGCTTATTTCAGGTTATAGTTTCTTACACTCATTTAGCTTATACTTTGCTTAATCTGTGTAGGCAATGCTTACCCCCACACAAACACACCTGAACATGCTTTCTAGTGGTTACATATGCTTACTACTGCTTATCTGTGCTCACACTTGCTTACTACTGCCTTATTCATTATGACACTGACTCTTCACTTGTGCATTTCCTGCAGTATTCCAGTTCATATATCTATGTTATTTAGTGGGTTTTGCAATACAAATATTGGTTATACCATGGTTTGCCATGTAAAATGGTCTGTGCTGCAGTGGGACTCGAACTGGGAATGCCTGCTCATTAGGCGAATGCACTGCTCCCTACACTATTGCTGTGCTGCTTCATTTGCATATATCTTCCTTATTATCCTCTTCAGCCTTTTAAGCTGTTTTAACTGTAGCTAAGCGATGGGCACACCTGCACACCTACTGTTTGCTTTAATTGGATTCTTAATGAAAATAAAGGGGTTTCTTCAGTTTATTTATATGTACTGTTGCTGTTCTACACATGGGGGACTGTTGGTGGGGATATGAGGACACCTATGTGCAGTCTCACTCATTTATTTCCACTTTCTGCTGTTCTACATTGCAGGGGTGTGTTTATTCTAAGAGTTCTGCTCTCAGACATGCCCCCTGCACTCATGCACACTCCATGTAAGCCTAGGAGGTTGGGCAGTGCACCTTCATTAATATGCATGGCACGCTGCTGTCCTCCTCCTACACAGGTGCTTCCATGCAGGACTATGCTAGTCCTGCATGGAAGATTAGTGAATCCAGGGGATTGTTTTTCCTCTGTCTGTGTGAGCCTTTCCATCTGTGTTATTTTTAATATTTTCTGTGATTGAAACTCTGGTGTTTATGTAAATAGATATTTAGTATTTTCATGTTCTTTTTTATTATTTATTATTAAAGATATTTAAAAAAAATCATTGTGGCTGGTCTATTAGAGAATATATTAACCTTTGAGAGTACTTATATTTATTTGGTGACATGGTGTCCACTTCTGAAAGCCTTGCTGCTTTGTTCAAATACTATAATTTGCATTAGTATTAATTTTACTCAGTATAATTGGGTAACCTTGCAAGAGCCTTAGAGTATCTGGCTTTGGAGGGTTCTGGTGGCAGTATCTATCTTATAGTCTGGGCAGGGGGGGCATAGCTGGTAAATCTGTGCCAGCCTTTCCCAATTGTGTGTGTGTGTGTGTGTGTGTGTGTGTGTGTGTGTGTGTGTGTGTGTGTGTGTGTGTGTGTGTGTGTGTGCGTGTGTGTGTGTGTATGAAAATCAAATTTCACAGAATGTGTGTGTCAGTTACTGGAGTAGGGACACAGAGCACTGGTTTCACAGAAAGGGTGGTGTAGGACTTGGCTTGGAACATTTGGCTGAGGACTCAGCTCTACAGCTGTGTCAGTGGGGAGTATTATTTGAGGCTTGGAGAGAGAGAGAAACCCAGCCCCAGGATGGAGTGTGTTCTCTGTGTGCTCTTAAGGGAAATTGTGCTTGGTGCAGAGATCTATATCTGGAAATACTGTGTGTATCTATTTTTGTTCCAAGTGAATGTCCCTCATTGGTGTTAGTGATGAGGATTGAGTTTCCTTGATTACTGGCCCAGAGGAGGGGTGTCACAGTCTCCAATCGTGCTGTTCTTCTCCATCAACTGCAGTCTTAACAATACTCAAGTCTGAAGCAGTATTTGTCTTATTAATAGTTTCATTATCTGGTACCAAGATAGAGTACTGGCCTTTTGATAATCTGGTGTACCTGCAATTTCAAGGCAGCTATGACTGCTTTGCTGCGATCTCTAATAGCTCTCGCTCACAGCTTTTGTTTCCCATCCTATCATTGTGGGCATTTGGTCTCTATATGTCCAATTTGGATACACTGCAAATGCTTTTTTCAAGAATATTGACATGCATTCATGTCAGTACCCCCTTTAGTCTGAAAAATCTACTGTGAATGTTTAGGCTTGCCCATGGGTTCCTTATAGCCAGTGTAGTGCTGGGTACTCCCTTATTATGGAGCGGTACCTTGCTAGCTTGGTGAAGGTCACCTTTTTGCCCATTTCCTCAGCACTGTTATGTTCCTTATCTGATAAACAGATGTCCTCAGGTAAAGTATTAACCACTTACTCCTTTGTCATAATGTCCCCAAACATTTTAAAAGCAGTAACTTGGCATCCATACACCACACTTGCCAACTATGAAGGCAAATGCTTATTTCTGCAATGCCATCATTAACAATGTCTTTCTCTTGTGTTCTCTAAACATTTTCTATAAGCTTTGGTAGTAAATTTGAAGCATTCAGAATGCATATTTTTACTTTACAATAATCTAGACATGGGAAGTCTTACATTTTAGACATAGCAAGCACTGTCTTACCCAAGGCCAAAGGAGTCATAAAACTTCACATATTGTGCCTAGTCAATTTGGCATTGATTATACACACTTTCAAATGTCCAAATAACATTATCAAATGACCCTCTTCTTTATTGCCAGCTCTCTTCTATGCTGCCCTAATCTTCACTGACCTTCAAAACTCACAATTGTCCAAACCTGAGAAATTTTATAATTAAAGAGATAAATTTACAGTAAACTATAACAATAAAACACAACACTGCCTAACACTCAGAGAATTAAACTGGTTAGAACTACCACATCACCTAGCTCTTTCTCAGCTAACTAAAATACACAGACTTCTCTTTAAGCCAGAAAATTACCCAGCCCTTAACAACTTCATACAAAACTACTCTCATAATAGGATTTTACACTCTAGGGAAAAATCAGTTATCACTATAACCAAATCATCTAGTACTGAAGGTGACTCTCTATATTCAAATAATGTAGCTAAACTATGAAACCATATCCCACTATGACTGAAATCCATTCAGAATGTAAACTCATTTAAAACACAACTAAAACTTCACATACTGAACCAATGGATCTTCTGTGTATCTCCAGGAAAAGTGCCACTGTAATCTTCATCTTGCCATGTCATCAAACTATTTCTCTTCCCTCCCATATGCCTCACAGTCTTCACCAATACTGAATAATTTTACAAGCACCTCCGAGCTATATATATATATATATATATATATATATATATATATATATATATATATATATATATATATATATATATATATATATATACATATATACTTTTGCGACACTGCTTGCCACCCTACCTCTATACTTTTAATATAATCATTATGAGAGCCACAAATAATTATCTCTAAAGCTTATTATCCCACCTCTTAGCTATAATATTAGTATTTTCTTTCCTACCAGATTCCTTCCCTCACTTGCATTTCTTTGAATTTAAAAGCACTTACCACAATATTATCTATTTGACAGTCCCACTAATGCACCTCTTCAAAAGATCAATGTTCAGCATCTAAATGCATAACTTTGTTTTATCCAGTAATAGTTGCCTTTATTTCATATGAATGTAATCAAATTAGCAAATGTATGTCCAGTTGTTAATGTATATTACAAATACCTGTTGTTGCAATTACAGAATGTCTGTTTAAAAATGTTTGCAATATGCTGGAGATTTTCTACCCAGGCCTCCACTGAAAAGGGTTTTTGGATTAAACACAATTGGACAAAACCCTTAAACAAAAGCAAAATAAAAAAATGTATTGAAGGGACAATTTAGTACTGACTTTGGTGTTCAGATTTGATTTTCACCGTCTTAATCCATATGCCTTTTATGTAGGGTCACATGTCATCATGATCTAGTGGTCTCAGTAAAAAAGTTTCTGTAAGAAAGGCTTTGGACATTTTGAGGGAAGCAATAGAAGTATTGTTGAACTCTATGTGGAAGTTTGAAATGCCTGCTAATTGTACTTTAATTGTTTAATAACTTGACCCAGGTATGAAGAGTGCTGACAGAAATTCCAATATTTTTGGAAGAGGTGCTGAAAATGGGTGTAGTCCATTAGAAGAGGTCCAGATCGAAAAAAATGCTTCCATTTGCTCTTCTAAATCTTTTGGTTGAGTTTCTTTGAGAGGAAGATATGATACGGACTACCAGGGAAGAAAACCTGGGATCTCTGGCTATTCTTAGAATTGGAGAAATTATGTAGTTAGCTGTAAGGTCATAAGGTCCAGTAGAGGTAACCCAGCTGGGTGCATGAGAAGATCCAGGAATGGATCCAGAACCCATGGTGGGTGAATAAGGTGAGGCCAAAGAAAGGGGAACCATATATTCTGAGGCCAGAGAAGGGACAAATGAGGATTACCCTGGTCTTGCACTCCATAGCTTTCTGAATGAACTTGGTGATAAGAGGAATTGGTGGAAAGGCATAAAAGAGACCTGGGGGTCAAGGATGGACCAGAGCATCTCTTGGTGTCTGTCTATGTGGAGGGATGAGGACAAAGTAATTTCTGCAGTTGTTGTTTAGGTGTGAAGCAAAAAAGTTACAGCAAGGTTGACCCCACCAACTGAAAATATCCATAGCCACAGTTTTGTTGAGAGATCACTGCTCAGTTTGTTCTCTAATATGTTGGATGTATTCCTACCAAAAACAGTTTGAAGACACTTCCCACTGCAAATTCTCATAGATTCCTGGTAAAGTGTGTATGATGAGGTTCCACCTTACTTGTTGATGTACCAAACCACTAACATGCTGTCTGAGTGCATGGCAATCCCATCCTTGGGCAGATGGTCCTGAAGTGCCTGCAGTGTAAGGAGGACCACTCTTAACTCCAAGACATTGATGTGAAGCTTGGCCTGCATCATAGACAATGTTCCTTGGACTGTCCACCCTTCAAAATGCCCCCCCAGCCAAAAGGAAGTGTGTCCATATTCGCAGTGGCTGTGGGTAGGAGAGATCAGAAGTGTCTGCCCTGATTTACTGAATTGGATGAAATCTACCATAGAATGTGATGCCTGCAGACCTACATGAGTCACTCTGTACAGAAGGAGATGAAGTTTTTGTGACCACTGTACAGCTAGTGTCCACTGTAGAACTCTCATGTAATATCTGGTTAAAGGAAGCATCATTAGCCATTAGACCTAGGAAGCGTAAGACAAGTCAAGCCTGAGGGCTGGGATGATTTATCACCTGGAGAGCTACAGATCTGATTGATCTGACTCATGTTGGGGGAAGTTTGCTATCGGATGTACAGTGTCTATGTGACAAACTATGAATTCTACGGATTGAGTCAGAGGTAGTTTGCTCTCATTAGTGTTTATAGAAATATCCAGGTGAGTTGTCAGCTGTAGCAGGAATTACTGATGTGTTAAGACTAGACATGGGAATACTTGGATCCCTTGGAGCCTGAGATAGGCTGTCATGGCTCTCATTATCTTGGTGAACCCTCGGGGGGCTGTGGTGAGACCTGAAGGCAGTACTGTGAACTGATAATGATTTGCTCCTAGCCAGAAATGGAAAAATCTCCTGGATTGCTGCTGGATCTTCGTATGATAGTAAGAATCCTGGAGAGCAATAGGGCACATCCAGTAGTCCTTCCTCAGCAGAGGTAGAATGGACTATACTGTGACCATCCAGAATTTTGTCTGTTTTGCAAACTGATTCAGATTGCTAAGATCCAAAACTGGTCTTAGGTCCCCTATTTCTGCTGATTCCAACTGACTGGGTGGAGTATCGAGAATCTTTTAGTTCATCATTGGAGTTTCTGAAATGGGTATTGTATAACCTCTGGTAATGATCCTTAGCACCAAAGAATCAGAAGTTATATTTTTCCAGACTAGAGAGTATAAGAGAAGCATCTCCTGACTGCCTCCAGAGTGCAGCAGTTAGGCAAGCATTCAGGGATGCTGATAAGGTTTCTCAGTGAATTGTCCATAGAAACCTTAGTTTTGTGGACCATCTCTGCACTGTGGGTGATGTCGTATGGAAATGCCTCCACCTTTGCCTCTGGGAAACCTATCTGATGAAAACATTGAGATTATTTAAACCACATTTTTCTTCCCTCTCTTTGATTCCTGGAGAAGGAACTTTGAGGGGTTGGAAAATGGACTCCAATGGTAGACAAGGTCTTACCATCCTGCTAACTTCTGGTATGTGCATCCTTAAATGTCAGTAACAATAAAGTGGAGTCATTGTAGGGGGGGGTGCAAAGTAGCATAGCCACATCCAGGCATGACGTTGTACAGTAATACCCTGGCGAGAAGGGCTGCACCATCTGCTGTATTAGATAGCAGTCTCATGGCAACATTCAATGATAACTTAGGATAAACAAATGGGTATCCACAGTTTTTTTTATATCCAATGGTAAGTTACCCACCAGAGAATTTGAAAGTTCCTTAATCAAATCCCTCTGGAAATGTGTCAGTTGAGCCATATAGTTCAGGGGGGTGGACAGAGGAACTTTCTTTGGACAGTTCCTTTTTTATGGCTGCTATTACCACCACAGCATCTACAGGGGGATCCTTATCCCAGAGTTTTCTTTCCATGGAGGCAACTAGAATTTTGTCTGATTTCTTTGGGATGGGCTCTACCACGTGAGGTTCTTTCCAGGCATTTTTGGTAATGAAGTTGACTAATGCGTCGGGAGGAGGGACCACCCAGGAAATTGAAGGGCTGGATCCAAAGCTTTGATAGGAAACACTGACTCATCAGAAGAAGGAATTTTGGTGGACCCCCCCATTTTATCAATTTAAAGATATCTCCAAAGGAGACGTCGTTGGGGGGCTCTTGGGGAATCTTCTCCCTTATCCAAATCGGCGTCTTCAATGACAAAGTTAATTAAAGATGAAAAACTGAGGAGAGGAGTCAATTTGCTTCCTTTTACAAGTATGCTTCTGAGAAATGTACCTTGGGACTTCTGAGGGAGATGCATCAGAACTGGATGCGAGTCTCTTCTTTAGACTTGTCTCTTGCTTTGTCTCTATCTTTTCTCTCTCCTTCTCTTTAGATTTTTTTTCCTTTTCTTGTTTCATTTTCAGAACTATCTAGCTACCCTAACACTAATCCTAAGTACACACACACAGCAGAAAACTTGAAAAAACACACTCATCTAACCTTAACTACTACCAAGAAGTTAACACTACTCTAACCTAATTATAACAATAAATCTTAAAAAGGAGGAAAAATAGTTTCACTTATCGTGAATAGTAATGGAGGTCTCAGTCAACATGTCTGGTTAGGTAGGGAGCAAATGAGATCTGAGGTAATTCAGGTAGGCATGGGTAATTGTGGGTAGGGGATGAATCAGAGCTCTTGAATCAAAAGCTTTGGTATAAAGCATCGAAGTTGGATATGGATAGACTTGACAGTCCACATGTTGAATTAGACAAAAAAAGACATCAGATTTACTTATCTCCTTCTTCTGGTTCATGATGATGCTTCTTTTCTTTCTCTATGGTCTGGACATTCTGTTTTTTTTTGTTTTTGTTTTTTTTGTTTTTTGCTGTCTTTCAATTTATTCTTACTTTCTGAGTAACTCAGTCTGTTTCATTCTCTCAGCTGCTTCCACCTCCAAGCACATCATTTCCAGCTCAAGTTTCTCTAGTTTAGTCTGCCTTCTGAGTTTATCTGGTGATGCACTGGGTTGCCTTGCTTCATGATTTCCACCTACAGCCACTGCTAGGCTGTCTCTAGTCACAATGAACTAAATCTTAGCTACATCTTATTCTTGGCAATAATGATAGACTGGATGTCTTTCAGTATAGATTCTTTATTCAGCTGTCTCACTAATAATTTGTTATAGTTCAATAGCTCACTTTCCCCTGTTTTCTAAACAGTCTGTCTAAGAAACAAAATAACCACTATGCAAAGTATACATATATATATATATATATATATATATATATATATATATATATATATATATATATATAGCTCCCCTTCATATGATCGAATGTCTCTAAACTCGAAAGTCATAAACTCGAAACCAGAATCTCGAATTTAGAGAAATTCGAACATATGAAAGTGACAAAAAAAACACCTTTCAAATGTATGTATGTGTGCCCCTCACACCCCCCCTACTTAAATATACCTACTCTGAGATCGCACTATAGTGAAGGAAAGGAAAATCTCCCATTCCGCGCTATACGCATAAGCGCAAAACGGAAGATTTTCCATTCCTCCACTATAGTGCGGTCACGGAACATTCACATTTAAACTGATAGAGTAATGGGGGACCTGTACCCCTGCAATGAGGTAAGTTAACTTTTTATTTTTTTAAACCTAAGGCTCCCATTCACAATTTTGAGTGAATGGAAGTTCGCGATTCTGGTCATGAGATTATGAATTTCGAGCTTCCATCCATTCGATCTTAATCCAGAATTTCAGTAACCCGAGAACATGAAGCCGAAAACCAGAATGCCGAAAGTGCATAAGAGCAAATTCGAATATCTCGAATCCACACTTATGCATTTCCGGTACATTGCGTGTAGTGTTATGGTGCCTGAAATTGAAGGTGAGTGTTTGTGTGTGTTTTTGTGCGTTGTATGTGTGGGTAAGGGTATGGAGGTGTAAGTGTGAGTGTGAGTGTTGGATTTGTTGGTGTTTATGTGTGTGTAATGTGTATTTGTGTGCGAGCGAGTGGAGGATGCCATGGTGTGAGGTTTTTTTTTTAAATTTTATGTGCGATCTTGGAGTTGGTATATATAAGTAGGGGGGGTGTGGGGGCGCAGCCCCCCCACATGGGGGGTGCAGGGGGCTTGCCCCCCTGCTTATATGTAGTATAGGGATGTGTGGTTTGTGTGCTGTGGGCAGAATGGTGTGTGTGTTATGTGGTGTCTGGTGTATGTATGTTCGTGATTGTGTGATTCGGGATTGTGGGTTTCGGTATTGTGAATGGTTTGACTTTATAGTCTCGGGTTACTGAAATTCAGGATTTCAGTAATTCAAGATTATGAAGTGAAACCATATATATATGTGTGTGTGTGTGTGTGTGTGTGTGTGTGTGTGTTTGTATGTATATATATATATATATATATATATATATATATATATATATGTGTGTGTGTGCGTGTGTGTGTCTATATATATATATATATATATATATATATATATATATATATATATATATATATATATATATATATATATATAGATCTGCTTTTCTTTGTCAAAATGTTATTATGTCGTACAAGGAAAGTAGAGGACCACTTACACGAAAGTGGACTTAAACAAAAGTACACTTTTGCGAATACCGGTTCAATGAACCATTAAAAAAAACAAAAAAGAAACACATAAAAAATGTTTTTGCAGGGGGGGAAGCTCCTCTTCACCCCCCACACCCCCACTACTTAAATATACTAACTCTTAGACTGCACTACAGTAGGGAAACAGGTATATTCCCTTTTCCCACCGTAGTGTGCTTCAGTGCTGCAGTGTTTCCTGTTTTGGATTTCTTTCCAGTTCGTTGAACCAGTATTCGTGAAAGTGCACTTTCGTTTAAGTGCACTTTCGCGTAAGTGGTCCTCTACTTTTCTTTTTTGAAATAATGAAATTTCGATAAAGAAAAATAGACCCATATATGTATATAGATATATATAGCTATAGATATATAGCTATATATAGATATATAGCTATATATATATATAGGTTTAATATCAAAACCTTGACTTTGAAAAAACAAAACGTATTCATCATTGAAAGTCAGAGTTGAATTCCTGCATATTAAGTAGGTGCAAATGTCAAATCTGATGAACAAATTCAGCAGATTTGACATTTATGTCGAATAGGTGCAATGGTAAGTTTAAGTCCTACACTGGAATTCATGTTTTAGCAGCGGAGCAAGCCACTCTGCATCCCCCGCACCCCCTGAAAACTATATATTCCAACTCTGAGATCACACTACATTGAGGAAAAGGATACATTTCCCAATCCACACTGTATTGTGATCTCCATTCATAACACTGAGCACATATCAGCAAATGCAAAGTGGCATTCGCTGATATGGACACTTGCTCAATTAACATTCAGGAACATGGGAATCGGCCAACTGCTGTTGGGCATTCCCATATTTTCCAAATCTTAAATCTAAATTTTGATAGTAAACTATATATATTCTCCAAATCTTAAATCTAAATTTTGATAGTAAACTATATATATATATATATATATATATATATATATATATATATATATATATATATATATATATATATATATATATATATATATATACTTCTCTTTCTTTAAAAATGTCATTTCCAAAAAAAAAAAAGTAGAGGACCACTTATGTGAAAATGCACTTAAACAAAAGAGCACTTCTGTGAATATCAGTTCAACAAACCTATAATAAACACAAACAGGCAAGACTCCCTGCACCCCCCACACCCCCACTACTTAATTATGCTAACTCCGACATCGCACTACAGTGGGGAAACAGGTAAATTCCCTTTTCCCCACTGTAGTGTGCTTTGGCGCTGCAGTGTTTCCGGTTTCCTTTCTTATCGGTTCATTGAACCAATATTCGCGAAAGTTCACTTTCGTTTAAGTGCACTTTCGCATAAGTGGTCCTCTACTTTTCTTTTTGGTAATGAGGAGATTTCGAGAAAGAGAAGTAGACCTATATATATATATATATATATATATATATATATATATATATATATATATATATATATATATATATATATATATATATATATATATATATATATATATATATATATATATATATATATATATATATATAAAAAATTGATTTATTTTATTTATTTTCTGGCAACATGGGCACACATGCTTTCTGGAGGCAGAATTGTTTTAAAACTTTGTAATACAAGTACAGTTCACAATATTCTCACCTCTGTAGTCAAATAGTATGTAACATGCTGGGATAGGAGTTTTAAGTCCCATCACCACCACAAAATAATTTGACATATGCATAAGTATAGATTTTAAATCCACATCCCTGACACTAAATAATATGTGATGGTCAGGGACTATAATCTCATGATCTGATCTCTTAACCATCAAATAATGCATTGTGGAGATTGTCATTAAGATCATTTGGTAAATGTATATTGCTGCTTTAGGTAATATCCAACACCTGCTATATCAAAACAGCTTTATTATTACAGCTGCAGTTCACAGTTACAATCAGTGCCTCCCCTGGATTTCACTTACATCAGGCTGAGCCAAGCACCTTCTGGTAGAAGCTGACCAACATTATCTGAAGTTTGTTCAGTATTGATCTCACACACACACACACACACACACACACACACACACACACACACACACACACACACACACACACACCCCTATTCCAAAATACTTGCGGTCAGTGTAAGTCACTACTTGAACTGAGAGCAGGACTTTTGGAATCTGGCCCCTGATGTAAGCCTGTTTATAGATGGGCCTTACACCAGAGTAGGTCACTTACACATGTCTTTCAGAATCGTGGCAGACTTACACTGAGAGCAACTTTTTTTGTAACTTGCCACAGTCTTTTCCAAGAAGTGATTAATGGAAGCTCTCCAGTACCTTACAGTAACACTTTTCCTGGCTAGGCCATTCCAGCATATCCAGACCACTGCTGTTATTTATCTTTAAAAACAACCGAACAATTAAATATGTATATGGTCACAATAGCTTGAACAGTCAATATTCGAATGGATGAAGTCAACCTTTGCTAGTACACCATTCCAATAAACATACTGTTAAGATAATAATAAATAAGTCACCAGCTAAAAATTACTTAAAACTGAGTAATAAAAGTTCTTACCTGAAATAAAATTAAGCAATGCACTCTGTAAAATCAGTTATACAAAAATCTATAAGCTTGCACAAATAACATTTAAATGTTTTAAACAGACAAATGGCACAAAGAAGAATTCTCATGAACAGTTTATCTGGATTTATCATTACTAGTGCCTAAAGTGATGCACTAAATTTCTATCTACAGCAAACCTATAAGTCTAAATATCAACTACAATGTTGCAAGAAAAATGAAATCCATCATGAGGTGTGTTTCAGTTATGCATTCCACTTGGGACAGACTAGAAGTAAGACTAACAGAATTGACAGTTGCTGTTTCTCTACTTAAGAGAATCCAAGGCAGTACATTCTATTTGGATTTAAGAATTAATTCTCATTTTTGGAGGGGGTTGTTGAAGGTTGAGTTCAAAAAGCTAGTGCCCAAATATAGACATGCATTTTTAAGTTGAAAACACTGCAAATGTGGACACATTTGAAAAGTAGATTTAGTTGCAGTTTCCAACAGTTCTGCTGCACATATTCAGTGGTTTACAGTTTTTCATTATCTAAATATCACTCATTTTACATGCTACAGGATTTACAATAGCTACAGTTTTTATGAAAAAAAAATATTTTGGTTTAACATGGTCTTTTTACATTAACTCAATCATCAATTGTAGGTTTGCTACTTTGCTCAGTGCTTTATATTATGCCATAAACAACTACTGTGTCAAGCCAAATTTTTTACTTAAGCGTGCAGGCTTTTGTTTTGTCATCTTCAGTTAACTTTGGTGCTACTTCTTGATTAAATTTATGAATCCATGCTGTGATGATAACCTGCACATAAGATTTTGTTGTTAACAATTACCATGTGAATCTTGTCAAAAAAACATACTGTAGTGAAATGGTGTATATATATATATATATATATATATATATATATATATAAAGGTTACGTACTTACCATAACTATAGATCCACGTTGTCTGATTTTTGTCTGGATCAGCAATGAGTTGTCAGATATGACCAAATCCAACCTCAGCATCAGTTCTGAAGCTCTTCAGTTCCAGGGCTCTGACTCCTCCCCTACCCATAATTCCCCAACATCCCCCTCAGTACCTCAGATTAAGTTTGTCCCTCATTAAGATAGTATATCCATATCTAGACTAATATATGTGTATATCAATCATATAAACCCTGTTCAAGACTAACTCTGGAATATAGGCAAGAAACAATGCAAGGTTAGACTAACTCCAGAATGCAGGAAAGAAACAATGCAGGGTTAGACTAATTCCAGAATATAGGAAAGAAACAATGCAGGGTTATGAGAAACAGGCCGTAAGGACTGGTCACAGACAGGGTATGCCAGAGACAAGTCAGTCATCAAAAACCTATTTGTGACAATTTGGAAGGGGGCAGGTGGGATGGAGGTTGAACTGGATGAAAATCAGACAACATGGATCTATTGTTATGGTAAGTAACTTTTGTATCCAATGCTATTTTCATCTGATTCATCTATGGGACAGATTCCCATAGTTGGTTGGTATCAAGGAAGGATATTTTTGAGGATGGTGTAACCAAAGGAGGGAACATGATCTAGATTATTCATCAAGCTTGTAATGAAATACAAATGTATGAACTGTTGACCAAGTAGCTGCTGCATAGATATTATCAATAAGCAATGTACTGGCAAAGGCTGTTGAAGTGACCACTGGCCTTGTGGAATGAGCCTTAGCTTTTGATTGTAGAGACAAGCCCTTTTTATTGTAAATGAAGGAAATGCATTTGAATAACCATCTAGACAGACTAACCTTAGCCACACTGCTTTGTCCAATTAAGTTTTGAGAATAAGTAAACTTAAAACAGCACACCACTGAATACACCAGATGAATGCTACCTGTCACCCAGTTTAAAAAGCACTTAGAAGTAAAATCAAGTTGGAGGTTGCAGGAGCAAAACAGGTCCAAAAATGAAGAGTATCTCAAGACCAGCTATATAAAAAGAATGAATATTTATTTGAAGATGAGCGCTTTCACTGTTAACACAGCTTCTTCAGATCTAAGTTAAAATATGTTTTGCTCCTGCAACCTCCAACTTGATTTTACTTCTAAGTTTTGAGAATGTTACAAACAATTGATCTGATTTTCTGAATGGTCTGGTCTTATGAAGATAGAAGCTTAGCTGATGATGAGCATCCAGTAAATGAAGCATGTATTCACCCTTGTTTGAAAATCTTGGAAAAAAGACTGGTAGTTTTATTGACTGATTTAAATTAGTTTTGGATGCCACCTTAGGAAGGTGCTTGCATCTCTAAAATCCATTTGGCTGAAGTAACCACCACCAGAAAAAAATGTTTTCCAAGATGATGTTGCTGGTTTGACGGGTGGTTGAGACAATGTCTATAACCTGATAGTAATGTCCCATGGAGGTACCAGGTTATTGATAGATGGCCAAAGGAGAAAGGTTCCTTTCAATAAGGCCTTAGGGATTCTTAAAGAAACTACAGAGTTGCCACTCTGGCCTATGTGGGCCTCTGATGAAGTTCCATTACTTGTAGGGACAAAAGTGCTCAGGTATATTAAAGTTATTCTATGTTGCTGACTTTCATAGAGTGATGTTTTTTTATTTTTATTTTTTCTATGAGACAACTGCCATTTGCACTTTGATAGTGGAATAACTGGAGCCACTGTGGAAAAGTTCAGACAGGAACTTTAAAATGGAAGGAATAGGGGCAAAGAAGGGTCTAAATCCCTTGATAGCCCAAATGGAGAATTTCTTCCATTTGCTATGGTATATTTTCATAGTGGTCCATTTCTGAGAGACTGATATGTTCTGAACAATCAAAGCTGTAAGTCTGCATCTCTGACTAAGGTTAGAATTGGAGGAACCAAGCAGTTAATTTCATGGCCTTCTGGTCCAGAAGAAGCAGTCCAGATGGGTGTGTTAGTAGATCTAAATAATGGTCAGGCATCCAAGGAGGATGCACTAGTAGAGGCAACAGGAAGGCAAACCACATTTGTTGAGGCCAGAAAGGAGTAACAAGGATCACTTTGGCCTTGCACATTCTGGCTTTCTGTATGAACTTGTTTATCAAAGGCAATGGAGAAAAGGCATAGATGAGATCTGGGGGTCAATTGTGGACTACAGCACCCCTCAGTGACTGTCCACTTGTTGTTTAGTTAGGATGTGAACAGGTCACAGCATGGTTGGCCCTAGAAACTGAAAATTAAGGTTGTCATGGTTGGATTGAGGGATCACTTATAGGCATCAGTGTAGATTTGCTCAATTTATCTGCCGGTACACTAGATGACCCTGGGATATATATTGTTATTAGAAAGAGGTGGCCCATTGCCAGACTGTCATGGCTTCTTGATGCATGGGGTAGGAGCTTGTTCCTCCCTGTTTGTTGATATACCAAACCATAGACATATTGTATGTCTGTACTGATATCACACCCCTGGTGAGGACATCTTGAAAAGCCTGCAACTGCCTCATTTCCAGGACATTGACATGAAGGTTGACCTTTGTATATGACCAAGTGCCTTGGACTGTCTTCCTTCCAAAATGCCCCCCCACGCCCTAGAAGGAATATGTCTGTTGTCACTACTACCACAGGGGAATCCAAAACAAGCAGATGTCCTTCTGTCACTGAATGAGACATTATCCACCAGGATATATGCTGCCTGCAAATTTGAATGGGTTGAATCTTGACATGAAGTAGATGATAAAATTGGGACCATTGTACCACTATGGTCCACTGAAGCACTCTCATGTAAACTTTAGCTAATGGTACCATGAGGATTGTGGAAGCCATTAGACCCAGTAGGCATATAATTAGTCTTACTGGTGGGGAGGGGTGATGGAGAACCTGAGTGGCAGTCAGCCGCAGGTAGAACACCTTGGACTAGGGAAGTTGGGTGATCTGCAAACTTGTGTCCATGTGGCATCTGATAAATTCTATCTGTTGAGTAGGCATAAATTGACTTTTGGTTAGAGTGGCCATGATGCCTAGGTCTTGTATCAGATGGAGAAAAAGGTTCCGGTGGTTTGACAACAGGTTGTTGGAGGTAGTGATAAGGAGACAACTAATGAGGTATGCGAGAACATGGATACCTAGCAGGCAAAGATACACTGCGACCACTGCCATCATCTTGGTCAACACCCTGAGGGCTGTAGTGATACCGAACAGCAGGGTCTGAATTGATAATTGTTGGCTCCCAACCAGAAATGGAGATATCTCCTCAAATGCTTCTCTATCTTCACATGATAGTAAGCATCCTTGAGATCTATGGAGCATATCCAATCATCCTTCCTCAGCAGAGGCAAAATAGACTGATGTGTCACCATCTGGAACTAAAGGCTTTGGCTAGGTTGAGGTTAGCTGAGTGCATTGATTTTCCCCTCATCCAAGGGCTGGCTAGCTATCTGAGGATTGAAGCAAAATTATCTGATCTTCAAGTTGATTAATATAAGCTGAATAAAATCCCACTTACCAAGTCTTTAAGACCGCAGCAAGAAGAAAATCTCAGTTGGCCCATGTATTATTAGCTTACCTGTACCATACTGCCATTCCAGCAGTTTGGAGATGTCACTATTAATAGGAACTGTTTGCACATAGATCTGTGGCATAGTTTATAAGATAGTTTTTTAAAAAAAGCTTTTAAAAGCCGGTATTGCATTAAAGAAACTTAGGGACTGGTTGATCATGCCCCTCACCACTTTGCACCCTGGGGCAGTTGCTCCTCTCACCCTGCCCTAGCTACGCTATTGCATGAAAGTCTTGGCAAATATATGAAAGTCCTGAAGGAAGTAGGTAGGACTGTTGACCATTGCCTCCAGGCTGGCACCCATTGTACCCCCTTTGAATGATCCCAGTAGCTAAGCCAGTTGTTGAATTCAGTCATCTTTTGTTTATACTGAGGAATCAGTCTTAGTGAAAGTTGGATGCTATACAAGGCTAGCTTCTTACCAGCCCTCAATGTGTACTCAGAGAATTCTAGAATGTCTTTCTTCATATAATCCAGAGATGTGTGTCTTAAGTCAGTAACATCCACTTAAACAACAACCATGTCACAGGCGTATCTTGGGTGAAGGGACTTGAGTGTCTTAGACATCTTCAAAATCCTAGCTCCCGACAGGCAGCTGACACTCACCATTAAGTTACTAGGTCTAGTTTGTGGCAAATATGTTTGTCTCACTATGGAGTTACCTATTTCTTGGATATTTCTTTGTATTTTGACTATCCTATGATATCTGAAGGGTTCAGATTAGCCAGTACAGTGACTCCTCTAAAAAGAGTGTGTGATAACTGCTGGTAAAACTGTAGTATGTAAGGTTACATTGTGCTGCTGAGAGGAGGTTAAGGGTCAGGCCTTCACCTCAGAGACCTTTGAGGCATGGCAAGAAACCTCTTAAGTTCCTCAGCATAAGAAGGTCTGCTTTTAGAAGTGTGGCATGCAGGTACAGGTGGAGGGCAATGACAACGTTGTAGTTGCTATGAGTATGTTTTGATGAGAGACTAACCTCCAAACTTACATAGTATTTGAACCTTTCACATGCGGACTGTAGTAACAGAAGAAGTAAATGGATGTCAGGGAGGATTAATCAGCTGGGGCATTACCTCAACATACCAAGTGCTGAATAGGTAGTGTGCGTCCCATGATCTCAGAATATGGTGTGTTAATGGTGAGTTGGTGTATATTGGGCTAACTACTGGGTTTTACCTATATTAAGTTAATTTTATACTTAGTAGAGGGATCAACAGTATACAGAAATTCATGGACATGCATAGGTTTTATTCCAGTTCTGCTGTATGTCAACAAGACCCTATCTTATTCTGCCAATTTTTGATGTAAGCTGGTAAATTTTATACTGAGTCATGAAAACTAATGTGCTACTTTGTACAGCAAAGTGGTTCATAGCTTAGCTGTTTTTCAAGGGTTGTAGTTTAATGCAGCATGTTATTACTTAACAGCACTGAGGCACTGGTAGAGAAATTGTGCAGTTTCAGGTAAGTACTGAGGATAAGGTATAGATGGACTAATACAAGGACAGTAAGGCTATAGTCACAGCTTAGTTACATTGACTTGTACCAACAGACTATACTTTGCCACACCACTGAGTGATATCCAGCTTAGAGCAGCCCAACCAAATGCAGAACAATGGTATGTAAAGTGGAGCAGTTTGAAGCAAATAGAAAAAAGCAAGTAGCCATTTGGAAAATGACTCATTACATGGACAGCAGTGACAAAACACCTAACACACTAGCAGTATTGCCTTGGCTTCGTAGATATTGTTACCACATCTGTGTTCCGAATGGCTCTAATATACTAGGCACAATAAACTGTATCCACAGTTAGCAAAGAAGTAAAATAATGACACAGATGAAAAACAGCAAGAAAAATGGCACTTTCATGGTCTTATAGGGACAGGTGTTGAGTCAAATCCAGTGGAATTATGTCGCAATCAGTTATATTAGCAGCTTAGTTCTGCAAATCAGAACAGTCCAGCCAAATGGAGCACATATTGTACACAAAAGAGAGCAATTTAAAAGAAACAATTTAAAGCTGACCAAGTATAGCTAGATGACTACAGCCCAAAGTGCCAGTGTTTTGTTTTAATTTGGCATTTTGGAGCCCCACTGGATTTATGTTTTTGATTAAGGTATTTAACATTCCCATCTATAATGTATTTTTCTACATGTAGTAGTCTGTTCCATGCTATTATTTCAACATATGTGTGTGTGTGTGTGTGTGTGTGTGTGTGTGTGTGTGTGTGTGTGTGTGTGTGTGTGTGTGTATATATATATATATATATATATATATATATATATATATATATATATATGTGTATATATACATATATGATGCATTTGTTGACTTATACGTCTATAATGTACTTTTCTACATACAGTAGCCTGTTGTTCTGCAATTCCATGCTATTATTTCAATATATATGTATATATGTATATATATATATATATATATATATATATATATATATAGGGGTCTACTTCAACCCATTGAAATTATGCTTTATCGAAAGCTAGATAACAGAGTCCACTTCAGCGAAAGTGCGTTTACAGAAAAACGCACTTTCGTGAATAACACTACACCGAAGAGTTGTTATAGATCATGGTACAGTGAATATGAAGGAATATTCCCTTTTCCCCACTGTAATGGAATCTCAAAGTTAGTATATATAAGTAGCTGGGGTGTGTGGGGGTCACAGCCCCCACATGGGGGGTGCAGGGGGGCTTGCCTCCCTGCATAAATGTGTCTGTTATATTTTTTTGTGTGTGTGTTTTCTGTTGTGGTTTGGTGTAGTGTTATTCATAAAACTGCATTTCCATGTAAATGTATTATTTATTTATTTATTTGACATTTGTTGACCGGGTATGTCTGACTGGACAAGAGCCTTTTTTCAGTGAAGACCCAGAGAGAAAATTTCCAGAATAACATAAAGCAGCAATTTAGGCAATAAGTAATAACAATAGAGAGGTATCTGAGTAAGAAAAAGTGCAAGTTTAACATTAGCAAAACCAATGACAAATAGTGCTCCAGATGGCAAAAAAAATACATCAGGAAACAAAAGTGGACTTGGTTATCTAACATTTGATAAAGCATAATTTTGATGGGTCAAAGTAGACCCATATATATATATATATATATATATATATATATATATATATATATGCATTACTTCTTGGCATCCATATGAAACACAGTTCAATTATCATTCCTTATAGGTTCATAGGTTCATAGGTTGATACTAGGCTATCTGCCCTAGGGCATTTATAAGCCTAGCCAGAGTGTGTTTGGCTTTCGCCACCCTTTAGATTTGTAGGCTGTGCCTATGAATAGTAGGTCACAGAATATAGTCCCTTTACAGTTAGTTTATTGTGCCTCTGTCTAACAGGGACCCAGAAGAGATCCCGCGGGTATACTTACGATCTCCCATCCACTTGTCAAGATTTCTCTTGAAGAGGGTCAGTGAGGAGCTCTGCCTAACCTGGACTGGGATTTTGTTCCAGAGTGATGGGAGTCTCTGGGATATGAATCTGTCCCTCCAACATGTCCTATTTAGGTTTAAGTCTCTAGAACGTGTAGCTCTAAGGGATTTGGATTTTTTGAGGTGGAGCATGTCCATTAATTCTGGGTTGGACATGGCTTTATATGTCAGGCACAGATCGCCTCTGAGTAGGCGGTAGGCAACTGAGTAGAGCTGGAGTTTATTTAGCCTAACTGCATAGGGCATCTGTTTGAGTCCCTTTATCCTCTTGGTAAGGTACATTTGGGGTCTTTCCAGTTGCTGCAGGTGTCGGGTAAGGTACATCCCAAATGGGGCATTGTATTCAATTATGGGCCTGATGAGTGATGAATAGAGTGGCACAAAGACCTCTCTTGATGTAGATGTTAAACCTTTTGTGATGAGGTGGGCTATATAGAAGGTCTTTCTAACCACTTTGGCAATGTGATTGTCAAAGGAGAGATTACTATCTATTTGGGTCCCCAAATCCCTAATTACTTCATCCGTACTTAATGTGTTACCTCTTATGTGGTAGTCTGCAGGCACTTTGTTTTTCCCAAAGGAGATGACTATGCATTTTTTAGCATTTAGCTTCAGGCCATGACTTTGGCACCAGTTATCTGTCTCTGTGAGACCCTGTTGGAGTATGCTTGTGTCAGCTGGAGAGTCTGTTATGGCAGCCAGTTTGCAGTTATCTGCGAACTTGGTCAGCCGTAGTCCTCCCGTGTTTGCCCGTACCTCAGAGAAATAAATACTGAACAAGAGAGGTCCCAGGACTGAACCTTGTGGGACTCCACTTGAAACTGGTTTAGAGTCTGACAAGGCACCTGCAATTCTGACCATGTGGGTTCTATCCCTGAGCCAGTTTGCAACCCATCTTGTGACATAGGGGTTATTTAAGCTAGTGAGCTTATTTATGATACCTGAGTGGGGTATTGTGTCTAAGGCTTTTGCGAGGTCCAGGTAGGCTGTGTGGACTACTTTCCCTTCGTCTATGGCCCTGGTAACTGTTTCAAAAAAGTCAACCAGGTTCAAGAGGCAAGATCTGCCTTTAACAAAGCCAAACTGGGTAGGATCCAGTGTCTGAAGGTTTCCGATATCATTGTTTGAGTTCCATGATGATACACTCCATAGCTTTGCAGACCAGGCTAGTCAGGCTTATAGGGTGATAGTTTCTGGGGTCTATTGTGGCACCTCCCTTGTGGAGTGGGACCACCGTTGCTGTACGCCATTCCTTGGGTACATATCCTGTGGTAAGGCTGAGCTTGAACAGGGACTTAATGTGAGGATTAAGTTCATCTTGTAGCTCGTGTAAGACGCATCCCGGGACACTGTCTGGTCCCATTGATGCTGTGTTTTTTGCTTTGGAGAGGGCAGCTCTCACCTGATCATCTGTGATGTCTGGGAGGTTACACTCTGTTGGGATGGAGATTTGCTCTTTTGGGGGGGATGGGGGGAGAAATTTGCACTGAATCTGTCTGCCAGGATGTTGGCAATATCTGTTGGTTCAGTGTATTTTTTGTCATTTTGCACTAACTCGGAGCATATCTGGGAGTTGCCGCCCAGGTTCCTGACATATCTAAAGAAGGCCTTGTGATTGTCCTTAGTATCTTGTGCAATTTTTCTTTTGAAGCTGGTCTTAGATGATTTTATGAGGAATCATAGCTTCTTGCTAGTACTGATCAGAGATGCCTTTCCTTTTTGGGATTTTGCTTTATCATGTAGTAGCTTCCTCCTTTTGTTGTATAGCTTATTTATGGCTGGGGTCCACCAGACAGGTCGCCTGCCTTTGGAGGAGTGAGTCTTAGTTTTATTTGGGATGGCACGATCCATACGTTCCTGTAGGTGTCCATAGAATGCATTTGTGAAGGATTCTCTGGTTTGAGCCGTGTTTTCCACTGGCCCAGGGGCTTTGAAGGATGCCACCTCAGTTTTGAGAAGTGTGAAGTTTGCTTTTGAGAAGTTCTTCACCGTGGTTACCTTGGCTGATGGAGGAGATGTGATATGGATGTCCAGTGAGATTAATTTGTGGTCTGACCTTACCAGTGAGGGGTATACCTCTGGTGTGGAACATAGAGTCCCTATGTTTGTGATGACCAAATCCAATATGCTTTCCCCTCTTGTGGGGGTGGTGACCAGTTGTTCCATAGCATTTGAGTTTATAAATTCTTGGAACTGTTGGGCGATGGTGTGTGGGCTTGAGTAGTTAACCCAGTCAATGTTTGGGTAGTTGAAGTCACCCAATATGATGGTGCTTGGAGAGACCTTCATGTTCTCCATTGTTTTCAGGAAGGCCGAGTGGGGTTCCTGAGTTTGGGAGGGTGGTCTGTAGCAGGCTATAAACTGAAAGGCAGTTTTGCCTACTGTTAGTTGCACGTGGATGGTTTCCATTGCTTCGTGTAGTGTTACTAACCTGGAGGTGTGGGTATTTTTGATGTATATGGATACTCCCCCTCCTTTTGTGGTTTGGTCCGAGTTTTGTGGCCGAAAAGCATGGTATGAAGTATAACCTGGTAGTGCTGGGGTGCTTTTGGGAGCCTTGAACCAGGTCTCTGTTACTGCACAGACATCAATGTTCTCCATACTGAGGAGAGTCTCGAGTGCATGCATTTTGAGGTTTAGACTTCTGGCGTTGAGCAGCATTACCCTTAGTTTCTTTTTCACTGTATTGTCTATGGAGGTGGGTTTGTCTTCTGAGCCTTGCCTAAAAAAGGCACTATGGGGGTGGCAAGAGCCTTAGCCAGTATTTGAAAGCCTAGGGGTGACAGGTGCAAGCCGTCCCTAGTGAAGCAGCGTGGCTTGTCGAGAATGTCATCCCAGGCTGACAGACACTGGATCCCCATTGAATGACACCAATATTTTAACAAATTGCTAAAACTTATCACTTTGTTTTTATACTGTGGCATCATTCTTGGTGAGGGTAAGATGCTACTCAAGGTCAGGGTCATACCAGCCTGGGATACATGATCAGAGAGCTCCTCAATGTCTCTTTTCATGTAGTCCAGGGAGGTACGTCTCAGGTCATTCACACCAGCATGGACAATGATGGAGTCATATTTGTACTTGCTTTGGAGTGACCTGAGTGCATGTGTTATGTGGCGGATCCTGGCACCTGACAGACAGCTTACAGTGACCTTCTCCTTGTTCAGCCTGGTGAGTGGGACGTCAGTGTGTCTGACTATGGAGTCACCTATTACAAGTGTATTTGGTGTGTTGTTTAGCCTTAAGTGCTGTGACTGTGTGGCACACTGACTTTGTGGACTATGTGATACGTGGATATTGTTGTGGGGTAGCAGTTGTTTGGGTGTCTGCTTTGGAGGGCTCTGCTTCTTAGGCAGATTTTTATTTAGAGCCTCTGAGTATGTTTTTGTGTGTTTATGTGTTTGGTTTGTTGTTGCTATAGGTCTATGTGAGACTGGATTTGTGATGTGTGCGGTTACCTTCTTCTCCTGATTGACTGTGCCAGTCATGGGTCGAGAGAGCTCAGCCTCCAGTTTGGCAATATAGTTGCATCTCTCACATATATTTGAGCTTGTTGGGAGGAGAAGAGGGTCGTCTGTGTACATAAGGCAGTTGTAACACTGCCTTAAGATTCCCATATTTACCAGCTGGACTGGAGAGTACACATGAAACTGACCTTTGGACATGTCAGGATATTTATGATTTCTACTTTTGACTGATCTAGGAGGATCAGTTAAGTGTTTATAGGAATATAAGAGAGGATTTAGTGCTTTAAATTTCTTCTAAGTGCAAGTGAGAGGCTATAAAGTGATAATAGAGTGCTTCTTTTGAGATACAGATCAGTTCCAAGTGAAAAACAGACTTTGTGGAGCCGATAATATTTTAAGCCTGTTTATATATAAAAAAAAAACAATTTACAAATACTATACTGTTTACTTTTTAGAAAACAAGGAATCCAAACCCTGGCAAACAATGCAGGCATCTCAGACACACTATTAAAACACAGCTTATCTAGCAAGCTTAAAAAAGTAAACTGATGGAAACAGTACATAAAGAGCAATTACCTGGCCAGTTACTATGCCACAGTGGTACCAATGGTAGCACACTTGCTTTTTGGTGCTGGAAGACTAGGAGACTGTAGGTTCTGTTCCCACTCCAGGTAATTAGATTTCTGACACTGCAGTGCAGCATTGCAGGGTGGGGGTGTTGTACTCCTGAGTGTATCATTATTCGAATGAGAAGTTAAACTGAGGCCCCATGTGCCTGAGTTGGTGGTAGGTCAGCTGAATGTAAAACATCCTACTGCACTTTTTGAAAGGGGTAGGAGGCGTTCCCTGATGTCCTGGGAAACTTCCCCCTAGAAGTAAAAATAACACCTCAGATTTCCCCTGAAAAGAAGTCACTAGCCTAGTGGGTCTAACCTGGTCAACAAAGAATAAATACAATAAAAATACTGTTAATGCATTATCAATAGATATTTAGAACTCTATAGTACACCATAAATTGAGATTATGATAAACCAAGTATTTTAAATACATGAGCAACATTAACTTTCTTCTAAATTATTTCTAAACTTTTTTCTAAATTACTTTTGTTGCTACTTATGCATGTCATGTAACCACATTATGATGGCTACCTCTATATATAATTTCATTTTAAGAATTACTGTGTGCATGTTGCCCAGAAAACTGCTGCACTGAGATGGTGTATATCACTATGTAACATTTCTGATTATATTTTGACTTTCTCTACATACTGAGCGATGACGTCTCAAAATAACAAAAGTCTTACAACTTAATTCCTTTTTTAATAACTAATGGTTTTATATTTCCACTGCATAACAGTTAACGATTACTAAAGATGTATATTTCAGTTCTACTACATTACTTTTGCAGCTTTGTATACTTTTCAGTAAAGAAACATTGTTTTGTAGCACTTTTTAACTAATACGTAATGTTCAAGATTCTTGTCATGCAAGGTTATTTAAATTCCATTAAAAATCCTGCTGCCTTGAATTAATAAAAATAACTATATGTTATATATGTTATAAATACTATGTCTACTGCTTTGCAGTTATATAGAAGTGCCATGCAGTTTTCAACATTTTCTTATGTCACACTTCACACAGTGATACTTCTTTGAAATTTAACTTGTTTATCATTGCCTGAACCAGAAGGAATTTACTAGTGCACTATTTTATTGCAGCCTTACCTATTTAGAAATGTAGCTGTTTTCTTTACAACTGTTAATTACCTTTATTGTTTCAACTAACTTTAAAAACATCTAAGCACACCAACTTCTGGAACCATATCAAACACCTGAGAAAAACACAATGCCTTTACTGAACCTAGAACTTATCAGTTCAGATGCTTAAGGATACTGCACATTAATGTTTCCTCACGCATTACCATATCAAAAGAAAAAGGTTGCAAACAATGCTTCCTGCTCAGTAAACACAATACAAAAACTGCTAATGTATGTAAATATATTCTCCAGACTCACTGATAGTATACATTACTGCACTGGTTGTTAGAGGGAGAAATGCAAAAAAAATGTTGTTGTTGTTGTGTCTTTCGGCTTTTCCCAGTTAGGAGTCGCCACAGTGGAACTCCAGTCCGCTAATGATTGGCAGTAGGTTTTTACATGCCGAGTTGCCAGCCCTGACGCACAACCTTCAATGAAGGTACGCCCATTCACGCATGCCTCCACATAGAAGATGCTCTAGCTGAGAATCGAACAGGACAACATCTTACTGTGAGGTGACAACGCTACCGCAGCACCACCACCGCAGTAATAAATACAAAAAAAATGTAAGTGTCTGAAACGATTTCTGTATTTCAGACATTATTCCTAAGCAAGCTAAGCCAGCAAGGATACCTTGGTTCTGTAAAAATTATTTATGCACAAGCTAGACCAGAAAATGTGTTTGCGTTTTATAAAACTTGATACAACAGCTGTATGTTGCAAGTGTAGATAGGAGACACAGATATGCCTTGTTATAGACAAAGAAATATTATGGATCATTACTTGTTTAGGAGAAGCAGTTAGAAACATGAACAGTTTGCCACTGTGTTTTGCCTTTGCTCTTATTGTAAATTCTGTAAAAAAACGAAGAATTGTTTGTGTAAAGGAAAAATTACTGCACATGCGAGATAATGAGAAACTTGCTCAGGGATGAGAACATTCCAACATGTAATTATCTGAGCAGGCACTAGATGATGATTGTATTATTTTACTGTCAGTTTAAGATTATGAATTATGTTTGTAAAGAATGTTCTAGAAGGTGCCATGTATGGCCAGTGTTTTGTGTGACGCACTTAAGTTGGTCTTTGTAGTCTATCATGTTAGATTTGCCTTTGTGTAATCTCAGTATCTGTCAATACTATTCTGAATGATAAACCTTGTTGCCACAAAATGTTTTAATGTCTTAGTGGATTTTCTTCAGGCAGGACAGAACTATTAAGGAACTCTCTAACACTGATGATCCATCTAGATATAAAATAATCTAATGTGCTAGCTCATCTGCCTGTAAAATTCATGATGCAGATGGTAGCTGAGTGGGAGAGAAGAAAGCATTGGCAAGATGGAAGGAAAAAAGAATCCCACATACTTTTCCAACTAGCTACAGTATAGATCCTTAGCATCTTCAAGGAATGTTTTGAATATAAGGAGGCTAGAGACAGATGGGCCTTTGTTCATGAAAGTCTGCATAATGGGCATTAGCCAACACTGAAGTCTTCATTATCATCTTTGGTCTGATCTATCTTCCAGATGCATTCACAGTAAGCATATTTTATTTTATCTTTGCAATGACTGGGAAAGTTCTTACAGAGAGATTAACTGGAAATAAGAATCTAATAAGTTAATGCTTTTCAGTCTTGGGATACATTACTAGAAGCTGTAGAGTTTGATACAGATTCTGTGAAATAATATATATTATGTGCATGGCAGGAATTTTTAACAAAGAAAGAAATGATGCACTGATGGTCTGATGAATGTGAATTCTTAGGATTCTTGGAGTATATGTTAAACTGTCATGCTATACATAAACTGGAAATTGTTTGACATTACAGCTATTATGGAAAGAAAAACTTCAAGTCTAACTTTTTGTTGTGCAAAGCGTATTGCAATACAGCTGTTATACATATGGTTAAAAGTATAAAGCAGTAGCATGTATGAGTCTGGCTGTTTGGAGTTTCCCAAGGAAGACAGATGAGAGTAAGTCATAATGAATGACTGTACTCTGGCAATGTATTTAACTTATCTAATGTGTAGATACTGTCTCTGTTTTCTAAGATAAATTAAGGACTTAACTGAGTGCAGTATTCAGTTAATTGCCATAACAAGGTTACATCCATTATAGAAAGAGACGTGCTGGGCAGTTTAAAAAAGAAAACAAAAATCCAATTCATTACTGCTCCAAATACATTAGAGAGAGATTGTTGTACTCTTTATTTCACACAGAGAAAGATTTATTTGCTGACAATCACAGAAAAAATACAGTTTAGTTTTCATTTATGGAAATGTGCAAAGATTTATTTGCTGACAATCACAGAAAAAATACAGTTTAGTTTTCATTTATGGATTTTCCAGTGACTGGAAAACAGAATATCTGTGTAGACATTGCATTCCACTATACCAGACCTTTGACTTTCAGGCTACATGTTCAACAAAAGACAGAGAAAATAACTGTTATGGTGTATTTTTTAACACAGATAAATGTGTTCCTTTTACTATTTTTCATATGAAAAGTAAATATGACAAGTTAACTTTTTTTACATGTTCTTATACTATATGCACCATGTAATAAATTCTAAATGTTGACAGTATGCCAAATATGTTGTTACACTGGTGTAAATTCTAACCTGACAGTGTACACCAGCAGGTTTTCATAAGTGTAAACAGTTTAAAAGAAAAAAAAATCATCTTGCCGGTGGTTAAATGTGACATTTACAGAATGCCAGGTTTAATGTTTCCCATTTCTGCATGTTTATTGTGCAGACTTTTGAAACAGAAAATTACATGCATGCATGCACTATTTTGTAAGTTAATTGAGGTATCTAGGTGATAAATTGAATATTTCCTGTATGATCTTTGTAAAGGGTATTTTAGATTATGTGAATCTCACACAAATGTAAAAATATATATTGCAAAGCATTGAAAAGTTAATTATGTTCAGATGACAAACATTTTCTGTATGATCTTTGTAAAGGTACTTGCCTGCAGATTTGTGGGCACACATGCATGTACACTCCCACATAAACACACACACACACACACACACACACACACACACACACACACACACACACACATGCACGCACGTACACAGGCACGAACGCATGCATGCGCACAGGCAAACACACACACACACACACACACACACACACATGACTTTTTGCAGTATATTTCTGTGTGTATGAGTATGACATACACTATCTCCATCTTTCATGAACAATGTACGTTTTATTACTCTAAAATAATTTTTAGGCCTTGCATATAATGCCAGCTAACTTACTGGTATGTGATTTGCAATTTTTACTTTGCTTTGGCAAGTATAGTAAAGATTGTTGCAAGTTACCTTCTTATATAGTTGCTTGCAGACCATGTTTAAAAAAAATAATTTCAGTGCTTTGCAAATTCCTGCAACACCCCTTAATTTAAAAAATCTTTTATGATGCCTGTTTTACTGTGACTTACTGACAGGTTTGCATATGACATATAGATGTGTATAATTAATTAAAATGGTAAATTTGCTATGACATATTATAGCTACTTACCTCAAAACAATGTATGTAGTAAAACAGTGCATGAATCAAATACTGCAGCAAAACAGTAGCAATTTAAATGCCTGCAAAACGCTATGTGCAAGCTAATTCTATCTACTTCATCTCATTATAAAAGTTCAACCCAATGCAACAATACAATTATACAACAAGCCACCTTTCAGCACTAACAAAAGGTTATTTACTTTTGTGAAAATGAATCAGCTATTACACAGGGACAAGAACATTACCTTTATTTTTCTGTTTTTCTTTCTATAATGGCAGCTCAGATTCTTTGCTGCTGTTATGGTTCTTTCAAAATACATGCATGGTTTAGGGTACAGAATTTGTTTTTGTTGCAGAAATTTAGCAGACCTTTGAAAAACCTGTTAGAAGAGGCTTGTATATGTGTATTAATGGCTTAATAACCTTTCAACACAGCTGCACTCATTTGGTTCTTCTCTTGTAGTTAGGGCTTAACTGTATTTTCATTTTATTAATTTTTGATTTTTTTTTGTTAACTGAAGAACTTGATGCTGCACTTTTGCTTGTACTACTGTGCCTCTTATTACCACTGGTATTGCTCTCTTCCTCAGTACTTGCTGAAGATGAATGTACACGTTTACAGAAAACAGCTTGTCTGTTATTAATACTGGAACTTCCCTCTCTCTCATTAGTTGCAGAAATGTTAGGTACATGTTTGCAGGTAATTGTGTGCCTGTTGTACAGACTTTTATAAATATTGGTATCTTTCTTTTCCTCATTAGCTGAAGAAATGAAAGGTACATGTTTGCAGTTGATACTATGCCTGTCGTGTGGACATATATGAATATTAGTACCTCTCTCTTCCTTATTAACTGCAGAAATGGCAGGTGTACATTTGCAGGGAGTATTGCGTGTGACATGCAGGCATATATTAATAGGGATCTTCTTCTTCTTTGCATCTTTTTTAAGGAACTTCTTCAGACTTTCTTGCTTTACTTTACATTCATCACATGCAATAACCGGGTAGTCAGCATGGAGTTTCCTGTGTATAAAAATGAGCTTATGATCAATTCATAGCAATGAAAAACAGCAACTAGTGAAACAGTAGTCAGAAATTTCAGTAATCAGTAAAGCATTGTTTGGTACTCATTAACTGAGATTTACTCTATAATGCAAGTGAGCAAGTTAATAGCAGTTAAGAGAAATAGCCTAGATGCACCTGAGAAACAGAATAAACCAATTTAATACGCCCTCTGAGAAAGCATTTAAGTAGCATATGCACTGTTAGATGGTTTTCGTACTTCATATAATTTATACTTAGTTATTTCTTTAAATGGTCATGAAATAATTTTGTTGCATACTTGAGCACTAATTATGTAGTTAGAGAAGCCAGTGTTTTGACTTTTTGTAATAGTCCTGGACTTATACGCTCAGGATTAGTAATGTAGTGCCTTTTCAGATGATTTTACATATCATATGACATTTAAGGATTTGTATGTGTTGTTGTATAATTTTTTTTAAATTACAAATGAAAATAATACCATCACATGGTAGCTTGGATTATCCAAGAAGAATATTGACAGTGAAGTCAAGTCATACAGAAATATGGAAATCAAGCATATATGTCCACACAAGTAAAGGAGCAATTTCTGAAAACGAGACTAAATGAAAAATAAACCAAAATTCTTGCCCAGATATTAACTAAAAGTAGTTATCCAGCAATTAAATTGTTGAAAACATATCTATCTACTTATCTTCTCTCTCTCTCTCTCTCTCTATATATATATATATCTATCTATCTATATATATATATATATATATATATATATATATATATATATATATATTTATATATAGATAGATATTTGTATAGATATATAGATATATGTTTATTTACATATGAGGGTCAATTATGCAGCTAGTAAACAAAGTGAATGACTTTGAAATTCAGTTGAGTATTCCATTTGTGGAATATCGAAGATAACAGAGGAAGGAAGATTAATTGCATGCGGGTAAGGTAATTGGGGTTCCTATTACCTAATGAAACTTCCAGAAGGTCGAACACCAGAAGTTCAAACCTGGAAGTTCAAAAGTTGAAAATGTCGAAGCCACGGAAGTCTGAATTCTTTCCCAGGAAGAGAATTCAGTCGGACGTTTCTGCAGCTTCGACATTTTCTTCACTGTGGTGCGAAAGTTACGGAATGGGTTAAGGTAAGTGTGCAATTGTGACGGACATTGGGATTAGGGTGTGGGTAAGGTAAGTGTACGATAGTGACGGACATTAGGGTTAGGGTGCGGGTAAGGTAAGTGTGCGATAGTGACAGACTTTTGGGTTAGGGTGCAGGTAAGGTAAGTGTGCGATAGTGACGGACCTTAGGATTAGAGTTTGGGTTAAGGTTATTGCATAGATAGTTGTGTATGTAAGTTTAGTGTAGGTTTATAAGGTTTTTGGTGTGCTTGTGTTGTGTGTGTGTTTTTCGGAACAGCAATTTTTTTTCCGTAGGAAAAAATTTGCTGTTCTGATCTTTCATTGTTATCACATTTCGATCTTCCAAGTTCGAACATCTGGTGTTCGACCTTCTGGAAGTTCAATAATATAATAGGAACCCGGTAACTGTGGGTTTGGAATGCTAAAGCAGAAACTTTCAGATATACAGAAAGTTTTGGTTGGGGATGGAAGTGTTTTGTGCAAATGATTGTGGTCTAGGCTTAAAGTAAGGCCTAAGTAAGGGGATAATTTAGTGCTGTATGTGTCTGTTGCTGCAATGGTGTGTGTCTGAGTGTCATGTGTAGTACTAGTAGTGTCACAGAAAGGGAATTTCTAAGGTAAGGTGCAGGATTAGGGGCAGGCATACTTCTCAGTTCTTCAGAATTTTGCAGACTGTCCAGATTTTTTTCTTCATATTTTTGGTCTGTTCCTCATAGTTTGTGGTTTTCTGTCAAATCAATGAGAACTTTAGCTACTAAATAATGACAGCTGTGTTTAGGTTATGCCATTGGTAGGAGGATTGCTGGGCTGCAGAAAAAAATGAAGCTGTGAGAAATTAGCTTGTTCCTGGTACCATAAAGTACATAAATGAGGGTATTTTTAGGGTTAACTGAGTATTCTCCAAAATATGGATTCTGTCTCATTTTCATCAGTAGCTTTCCCTCTTGTAGATTTGATGAGGAGGAAGATGCTCCTTAAAGTGAAGTGCACACTAGATCAGACAATGTTTTTTAATCAGTTGAAGAGAATATGGGCACACAGGGACAAAGGCATAATACTAGGTAAATGGTCACATGTACTGTAAGAGGCCTAGCCATACACATCTTTCGAAGACATGCTTAAAATTTCTTGCCACCCTTTATAATTTATTGTGTCTATCTCCAAAATCAAGCAAGGTCAGATGTCCCTGGTGTAAATTTATGTATATATATCCATTCATCATGACTACCTTAAAGGCACAAAAAGTAACTTTGTTTAACCTGCAGCGGTAACTTCTGCTATAGGCTGAGAATATGTTGAGTTAGGAACATATCTCTCCAACAAGTCTTGTTTATTTCAGATATAAATGTAAGCCCCTAGTATGGGTATTTATTTATTTATTTATTTTATTTATTTATTTATTTTGATAAAGAAATAGGAGGTCAACTAGAACTGGGTCTTTCAGGGCTCAACAGGCAAGACACAGGTCACCTAATTAAAAGTGTGCTAATATGTTGGGATAGTTGAAAGATTTAAGGTCTTTCATTTTTACAGGTTAAAAATTACTGGGGTCTTCCCTGATGAGTGATATGTATGGATTTGTACATATCAAAAGTGCCATTGTTTTCAATGATACATCTGATAAGGGAACAGGACAGCAGTAAGATGACTTCACTGGAGCATGAAGATGTTTCCTTGAAAATGAACTGGACCAGATAGAAGGATTTGCTGCATATGGTGGAAACATGATGATCAAATGAGATAATATATGAGTGGGAATGGCTTTTTTGCTGAATGCAGATATGCTGCACTTTTCTGCTGTCAGTACAGGTTTCTTAAATGCTCTATTTTGGTTTAGGCTGATCTCCCTCCACTTTTGTGTGAATGTATACAACTCTCTTACTTTTTTCCTACTCTGTGTTGCATCTTACTGCAAAGGGTATCTCAGAACAAAACTGAACATCATTCTTTCTTGATTTTAAAATACTTGTTGCTGACAGAATGCCCCCGGGATTCACAAAGGTTCCGTGCAAGAATAAGTTATTCTTGCATGGAACTGACTGTATCCATGTAGAGCAGCAGCTCGCCTTGCATATTCATGAAGGCACGCTGTTCTACTCTTAAACGGACACGGTCTGTGTGTACGAGCACAGGGGGTGTGTCAGAGAGCAGTGCTCTCACAATACACACTCCCCCTGCACTCGAGAATTGCCAAACAGCAATGTAAAATGAATAAAAGTCTCCATGGATACTTTAGTGTCTGTGGAAAAAATAACAGACAGGCTACCTCAGAAAAATACACATATATGGCAGAATGTACACATTCTGCCATATATGTGTGCACCATACACCAAAAAAGAAGTGCAGTCCAGTAAAACGGCAGTGTGACACACTGCATACCACTTGCAAAATACATGCTAATGCAAAGCCTGTTATTTTATCAATGTTCTAAGTTTCTAACAGCAATATTTAAAATATATTCCTTATTTTTTTTTTCCTGTGTGCAATAAAGTTTAAGCGTAGCTGTGTGGGTTTGCCTGTCGCACAGCTATGCATAGCAGAGTTTAAACATCAAAAGAAGTTAAATAGAAATATACACAGTGCAAATAGCAAAATTGAAATAGCATAGTGTTTGCCTAGCAGACAGTCAATCATGGTTTGAGCCCCACAGCAGTCCATGCATTTTCATATGTGAAACACAACTAAAATGTATTTTTCATAAATAGGTAGTGAATATTATTATGTATATGTTAACCAGGGTAGTGTAGCAGCCCCAAATGTGAGATGTCAATGAAATTTAAAGTTTAAGAAAGATTTAGCATAGCTAAGCGGATTTGCGCACTGGTAAGCAGGGCTTAGCATCTACCCCTTTAAGCAATGGTTATCTTTGCTAAGTGGGTTTGCCTGGTGCTTAGCTTAGCTCAGCAGTTTCAAAACTGTCCAATCACATTAAAGGATGGGAAATTAGCCCTATTTAGACCTTGCAGGTGGGAATACAGCTCATAACTAGTTGTAGCTCCCCACTGTAGGCACTATGACAGGTGTAGGTGAAGGTGTGCGCTTTCGGGTGCAGCGCTAGGGCATTCAGGAGTCCAGGGTCATGGTCAGACTCCTCATTAAAGACCATGAAGGGTGACTGCTGCAGGACCAGTACCAGGGCTGCCAATACAAAGTGGAGGCCTGGGACCATCTTGCCCAAGATCTCACCACTGCCACTGGCATCCCTCGGACTGATGAGCAGGTCCAGCACCATTTTGCCGACTTGAAGCGGAGGAAGAGAGACCTTTTGGACCAGTGGGTCCAAGATGCCCGAGCAGGGAATGCTCCAGCCATGTGTAAGTATTAGTCAAAATAAGTGTTCTCCAAATTCCAGCCTGTGTATGTGATGGATAGGTATGCATAAATGTTTTTTCTTATCTCCTGTACAGCTGCAGATGAGAGGGCTGTGAACTTGGAAGCCCACGCCAGCAGGCTGCTAAGGCTGCGTCGCAAGACTGGTGAGTAACAATCTAGCTGGTATTATGTAGGGCAAATAAATAAAAACTAGTAGAATGTCACCTTGCAGTATTTAAGAATGGGTATGGTTTTTAATGGCTGAAGAAGCCAGTAGGAGAGTAATAATGACATACAGGTTATATATCAATAAAACTGTACGTACTTGTCAATAAAAGTGAAAACCCCAGACTGGTTGTGTTTACTCTGGTATTGTATGACTTGAAATGTTTCATGCACCAAGATCTAATATCAGAATAGTAATGTTGTGTTAACCACTGTTTTCCACACTGTGCTATGTCAAAAGGTATGTATAGGAATGTATATATAAGAATGTTGTAATCCCGAGGTCAGATTGTACAACCAAGACAGATATAGAAAGAAAACATTCAAGAAAAAGACAGCAGTTTATTAATAGCTCATTCTGATGAAACACAAACTTGTTGTATTTTTAGCAGAAATAGCCACGGTTCGCACCCCGGGAGTGGTAGTAAGCTGTATGCATAATTTCAACTAGGATTTTGTGAATATGTATAAAAACAGTCAGGTAGTGTCAACATAAATTCCCTCCATAGGTCTTCCAGGTAAGAAAAGGTATGAAGTAGCTATAAGAAGGCTGTAGTTATGCTGTGTCCAACACCCATGGTCCATCCCAAAGGCTGCAAATGACAGCAGGATAAGTACATACAGCAAGTGGTCTCCCCCAAGAAATGTTCAAAGTGTCATGCTGTCACAGCTACCGATCCCTGCTACCAACAACCAGGGTGACCGATAGAAATCAAGGCAGAGTATGTCAGTAGCACACACACACACACACACACACACACACACACACACACACACACACACACACACACACACACACACACACACACAGTATGAGTGCACATATGTAACCCTGACTATGTGAATATGGGTAGAAACATTTAGGTAGTATTAACAAACATTCCCTCCACAGGTCTTCCAGGTAAGAGAAGGTATAAAGTTATTATAAGAAGGCTGTAATTATACACTATGTACAAACATACCACCACCCAACCCAAGGCCATAGGTTGTTGTAATAATACCTGTAGAGTAATGATTAGAGCAATGATCATTAAAGCTGTGACCATTACAAGAATCTACATTTGTTAATTGACATCCCTCTCTCTCTCTCTCCCCCATCTTATCTTCACCAATAATCTAAACACATAAATGAATAGGTATGTTTGCCACCAAACCTACTGTTGGGACATGTGTTCTATTGTTCTACAAATGTTGAAATGTATTCCAATTAATGTTCCCTGTTCAAATGCTATCATTGGTGGCCTGTTGCTCTCAATGTAACCTGCATGCCGGTGTAATGCCCACTGTGGTTCCATATATGCATGTGTTCTGTTTGCTATGCAAATGTTCCAAATCTGCTGTTTTGGGTTAATGGGAAGACTCATGCATGCTGTTATAACTAATCCTGGAATGTGTTTACCATTACTAACCAACATATGTTCTAAAACTGCAACACCATAGCACATCTGGGAAGGCTGATTCCAGCCACTTCTTCTGCCTCATCTAGCCTTGGCACTGGGCCACAGCACATCTGGGACCCACCCTGGGACCTCCTTCTCCACTGGTCCTGCACCACCTTCAGGTGGAACTGCCTCAGCGGATGGGGGTTCATTCCCCCCTGGGTGCAGACGCAGACAGGATCCTGTCCCCCCTAGCCAGGTCCGGGGTCTGGTGCATAGGGAGCTCCGCAAGGAATTGGGAGATCTGCTATGCCAGCTTGAGGGATGCATGGCACATTTAAAGGGTCAGCCTGCCCCTCCTGCTCAGCCCCCAGCACAGCCACCTTCAGGGCCGTGAAGGTGCAGTGGTGACTGCCCATGGGTGGGGACCTCAGTCCCACTGTATCCATTTGAGGGCTCATGGGCTTCCAATTACCAAACACCCCTCCCCGTCCAAGGTGTTTACCCCCACATGTGTCATATACTGCCCCTGTATGCTGTCTTGTCTGTCTTGTTTGTCTTCCTACCCAACCTACCTCCCCAAATATACCTACTATCCTTCCCCAACATCCCACTCTCACCTTAAAAAAAAGGACAATCTGTACCCAAAATATATATATATATATATATATATATATATATATATATATATATATATATATATCTGTCCAAAGGCTGTCTAAATGGGGTGAAGGGGCCCAAACTAGGGACCTCTTTTAATTATTGCCCTATCCCTCTTCCTCCTCAGCAGCAAGTGTTCTGCCTTGCAACAAAATAATAAGAAAAAGAAATATATGACAGCTACAAACACTGCAATCTGAGGGTCATGCTCCTGCACACTACATGTCTAAATCTGAATATGCACTCACTGAAAGTATTTCTTAAAATGGGGAACAATGACATCTGTGCTGTAACAGAGACCTGGTTAAAGGCAGCAGGAAACACCCCATCACTACCAGCCTATAACTCATTCCACACCTTTTGTTTGCAGAACTTGGACTGACTCTCCAAAGTGGTGGTATTTCCATATTCATTAAGGATGTGCACACCTCCAGAGTGGTAGACCAACATTATGCATTACAGATCCTGCAGGTGTAGCTAACATTGGGTAAGACAGTGGTTCAGGTTGTAGCCTGCTATATGCACCCAAACATGTCCCAAGACTCACAGTCCATGTCCCTAAACACCCTGAAGAATATTAGTGTCCATCCTAACACTCTCATACTGGTTGACTTCAACTACCCCACCATTAACTGGGAAAGCTACTCATGTACAGATGCACATGGCCATCACATAAACCTGGTCCTTGCTAACATGGATGACTGTTGGTGTACACCAATAGTCAACTCCTCCCTTGTTATATCTGAACACAAATTACTCACCATTGGAAATCCACAGCCCTCCCACCCCCCCACTCCTGCACAGGTATTCACCATGAAAAGCTTTTCCAAACCTAACTATGGCCTCCTAAAAACAAAGGTGGCTAACCTCATGGCAGCCATACAAATGGAGACTAGTTGCGTGAGTGCTGAAACAAACAAAATGCACTATGAGCACATACACAAATGCATGGATACTGCCATACCAAATAGAACCAGGAACCTCATCTCTAAAAAAAGAAAGCCAATCTGGTGGTCCCTAGCCATAAAGAAGCTGTACAACAGAAGGAGGGAACTGATATTTATTTACTTTTATTTATTTATTTAAATTTGTTGACCGGGAGTGTCCGACTGGACGTAGGTCCATTTTCAGCGGAGGCCTGTGGAGAAAAGCTCCACAGTAAAATAAACAGACAGTAGTTACATTGGATTTCATAGTGATTAAGAATTTAACATAGCAATTACTTACAACATATTTACAGATGAAGAACATAGTACATCAGTAGACAACTAGAATCTTTATCTGTGAAGTACATAACAGACATTAATAAATGTTACAATAAGAAGTTCCTTCTGTATAATAAGTACTAGGCTTATGAGCATCTGAGCTTTCTATAATCAAGGTAGTTAGTGGAGTGGAAAGAATGGTAGTGGTTGGATGGGGTGGATGATATTAGAGCAGGAGTTGCAAGGGCATAGCCAGCATGTTTTTAGGTGCGCTTTTAGTAAAGTTTTGAAGTAGGTGCATGATGATACAGAGGTAATTGTGGGTGGGAGTGAGTTCCATAATTTGGCTATGGCACAAGAGAATAGTGCTTCACCAGCAGAGTTATTGGCTTTAGTGATCTGCAAGTGATTTTTGTTGCTGGATCTTAGTGATCAAGTGGTGCGATAGGGTTGGAGTAGATTCTGGAGGGATGGGACAAAATAAGGGATATGAAATAAGGTGAAGTCCCAAGACTGGAATAAAACCCTTATCAGCCTCAATTACAAGTTGAGATCCCTCATCAAATACTACAAAGTTAGCTATGAAAACAGAATTGGAGCACATAGTAAAGACAACCACAAGGCCTCATACAGTTATTTAAAGAATCTCCATGGCAATACCAAGATTTCCTCTGAGCTACTAGACAATGGTACCTCCTAGACTGAGCCAACAAATATTGCCAATATACTGGCTGACATATTGACTGCAAACTGTACCCATCCCCCCCCAAAGGACCGATCACAATACCAGTACACTGCCAGGCACCCAGTATTACTGCTGCACAGGTTAAAAACACCATTGTCCAAGGCCAAGGATACAGCTTCTATGGGACCTGACAACATCCCTGGCTGTGTTCTACATGAACTACAGAGTGACCTGGCACCTCACCTGTGCGCCCCGTTCAAGCACAGTCTCACCTCAGGCTTTGTCATTACTGAATAGTGCACTGTTACAGTCACCCCTCTCCACAAATGAGGTGCAACTACAGACCCTGGGAAATACTGCCCCAACTGCCTGACAAGTCTGTTATGCAAAGCTATGGAATGCATCATCATGCACCTAATACACAGGGATATGGGAATCTGCAGACTCAGGATCCCACACAATTTACATTTCTGAAGGGTAGGTCATACCTGCTCAATCAACTTGGTCAACTTCTTGGAGTTAGTCACCTAAGCTGTGGATGAAGTCAAGGTGGCACATACAGCCTACCTTGATATGGACATAGCCTCTGATATCATTCCCCACTCAGGAATCATGCAAAAACTCACTAAGCTAGGCATCAACCCCTATATCACTAGGTGGGTTGCAAACTGGCTCACAGATAGGACTCACAGTGTGGCAATAGCTGACTCCAAGTCAGACTACTAAGCAGTCATAATTGGAGTCCCACAGGGTTCTGTCCTGGGTCCTCTCATGTTTGGTATCAACTTCTCTGAAGTCCATGCCAACATAAAGGAACTGACAAAGTTTGCAGACAATTTCAAGTTAGGAGCTATCATTAACTACTCAAGTGATGTTGGCATCCTACTGAAAGGCCTCACTGAGACCAATGACTAGTGTCAAAGCCATGGCTGTAAGCTCAATGTCAGAAAATGTGTTGTCATCCCCTTTGTGGAAAACCCTGTTCCCATGAATTACCACACTGATGGTAGTTCCTGGAACAAAGAAGGTGTTATAAGAGATCTGGGTACACAGGTTGACAGCAATGTCTCTTGACCACCACATTGCCACTGCGGTCACAAAGTCCTTCTATGTGGCACATTTCAGTTCTAATGCATTATCATCCAGGAAGGAAGAGGTCATTGTCCCCCTGTACTCTTCTTGACAGAGTGACACAGTTTGCTTCAGCATACATATTCTGATGGATGTGAGGTAGGTAAATGAAATGTATGTCCTCATTTTCTGACAACAATCATATCATTACAGTAATTTACCAGAGAAATGATAATAATCTGTAAAACAGACCGGAAATATGAGCAATAAACCTGGACATTCTGAAACAATCCATCCAGTTGACAGGTATGCTCAGAACCCCCTTTCTGCAATGAATCTGGACCAAGGCTGACAAAGTGGTAGGTGGAAGCCATGAAAATGGGGATGTAGCTGATATACTGGTGTAGATAAGCTAACACATTTGCTGTAGTAACACCATCCTGTGTGCTCTAACATATATTTCATGAAATAGCACAAGTAATTGAATTAGGAAATGGGAAATGTGCTATGGGCAATTGCACATGTATTTGCAAATATATCAGGCACTACAGGGATGTAACAGCAATGACAAACAGACACCAGTGTGAAAGTGCATACCCATAACTAATATCACCACAGTCACAGTAAGTCAAGTGAACTGTAGGGTATATGGACTGTGTGAACAAATACACCATTGTTTGCCACTCACACACTAGGCCTACATATACAGTCCAAATTCTCTGTGTAGTCTGACTCTTGACCTTGGTACAGGACATGTCTCAATCTGTCCCTACAAACATATACAGCCAATGGATCGGCAGAAACTGGAACAGCATGCACAGTCAGATAAAGAAGGAGTTATAACACTTACATCCACCCCCTCCATACACAGACCAATAACATGTACACATGACATGTGTACGCAATCATGACAGTCTGTTTACATTGGCCAGACATACACAGGCCTCTCACATGTACAGTTCACCTCAGAATGTACAGGCTCAGGACTCATATCTATGGCCTCTTCCCTGAAATGTCTGTTGGTTTACTACATCACTGGGATGGTAGCAGGAATGAAGTCAAGAAATAATGATAATACATATGTCTGTGCCTCAATGACATCTGGATAAAGCCTGCATCATATGGGGACAGAGACACAAACATAGGGGTAGATTCGACATATTGCTGTCATACATTGAGACAGCTGCAGATGTTACTGGGTTTGTTATAACATGCTTTATGAAGAATATGACGCCGGTAATACCGATAGCTGTGATTATTTACTGACTGCATTTAACAGAGTCCATGACTGATTTACCAAGGACACCAACTGTCTGGAGAACAGACAAAATAGAACAGGCAAACATGTGGCCAGTCTGTGGACAGCAACCCAGTGGAGAGGTATGCCAGAGACATATTACTCTCAGTCGTGAAGTCACTCACTAAATGCATGTCCACACAAACCCTGTCAACCTATCAATCCACCATGTGTATAACAGCACTGATGACATAGAATCTGTTCACAAATCTGGGGATATGTCCACCATGTTGTTTGGCTGTCTCCACATGTCCTGTCCTGTGACATATTGCCATTTACTGTATGTGAATCTGTAGCCCACTGCGTCTGTAATGTCCCTTACACAGGCAAGGAAAAGGGGCAAGGTCCACATTAAGGAATGTCCCATATGTCAGAACTAGCAGCAGTGTCCAGGCACACAGCACAATACTATGTGGGCACCTACATTGTGGTATGGCCTTAGCAATACCTGACATCTGCACATCTGTACAGAGGAAAGACAGAAAGTACATAGCCAACAGGTTGTGCATTAGGATGAATGTTTTGAAAGACAGAAGTCTGAAACTGAAAGGTATGCCATTACTGCATGACAGCAGTCCTCAATGACATGTCCAGAAAACATAGCAATCTACAGTTAATATTAAAATATCAGATCAATATCCAATAGGAGATACATAAAAACATACAGCTCAAACACCAAGAACAAGATAGTAGTACTCAGACTCCCAGCTTTGTATGCAGGGGGGCATGATTCTAGTAATAAAATCTGAAATCTACTTTTACTTGGAAAAGCACTGTTAAAAGTACTAATGTGATGATACAATATGTGTAAATTATTTTTGTCAACCAGTGCACTGTCGCTGGTGTAACATGCAAGTATGACTGTATATAACCTGGGATACTACCCATGTATGAAACAAATACAAAGAAAAAAGATTGTGGTACTACCCATGTATACCCATGTGTCGCACACAGTACAGTCACACCCCTTGCTACTGTAATGAATGCACAAAGAAGCATGTCATGTACAGGAAATTAAATACACTTATTAAAGATGTCATTACTCTACTATTTTATCAGACTGGTATGTGATCACTGGTTACCAGGGCTGAGCAATGCTTAGCAGGTTTCAGCATTGCTTAAATGTAAATGCTAAGCAGATTTGCGCATTGATAAGTGAAGCCTACACAGTGTAAACGCCCATTCATTTAACTGTACATTAGCACCACTTACCGTCACTCAAACCTGCTCAAATCCACTTAAAGCTGCTCAAAACTGCCTTAATCACTCTGTATCCAACAGTCCTTGCTCTGCCTAGCAACAAAATAAACAGCCCTTCTAGGTCTTGAACACAGGAGCCTGCACACCACAATCAAAGCAATTTACCAATAAGCCACCTCAGTTGTATGATTTTAGGATGTTTTCTCAAACATACCCTTCTTTACAGCCACTTTACAATAGGAATGAGACACTGTGCAATTAGGAAGGATTGGTATCTACAAATATATATATATATCACAAATGAAATATATACATAGAGAGAGAGAGAGATGTATGGCGATACATATATGTGTATAACAATATATAGATATATTACCAATAAATACTGAGGTGTGTATATATATATATATATATATATATATATATATATATATACATACATTATATATATATATATATATATATATATATATATACACACACACATACATTATATATATATATATATATATATATATATATATATATATATATATATATATATATATATATATATATATATATATACATATATACATACAAATATATACATATGTATATATATATATATATATATATATATATATATATATATATATATATATACATACACACACACACCCACATATATATATATATATATATGCATATATATATATATATATATATATATATAAATATATGCATACATGTCCCAAAATGCCCATACAAACATATGCTGCTGATAGACCACCCATAACTGGGCCAGCATGCATAGTTGGATACAAAAGGACCCAGGAAACTCACATCTGCCCCCTCACAGTCTAAATAAATAAGTGAACAGTACACTGCTACAAAATCATGATAGGCCATACACAGTGGCTAGACATACAACAACCTCGTAGCAAAACAACTGAAATGTCTGAACATAGCAAAAAGAAATACAACCAACCAGTAATTCACACATGCTTATTATACTCTGATGTCTTGGCCAAAGCCTTCAAGGAATAAAACATTACAACAAATACTTGCCTTTATCACAAGATGCTGCAGTGGTGGTGCTGCGGTATTGTTGTCGCCTCACAGTAAGACGTTGCCTGGTTCGATTCTCAGCTAAGAGCGTCTTCTGCATGGAGACATACGTGAATGGGCATACCTTCATTGAAGGTTGTGCATCAGAGCTGCCAACTCGGCACATAAAAATCTACTGCCAATCATTAGCGGACCGGAGTTCCGCTGTGGCGACCCCTAACCGGGAAAAGCCGAAAGACACACCAACTTGCCTTTATCACAAGAAGCAATTAACACTTAATTGCATAATTAAATACACAGCCTCCAATTACTCCTCATTTACCCCCTAAGGGATAAAGTATCACATTTAATATTAATACATTGAGTCTGTACATAATGATTGCCCTTTTATGACTGTTTCAACAAACTGAGGAACAGACTTTTTTCAAAACAGTACCTTGAAACCCACTACTGTCCCCATGGTGAGATTTATTCAGATGCAAGGCTATAGAACTGTCATCTTTCTTATCAGTAATATGTCTCACATGTTCTAACAGCCTAGTTTTGAAACATTGGTTACTCTCCCCCACATAATACATGTTACAAGTGCATCTAATAGCATTCTCTATACACCAACCTCTTGAATGTACAGACTTCAATATGTTTTCCAGCCATTCCCCTCAGCAGGAATGACAGTACTAAATAATGATAGACCATTATACCTATCAACCTCCTACTGTATGACATCTGGACAAAGCCTGACATAATTGGTGGACAGAGGCCCAAATATATGGCCATACTTGAAATATTACTGTTATACATTGAGAAAGTTGCTGGTGTTACAGGGTTTGGTGTAACATATCTTTTCTGAGAGATATAAAGTTAGAAAAACAAATGATTGTTAGGGTTTATAGATTGTAATCACCAGAGTATGCTACTGATTTGCCAAGGACAACACCTGTCAGGGGAATAGACCAAACATAACAGGCTAACCTGTGGCCATTATATGGATAGCCCTACAGTTGAGAGCTATTCAGAAACAGAACTTTGTCAGACTGAAATTCATGCAGAAGTAGCATGTGCAGACAAACCCTGTTAAACTAGCAGTATTCCAAACATATAACAGCAATACTCACATTCTGCCCCTAGGTCTTGAACCTTCTCCACCATTTAGTTGGCTTGTCTCCACAAGTCTTGTTGTAAGAGGTAGTAGCTCACACAACTCCAGGATGGAGTAGTCAATTATAGGAGTGTGTTGTCATGACATTGGCTATTGGAAAAACTATACAGTTGCTCTGCATATAATTAGCAAGTGTGGAACACCAATAGGTGCACATTCCATCACCTGGTCAAGAGCATCACCTACAAAAGCCATGCTGCCACCTATTCAAACCAGCTCTATCCCTGATGTGCACACAGAGAGAGAAAACAAATAAAACATAAACTTGAAAAGAGAAGAAAATAAAAAAGGTAAGTGGAACATGTAAGCATGTAATTGAATGTAGTACTGTAATAATAGGAAATATGATTTAGAAGATTATATGTCCCAACAAGACTTGCTGTACTAATGTCCTGCTGAACAGCTGCTATGGCCATAGCATCTGGCCCTCTCTGCAGTGGGAGAGATCACAGCCATACCCCTCAACATTACAGATCTTGACAGAATGACCAGATTTTCCCATCGTAGTTTTTTTGTCTGTTCCTCATGAAATCTGTACTTTTCTGGCAAATAAATGAGGACTGGAGTCATCAAGTAATGACAAACACATGAGTTTATGACTCCACATCCTTAAGAATATTCACAGTAATGCAAAATGTATTATTCTACAACTTCCTAAGTTTGTAACAGGACTATTTAAAGTCTGTCCCTATTTATCCCTCCATTATTTTAGGTTTTGGCCAGATGTGATGCTCTAAGAGGTTGTGAGGTAGAATCACAGCTCAGGAGCCTGACTCACCCTGTGAAAGGACAGCTCACATATGACAACCGCTTGGGGCTCTGTCAAGCAGTTGTGACTGTGCCACTGCTAGGCCAGTTAATGGGATGTTGTCCAGATCCATATGTTACCTGTGAATATGAGTATGGCACTGGTTTGTCTTGTAAAGCTAAGAGACCTATATAGGGCATGTGCATAGTAAAGTAGTGCTGCAGATGTGTGTTGAACTGCATGTGATATACTGAATTAATAACATTCAACTGTACACTGTTCTGCTAGACACTAAGCACATTTGTGACTGATATCTGTAGTCACATACACATATACCTGTGTTATGTCAGCCAAACCATTGGCAAGTCTGTGAGCAATAACAATGTAACATAAATGATAAATACCACGAAACACTTTTAAAAACCTTTTTTTCACCACACAAAAGAAGAAAACAGAAGCCAGTGACACTCCAAACATGATTTAATAAAACACCAAACTGCTCCATACAGTTTGGAGCAGTTTGGTGTTTTATTAAATCATGTTTGGAGTGTCACTGGCTTCCGTTTTCTTCTTTTGTATGGTGGAAAAATTAACATAATAGCCTACTTATGACTGTTGGACATCTACCAGGTTATCACAGTGATGTAAAAGCCTACTGTGCAATCAGCTTACTAATGTATGGTGCAACTATATTAATACAGTATTAATACTGATGTCCCTTTTGTCACCTATTTATATGTGCCATTATCCAGGCATACTGCTATAACAGGTTGAGAAGTATGATTGAGCAGCAAGACTGTAAATACAATGCACCATACTAACATAGAACAGAAATGTATACCAGGTATCCCCTGAGCACATGTATGTGTGCATATGTTCAGCTGGAAGGCACAAAACTAATCACATGGGTTTCAAGCAGTCAGGTACATAGGTTGTGCATGTTGCACATGTGTGTAATATCAGTGTCAGTGCATACAACAGACATAAATGTGTACAGCTACTGGTTGTTGCATTGCCCTGACACTGATATAGGTACTAGAGTAAGCATGATTATCAGGTAGTAATCAGACAAGTGCGCAACTGAGTTATGACCCACTGTCCATGCCTACCACTACCAGTTATATCAACACCTATATACGGTGGATATCACAAGTGTACACACCTCTGATGGAATGCCAGGTTTGTGTGCTGTATGTGCTGTATGACAATCAGACCACAGAAAATAATTTCATAATGTTTCTCATCTTGAATGTGACACCTAACCTGTACAGTTCCATTGGAAAATATCAAAGGTGTTTCTAGGAAGGTGAACAAATATTGCCAAGTGAAGATGTGCCATGATATTAGAGTCCAAACCAAGACAAATGAATACTGTAACTATCTTAAGAGGCACATACACAACATATCAGTTTAAGGGTGTGCACACTGATTCAACTGGCTTATTGTACTGATTATGTCCATATGTTTTTACAGATCAGATTGTTATGCTTACAATTGAATAGTACAGGCTATAGGTCACATTAAAGGTGGGAATTGTTTTGAAATGGGTTATTGTGGTGTCATGTTTCAATTGCACAAATACCAGGCATTGTAACAGGGGTGTGTAGCCTTTATGTCCACTGTAGCTATACAGACTCAGCAGTACCTGACCTGTATAACCAGCATCCGCCAAGGTAGAATAATCCACTTTGGGGGACAGCAGCAATACACAAATCACATAATAGGTTGGTATATTGGCTGTACAGGGACACATAGGTGCATGCAACAACTTGGAAGCAAGTCCACCTCTATCAGAGCAAGCATGTAAGTTCATAAGTGATAAGCCTGACTATGACTACAAATCAGACATATCCACACCACCAAGGACAATTGCAACAGTGTCTCCATATATGTTATCAGTCACAGAGGAAACAACACAGTTCACCCTGTACTGGGGGTAAAACACACATCATACACACATGCCTTGCATATAAGCAACCTGCATCAGACAGATTAGGTGGGCACATCACCACCCTGTCCAACCCAGTTGTATAGGGGGATATGCACATGAACCACACTCCTCCTCTCAGCTATGGTGAGCATGTACATACTGCCTACTGATGGCAACAGCAGCAAATCTCCATGGGGCATAATAACATCACTGTTTACCTCTTACATGAACCCAGGCATGTGCTCACAGCTCCATCACACACCACTATCAAACACAGGCCTGCCACCATCTGCACACCATCCAGGTGGAAGATGACCACTGTCAACCCTCTACACAGAAATAAATGGAGAATAGATGATTATGCAATCAAGTGTCCAACATTGGGGGGAATATGATAGTTCAGGGCCAGGAGTGTAATGCAAGTTGCTATAGCCATGATAGATTGGAGGGTTATGGTGTAGTTTGGATTATTTGCAAGTAATATCCACTGTTGATGTGCAATTTGACAACCGTATGAGGTCCTGTGACCTTTTTCCTGTTTATGTCTTCCAGGTAACATGCAGAGGGCTCGCCTATCAGCATTCTCTGCTGGGGAAACTGACATCATCACCCAATATGTGATCGAACATTATGCCCTGTTATTTGGACGGAGAGCAGAAGATTTGTGGAAGAAGACCACCTTGTGGAACACTCTGGCCCACAGGGTAAATGATGCCGGCCAGGTAAATGATGCATAGCAGAACTTATGAGCAGACGCAGCATCGGGCCACTGACCTCATCCACCATGCCTGTCAATGGGCTGCAGCTGTAGCGAGGGACCAGCTAGCCACAGGTGGGGGCCCAGCCATCCAGCCCCCACTGACATCCACGGAGGAGCTCCTCACCAACCTTGGGGCACCCGTCACGAAGCTGAGGAAAGCATTGTGGAGGTAGGTTGCACACACACACACTGGATGAGGAACATGCAGGTAAGTGCCCAGTGGGGATTAGCACACTAATGTATCAGACATACTTGTATCTGTATTGTATTAGTACACTAATGTATCAGACATACATGCATCTATATTGTATCCACATCCATGTGTCAAGTCTGATTGCAGTTGTGGATGGGGTTTTCTAATGCACAGTGGTGCACATCTATGGTGAGGACAGAACATTGTGTATTATTAGGGTTAGCACTGTAAATGTGCAGACATCCTGCACCCATCCTGTACCAAGGCCACATGTGAGTCTGCTGACAATACCTCCCTCTCACAACTACCTAGGACCCACTGGTCTGCATATGGGACAGCAGCCTGAAGCTGGTGAGTATGACATTGTTCTGTAGTTGCCTGGCAATACCCCAGGCATGTGAATGGCATGCAATTTACCATGCAGACAACTATCAGTAACAGCTATATTGCTTTATGTAATGGCTATATTGCTTTATGTGCATGTTCTCTTGTGGTGGGGTTAACTGCATTGCATCATAATGGTCACCACTGGGGCCTATCTGACGTGAATTCAACATTCCTGTAGCATACCTCACAACTTGTCAGTGCCAGAATGTCTGGACAGAGGCCAGCAAAATGGGCTGGACAAACGGCCTATGGTAGGGACATGTGTGACAAATTAGTGTATACAGTGGATATAAATTGTGTACACACCCCTGTTAAGATGCAAGGTGTTCCTGTTACATAGCAATTAGGACCACAATATATCAGTCCACACATCTTCCAGTCTTTAATGCTGCCATATGTGTCAGTACACTCACTGTGGCCTATTTGGCTACATTATCACATACATAGGCATTGTTAAGGAAAACACAGACCACTTCTGACCACATATAGGTTGCAAACATCTGGATATTCCAAACACATGTGTAGAGAGGACCATACAATGGTTTAACCTGCTGCATGTAAGGCACATGCTGTTACCACACTATATAAAGTTATGGCAGTGGTAGGTGGTCACCAGCCATGTATGGTACACACATCAAAATAGCATAAGCCACACAAGATATAATCCTCACACACACAGTTGTCAGTATTGGGATTATAATTCCTGCCTATTCAGATACTTCTACTATAGTGCTACACAGTTATCAGACGCGCCACAGAGCTTATGCATTTCTACCTCATCCAAAGGTACTTTTACAGTGGATGACATCAACAGGACTACTAGATTGGAGTGAGAGGAAGTGTAAAAGGTAGTACACAGGTCAAAAATGGTGTAACCCACATACTGCATGATTCTCATACAAGCACACATCCAAATAGCTGCCAGTAGAGAGATTAGAACTCCTGCCTATCTAATAATTTCTACTACAGTACTACACAGTTACCAGATGCACCACAGAACTGATGCATTTCCACCTCCTCCAAAGGTACTTCTAAGGTGGATGACATCAACAGGACTACTAGATTGGAGTAAGGGGAAGTGTAGTAACCCACACACTACATTATTCTCACACACGCATCCAGTCAGCAGTAGAGAGATTAGAACTCCTCAATATCTAGTTATTGCTATTATAATGCTACACAGTTATCAGACACACTACAGAGCATACACATTTTCACCTAATTCAAAGGTATTTCTAAGGTGGATGACATCAACAAGAGTACTAGATTTGGATGAGGAGAAGTGTGAAGGGTAGTACACAAATCAAAAATGGTATAAGCAAGACAGTACATGATTCACTCACACACACACACACACACACACACACACACACACACACACACACACACACACACACACACACACACACACACACACACACACACACACACACACCAGTATTGGGATTAGAGCTCCTGCCTATCTAGTTATGTCCACTATAGTGTTGCACAGTTAATGCATGCGCTACAGAGCTTACTGAACTTTCACATGGGCAAAACTGCTAACTGCACAATTGAGGTAAAGTATAACAGGTGGCAGAAAGTCTGCCTTCAGTTCCACCCGTACATTGTGCTAGTCCTTTCTGTCTTGCACTTCAAATAGCATTATGTCTTAGCACTTCACTTCACTAGGTTATTGTATCAAGAAGTGTGGCACACCTGGGAGCCATCAGCAGTACTCGTTCATCACAGAAGTAGCCCCAGTACTTACTAGTTATGTACACCCCTCCTGGCATGATTGAAGGACAGTTTTCTGTGCTTTCACCCATTAACCTGGTGTACTTGTCCATTCTGAGGCACTGTTGCTACTGCTTCATGTACAGAAACAAACCTTCCCTCTAAACTCCAAACATTCAGACCTGTGAACGTTACCTGTATATCACCCAATGTGGACATATGCACTCTCCAGCAAAGACTGGACTAACAGGTCAAGAGGATAAGATCAACACCTGCACCACATCATGTGGAATGCATAGCTCACCATGACATACAGTGAAAAGCCACACACCCTCCTTCACAGAGGCACTCAATGTACATTTACCCAAACAGCATAAACCAGCAAGACAGACACCCACTCAGACACCACAACATGGCACATGCCAAGGGACACATATTTAACCTACACAGTGTACCCCTCAACCTGGGCTCCTAAGGCTAACCACCTTGCACAATACAGTGATCATGGGTAACTCAATACTGAGGCACACACATAACCCACTCACTAAGTTGAATATGGAGCAGGTAATAGCCGGATATCTATCACATGCCAGCATCCAACATGACACAGGCAGTCATAGCATTCCACAACAACTACTGTTATCACTCTGTATCCATGTGGGTGTGAATGACGTGGGACACACCTCCCTGGATTACATGACAAGAGACATGGTTGAACTCTCTGAATATTTGGTCCAGGCAGGTGTGTCAGTAGCCCTGAGCAGTGTACTACCATCACCCAGAATAATGCTGTGGTACTAGCAACAGATTCAATGTAACATTGGCTTACATATTTTGTGTCATTCTGAGGGAATCCAGTACTTCTCTGTTTTGGATAACATGATAAACAGAACCCAATGACTTGCCACAGATGTCCTACATCTGTCAGCACTGGGTTTCCAGGTACTGGCTAAGTGTCTTGCCACCCGTATGATGCCTTATTAGGCAGTGTACCTAATGTAATTACCACCATAACAGCTAGACATGTATGCAATTTGAGGGCCATGCTGCTCAACAGTAGACATCTAACTGTCAGAATGCAGTCACTCAAAGCACTCAGAGTGGAGGACATTAGCATATCTGCTGTAATGGAGAGGTGGTTCACACCAGCAGACAGCAGCCATGCAGCATCAGGCTATAATGCATTCCACAGCTGTCAGCCCCCAAACATGAACCATACCACACCTCCACAGGTGGTATTGTCTCCATATTCATTATGGATGGGAACATCTCCAGACTACTATCCAAGCATAATGCATTGGAGATACTTCTGGTACAACTGCCTTGGGTTAATAGAGCAATTCAGACCATAGCCTGCTATGGGTCCACATCTATGTCCCTAGACTGTCGATGCACATTCCTCAACACCCTGCCATCTATGATGGTCCAACACAACATTGACATAGTATGAGACTTCAACTACCCCTACATCACCTGGGGAAAGTAGCCAAGTGCTAATACAGTGGCCCAACACTTCCTGGAATTCATAATTTCCAATGCCCTGGACCAGCTCATACTGACCCCCAGTAGAGGATGCAACAACATTGACCTGTGTTGACCACTTAAATATGGGACTGTTGCTCATCCACAGTTGTCAATCTCTGCATGGTGAGATCCACACAGGCTGTAATCAACATGGAACTCAAGATGTCAGCCACACCCCCACAAGGGTAACCACCTTGCAAAACCTGTCCAAAGCTGACTTTGCAGCCATACAAACAGGGGTGGATTACTTCACTGCACCCATGGATGGCAATGGGAAATAGCTGCATGTCTGTGGAATCATACACATATGTACTGTACAAACAGGTACATGAATGCATGGTACTAGCCAGAGCCAACAGAATCCAGACACTGTCCTCCAATCCCTGGGAGACAATGTGATGGTCCCCTGCCATTACTAAAGTGTACAACAGAAGGAGGACTCTGTTGCAGAGAAAGGTGGTGTCCCATAACTGCTGAACCCACTTATTAGCCTCAAACACAATGTGGGATCCCTCATGGAATCCCCTACAGGCATCTATGAAGGCAGACATGCAGCAGACACAGACAACAATCACAACAGCTTTTGTTAGATACATCAACAAACTCCACAGCATTAAACACAAGTGCTGCGAGTTACTGCACAATGCTAATGCCTATCCTGAGACAACAGATATTGGCCACAGTCTTGGCAACACATTCAGTGCCAGCTTTACCCCTCTCTCCCGCCACAAGTGGAGTGCTGAGTAAATGTGTTCTTACATGCTGTATCCTATTTCTGCTGTAGGCATCTGTTTGTCATCATGATGTGGCCCTGCAGCAAGACCAAGAATTATGGCAGTGTGGTAACACATCCACCATGTCTTAGGCAGGGTACAGCTGTATCTGCATGGATTTCCCAGGTCTGTAACACAGTGATTGCATATGCCTCACAGATTATAGGGCTGAGGGTTGTACATTGGTATATGGTGATTTACAACATCTTTTATAGAGTGGAGAATGGTACATGTGGTTTGGACACACCACCAATTGCTACTAATCACAGCCACAGGGGATATTCATCAACCCAACACACTGAGATTACTACACACACACACACACACACACACACACACACACACACACACACTTGCCAGTACTGAGATCCATAGGTTCATTGCTTCATAGGTGTGTAGTAGGTAAATGGGCATGAAGGTTCTACAAGGCTAGCCCAAGGGAATACTCTGGCATCAGGCCACAGGACAATAGTCCTCATTGTGGCTCAGGAGTATAGTCACTTGAGTGGTCCCCAGGGGTGGGTATCGTATTCCCCATCCACTCATCCAGATTTCTACTGTGCACAAAAGCAGTCCGGACAAGCACCGTAAAGCCCAAAAAAATGTTAAAGTCCTTATTGTGAAGGCTGTTTGCAATACAAGCTGTAACACTGAAATTGAAATCCACTTGCACGTATAAAGCCACACTGAAGTCGGAAAAAACTTAAACCTTAACGCACTTTATTGTTAAAACAAGCATTTTCGCTGTGGTTAAAACTACAGCTTCATCAGAGGCAAAAGTAAAATGCAGTGTCAGAGTCAAGTTTTTATGCAACACACCCACGCCTTAATTAGTAATGCAATCACAATGAAGGCATGTTAGCAGCATTTCTTGCAAAAGTAAATTCAGGGAATGAAAGCTCTGTTTAGGAGGTGTAGTTTCATACTTTTAAAACAGTTGGAAACCATAAAACATTGATGCATCAGCAGTTTGTTACATTCATACACCAAGCAAATGTGCATTAAAAGCATGAAAGTGTGTAAGAAATATATACACAATAAAAGCAGTCTAAAAACAATGCATAACAGTTCTACATATAAAAAATGTTTATAGAAAAGTGTTTGTAAAAAAGTATCTAGTGAAATCACTACCTGCAACTGCAGTTGGAAGCCTTGCTAAGTATAAATCTTAACAGTGGTGGAAAGTATATGTTACTACAAATTACTATTAAAGTAAAATAAAATGAAGTGAAAAGTGAAGTAAGACAAAGGTAAAGGAGTTATCTTTTATAGCTCCTCATTTTCAGGACACAAGCTATATTGCAATGTTCAATATGTGCATTTTACATAGGCAAGTCTGACCGGAGACTACGGGACAGGCTGTACCAACATGATTATGCCATAAGGAAACTGAAAAAAGAAAACGCTTTAGCTAAACACGTAATGAAACATCAAGGACATAGCTTTCATTTTATTGCAATTGACCAGGTCAAGAAAACAGAAAGAGGGGGTCCAGTACCTCTCTTTTTGGAGAATAAGGAGCTAGAATGGCAAATATTACTAGACTCATTTTCGTACCCAGGTTTGAATGAACATTGCAATATAGCTTGTTGATGGTGAGGTGAGCTGGGTGCATGTGTGATATGGAAGCTATTGGCACCTGACTCACAGATATACCTGGGACATTCCCCTTATGCTGCCTTGTGTATGAACATGGGCAGCCTGTCATTACTTTATAACTGTGCTTTTTGTGGTCTGCCAGTGATTGGCCAGACTAACAGTATTCTATACTAGAGGGACAACTAATGTGAAGATAACCTCTATGTATAATTCCAAAGTTATGTGCAGGTGACCGTTATTTTATATGCACTCTGTGTAGGTTACTTCCACCTATGTACTGTTTCTATGTAGGGGCCTCCATTCATAGTGTGTCCAGCTTTCCAACAGTGACAGATATTGACATCTCGATAGTGAGTATGTACAACTGCTGACATGGGTGTACCTGAGAAGCAGCTTGGATGGCATTCCAGTTGTTGGAACATGGACCTGTTAACCACTGTACCGTATCTAGGCCACTGAGACACAACCATCCAGGCCCACATGCTAACCACTTCCAGGCAATATTAAGCACACAACAAACTTACCACACTGACCCCTGCATATTGCACACATGCAACAATATAGATTGGGACAAATCTGGCAAACTGTGCTCCAGTGATATTACTCCTCAAACTTACATGTTACTGCATTTCTACATGGGATTGTGGGGAGGGGTGCACACCTGAGGACTTTAAACATTTGCAATAACTGTACTGGTATTTTGGTTACTTTGTTGGCTTCCATTTCATATTGTATTGTGGCCTATCATGCAGAAAGGAGGCATATCAGTAGAGTACACATGTTAGATTTTAATGGCATAAATTTCATTTTCAGACTTCTTACCCTTCAGAACTAAAATGCAACTGCCAGACCTGTTGTAGTATGTGTGTGTAGGTCTGGAGGGGGGCTGTTCACCCTTGCCATCATTTGTGGGCCTTAGCCCAGCCTTTCTTTATGGTCATCTACACCTGTCCTGCTGGGTGAGGCTGGTGGTGGGTATGTGACCCTCACTTGACATCCATGTGCGTGACCTATTGACACCCACAGTTATTTGGGCCATAACATTTGCTGCAGTGGGTGTTGTCACCTTGTATAGTACTGCCTAGTATGTTGACACTAGTATTTGTTATGGCTTTCCTGCTGTCCCATATAGCTGTCAGCTGTCTGCTGCTATCCCATTCAGCCACCTGATTCCCTTGCATTCTCGCGTTCATACTATAGATACAAATATCAGAACATACTACTCCATTCAGTAATTGATAGGAAGAGTGACTTACCTTATTGCTGGGCCAGTATTGAGGATGAAGATGGAGGGCTATGTCAGATGCACATAGTACACTCCCTATACATGGTATAGCACAGGTAGTGTCATGTTTGGCATCCATTTTACTGTATGTGCGTGTCAGGGAGAGGTGTCATTCCCTGGGTCCCTATGTGTCTGTGTATGTGCTATGTGTTGCCTCTTTGTCAAGGCCTGTGCATACTGGGCACACCTCCTTCTGCCTACAAGGGCAGGCTCAGGTAGTTCCTCCTCTGAGTCATTCTGTGGCTGTGATGGCCTTGGAATGGTGGGGGGCTGTGTGGCCTTGCCCCATGCTTTTCCTGCTGCAGCTGTTTCCGCATGATCATATTGTGTAGCATGGTACATACTATGAACATTTGTGTACATGTAGCTGGAGAGTACTACAAGGCTCCACCGGATATGTCCAGGCAGCAGAACCGTGACTTGAGCATCCCAAACACATGCTCTATTATGATTCTGGCTTGTGTGTGTGCCTCATTATGGAGTTCTTGTTCAGAGGGGTGTCATCAGCCACGGCTCCAGTGCGTAGCCAGCATCCTCCACTAGGTGGCCATATCGGATGTCCCCACTGGCAAATGACTTGTACAACTTTGTCATATGCCAGATGTGGGAGTCATGATAGCTTCCAGGGCTGCCAGCACACACATTCAAGATAATGCCCTGGGCATCACACATGACCTGGCAGTTGATGGAAAGGAAGCCCTTGTGGTTTATGTAGACCCTACCCCACTCACCGGGTGGTGCTTTGATGTGTATGTGCGTGCAGTCTATAGCACCCACTACCTCAGGGTATTCTGCTATTTGGTGGAAGAGATGCATATTGCTGGTCAATGCCTCACAGGTGTTGAGGAAATATATGTGCTCACCGGCATGTGCTGACATGGCATCCAGGAGCTGGTGCCTGGATGCTGATGCCTGTGAGATACCCATTATATCCCTAGTTGCCCTTTGTAAGGTACCTGTGGTTAGTATTCTTAAGCTTACACATACCTTGGTATCCACTGGGATGGGTTCCCCTCTGTTGGTTCAGTGTGTGAGGTGGGGCCGGGACAGCTCACCGATTTGCTGTAGAATGTCCCTGTCCACCCTATAGCTCTCCACTATCTCCAGCTCATCTAGCCCCTGGTAGGTTACCCTGGGTCTATACAGTTTTCTCCTCCTCCTCACTGTGGGATGGTCATCAGCATTCATATCCTCACCACCCTCAGCCTCTTGCACATATTGATGTATAAGAGCGACAGCAGCCCCTAACATTTTGTTAGTTTTGTCAGGTAAATTTCCCTGTCCGTGTACACTGGTGGTGTAGAGTTTGTGGGAAAAAAACAGACTGAAAGGTATTTGCATACTTTATAGTAGTGTGCTGGGCTGCTGTCTGTGTAATTGGCTGGTTCTGATACATTCCACCTGCCAGCTATGCTAGTTCTCCTTGATTGCCTTCCTACTGCTGTTTTCCCTCCCCATTGCCTTCCCATTTAAGCCCTGAGGCACGCCACACATACCCAGTGCTCAGATGTGAACAGAGCTGCTATTTCCTGTTTTCTTTTTTGTTTAAAACTCCCATTTAGGCAATATAAACACTGCTAGGCAGCCTCAGACACACCCCTTCCTTAGCTTTGCTTAGCTAAGGGCAAACACAGGCCACACAGCTCTAATAAGCTTACAGCATGCATGACACTCCCCCTTATGAGATCATCCAGCTCTTAGACATATACAGTGGTGTTGCCACACCTACACGGTTTGGTGCAAGCTAATACTGAGAGGAAATCTGTGATGCCTGACTGTCCAAGCTGCAAAATCCTTTACTAATGCATTCTACGGGCAGCTACAAGAATGCATGGATCGTGCCATCCCAAGCAAAACCAAGACTCACTCCTCCAAAAAAAGGAAACCAGTCTGGTGGACTCCTGCCATAAACAAGCTATACAATAGAAGGAGGAAACTAGTACAGAAAAGAGTAAAATCCCAAGAAGGGAAGACATCCCTGATCAGTATCAGCAAGAAACTACGATCCCTCATAAAATCATCCAAGGTGAGCTTTGAAAGAAAAATTGCCAAGAACTCCAAAGATAACCACAAGGCATTCGTTAGCTATGTCAAGAATCTAAGTGGCAATGCACAGATCTGCTCGGAGTTAGTGCAGAATGGCACAAAATACACTGAACCAACCGATATCACCAACATCCTGGCAGACAGGTTCAGTGCAAACTTCACCGCCCTCTCACCCCCAAAAGGGCCCATAACCATACCAGAAAAATGTAGAGTCCCTGAAATCACAAACACTCAGGTTAAAACAGCCCTCTCCAAAGCCAAAAACACAGTATCAATGGGACTGGACTGTGTCCCAGGCTGTGTCCTACATGAGCTGAAAGACAAACTAACCCTTCACCTAAACACACTGTTCAAACTCAGCCTCTTCAGTCTACATATCCATGGAGTGGCGCACAGCAATGGTTATTCCACTCCACAAAGGTGGAGCCACAACAGACCCCAGGAACTATCCCCCTATAAGCCTGACTAGCTTGGTCTGCAAGGCTATGGAGCATATCATCATGGAACTCATTAACAGAGACATTGGGAACCTCCAAACACTGGACCCTACCCAGTTTGGCTTTGTTAAGGGCAGATCATGCCTCCTAAACCTGGTGGACTTCTTTGAGACAGTTACCAAGGCTATAGATGAGGGAAAGGTGGTACACACAACCTACCAAAACCTTGCTAAGGCCTTCAGTACCATTCCCCATTCTGGTATTATAGACAAGCTCACCAGCCTGAACATAAACCCCTACGTCACAAGATGGGTTGCCAGCTGGCTCACGGACAGAACCCACATGGTGAGAGTTGCGGGAGCTAGGTCCGACTCTAAACCGGTTACAAGTGGCATTCCCCAGGGCTCAGTCCTAGGACCCCTCCTGTTCAGCATATACTTCTCAGAGGTACAGGCAAGCACAGGAGGACTATGGCTGACCAAGTTCACAGACAACTGCAAACTAGGGGCTATAATTGACTCTCCGGCTGACACAGACATCCTACAAAAGGGTCTCACTGAGACAGATACCTGGTATCAAAATCATGACCTCAAGCAAAATGCCAAAAAGTGCATAGTCATCCCCTTTGGAAAAAACAAAGTACCCACAAACTACCACATAGGTGGTAGTCCCCTAAATATGGAAGACATAATAAGGGATCTGGGGACCCAAGTAGATAGTAATCTCACCTTTGATAATCACATTGCCAAAGTGGTTAAAAAATCCTTCTACATGGCCCACCTAATCACAAAAGGGTTCGCATCCAGATCAAAAGTGGTCATTGTGCCCCTCTACTCATCACTCATCAGACCCATCATAGAGTACAATGCCCCATTTGGGATGTACCTTACAAGACACCTGCAACAGCTGGAAAGGCCACAAAAGTACCTCACCAAGAGGATCACTGGCCTCAAACAGATGCCTTATGCAGCTCGACTGAAGAAACTCCAGTTGTACTCGGTTGCATACCGCCTACTCAGAGGTGATGTCTGCCTGACATACAAGGCCATGTCCAACCCAGAATTGATGGACATGCTCCACCTAAAGAAAACCTTATCCCCTCGAGCCACATGCTCTAGGGATCTAAACCTCACCACAACAATAAGTAGGACATGCTGGAGAGAGATTCCTGTCCCAGAGACTTCCCATGCTTTGGAACAAGATCCCAATCTACATTAGGCAGAGCTCCTCGCTAACACTCTTCAAAAGAAACCTTGACAAGTGGATGGGAAACAGAATGTTTACCTCGGGGATCACTTCAGTGGCTCTGCTGGAGAGAGGCACAGGAAACTAATCTAAGGGAGCGGCAAAAGCCAACACATAATGTCTAGGCTTATAAATGCTTTCGGGCAGATAGCCTAGTACCAACCTATGAACCTATAAACATATTCAGTATCAATCCCCTCATTTGCATAAACCAGAATGCTAATTCATAGTTACCACACTCACACAGAGCCTTCCCCCTTAGTAACCACTATTTCTTGGTATTGTTGTCTTATGCATGCCTTTGACTATTATGGCAAAATGCTGATTTGGGTATAAAAGCTTATTCCCCCTTTTTTTCTTATTTTCGTGGCAATCCCGTTTGCGCACTGCTGCCCTACACTTAAACGGCCGAGATCAGCCAAAAAAAAAAATTTGTTTTTTATACAGTTGCAACTATTTTTCATGTCAATGGCCATATATTTGGCCATTGGCATGCCTACTACATTGAATACATGCTTTCTTTCGAGCTGTCATGCCTCCGTTTTGTAATTTGCAGAAATGTATTCGGTTAGTAACCGAATACATTTCTGCAGGTTGCACTATTCCTGCACAGATATCTGCCTGCTTTCTGGATCACTAATTCATCTCATTTGCATGGTTTTCACCAGCAAAAAAGGTAATTAGCATATAGCAGTGGTGTCCATGCGGGAATAGTGTAGGCATGCTCGTGCATGTCTCAGAGGCTCTTTCCTGGATCGCTTGTCGGCCATATTACATGCAGTAGCTCTTGCACTAGTCAGGCACTCCGTGCAGAGCTTGCTGAATCCAGGGGTTGGTTTTAATCCATTTTTGCTCTGTTTAACAGAACGTTTTAACAAAGAATGTATTTTATTTTGGGGACAAGTGCTATTTACAGTTAAAGGATATGGCTACAGGGGCTTCTTTTGCCCTTATATATGCTAATATGTTTATGGGCTACATTGAGAAGCAGGTCATATATGATAATACTCATAATATAGTTTTAGAATCTATGGATATTTGGTGGAGATATTTAGATGATTACTGGCTGGTCTGGAAGTCTGACTCTATATTTACAAGAATCTGTGGGTTATTTGAATGAAAATCAGTGGTATATTCATTTTACAATTAATTTCCATCCCACTAGTATTACTTTTTTGGATGCTCAAGTAACCGTACAAGGAGATGGAACTCTATTGAGCACTGTCTTTAGGAAACATTCACAATTTAGTACACTATTGCATGCTTCCAGTTGCCACCCATGACATATTATTCACAACATTCCATAGCCACAGTTTCTTAGACTCCATAGAATGTGTGAGTATCAACAAGACCTCATTTATAGGTTTTATAATAGGGATTATCAACAACATATTATAGACAATGCTTTAATATCTGTGGCAAATGTGAATAGAGCAAAGTTATTACAATACAGGATAAGGAATAATAGGAAACAACTACTTAGATTAGTAACAAATTTTGGAAATAATATACAATTTTTTACTAATTTAGTGCAAAAACATTGGCATATCTTGCTCATGGATAATCATTTATGGGATTTAATACCCCAAATGTCTTTTTTCATACAGGAAAGGGAAAACTATCAGGGTTGGTTTAATCATTATAAGAAAGCTGAAATAAGTACAGGCCAAACTGACTTGGATGGTTGACAGTTAATAGGATATTATCTCTGTGGACATTGGAGTTTTTGTAAGTATGTCAGGAAGGATAAACAATTCACATCACAAAATATACCACAGGTTTTTGATATTAGGATTTATGGAAATTGTAGCACTGACTGGGTAATATATTTGGTAACATGCACATGCACTGCATTTTATGTGGGTCAAACATCTCGCCCCTTTAAATTAAGAATGTCAGAATACATGAGTGATATTAGGTGTGCAAGAACCTCCAGTGCATTATATAAGCATACTATTAAACATTCTTCTGCCAAATTTACTTTTATTTTTATTTATAAAATAGTTTTAAACAAGAAGAATAAAGCTGGATGGCATACTATGTTAGATCAAAAGGAACGGATGTGGAATATAAAGCTGGATGCTTTATTTACACCTGGTCTTAATGAACATTTATAGGAACCAATAAGAGAAAAAGGTGATGTATTTAAGATGGAATATGACTGTTGGATGGTATTGCACTGATGAAGACTGTATGCTGATACTTTCACCTATAGAGTGATGTGTTTTTACATCCAGTTTTTGTGGATGTATTGATATATATTGAACCCATCTGAATAACAGATGAATTATATGATTAACAAGGAATAAGGAATAAACAGATCTGGAGAGCTGACTTTGTGTGTTAGCCTTTTGCTTTGAACTCATTTCTATCTTAACAATTATGCCAACCCATCCACCTTGCTTCCATCTCAAACAGGGTCTACCACAATGTCATCTGAAGTTAGACTGTCTTCTGCATCTCCCACTTCTGAGAAGAGAAAGGAGATGGAGAGAGACAAACCTAAGGAGAAACACTGAGAAAAATCAGCAGAGAAAAGAACAGATGAAAAGAGGCAGGAGGGGAGAAAGACACAGAAGTCTAGGCAAAGGTCTCTAGATGTAACCAGTGTCTCAGGTCTGGAACCTAAGACTTCGAGGCACTTGGATCCATCTGCAACCGAACTATCTCACCTAAAGCTACTTCTTCCCTGGATCTAGTAAGTCCCAGGTTACATTCTCTAATACGTCAGCACAAGATACCCTTGAAACATACATCTGTAGCTTCATCATCAAGGTCTGGATGACGTTCTACCTGAAGTCTTACAAAGATGGATGTCAACTAGATGATAAGAAAATTCTTGAGGACACAGATTCAGCTGGAGGATCTCCTGGCACAGTCCCACAGAGGAGGGCCAGGAATGGACCCATTGACCCCAATTCAACTTCATTCTGATGCCAACTCCCTTTCTGGAGGTGGAGCATATGTGTCCAACCCGTTGCTGTGCAGCTTTGTAGGATCTGATAGCCCTGGAGACTGTCTTTGACTTCTTCCCTTACTCTCTCAACTCTGATGCTTTTGGGTTGAGACAAGATCTGAAGCCAAAATGTCAGGGTTGGAGCATCAATGGTGGAGTCAACTCTGAAGTTTTTGCAGCCTTTCCTTCCCCTCAGTGCTTTGGCACATGACAGCTTGGCTCTGAGGTCCTCCTAGCAACCAGCCTCTATTGGAGTTGGGAAGCTTCCCGAGTTGGCTGACAGTGGAAGTTTTTCCTCTGCTCCAATAGCAGAGTCAGTTTTCTAGGCTGTAGAAAGGGTTTTGGCTGGTCCAAGAAGACACACACATACACTGAGTTTGGATCCCTCTCAACTCCCAATGGAATCTGTGCCTCTTTCTTCTCATTTCAGTCAACAAGGATAGACTAACTTAGCTGGCTTTAAGGCAGCTCAACATTCAAGCTCCTTATCTGATTTTGATATGTCTCTGATGTCAGAGCCCTTGAGACATGTTCAGCAAAAGAGGATGTGCATACAGAAGCACATGGACTCCTTACCTAAGCCTGTCACTGAAGACATGGACTTTGATGAAGGAGAAGGGTCTCCAAGCCCCCCCGATGTCAGCTTTAGGGACATATCAGAATTGCTGAAGCAGAGGGGTGGATAGTCCACCAAAGTTGTTTCTGCTGATGAGTCTATGTTCCTTGAAACTTTTGGATCTGGCACATCTGCATCCTGGGTGGTCCCACCTCCTGATGCCTTGATAGACCTTGTTGCATAAAAGGTTTGGAAGGAGACTGATGGTGCAGAGCCCATTCCTAAGAAACCAAACAGAATTCTAGTAGCCTTGAAATTCAGAAAACAATCGTCTAAATGCCCTCCAGTAGATGCCACGGTGGTAGCAGCAGGAAGAAAGAACTATATAAAGAAAGTTCTTCTGCCCATCCTCCTAACAGAGAGTCCAGGGCATTGGACAGACTAGAGAAAAGGAATTATGCTTTAGTGACTTTTGCACTTTAAGTGCTGAATTACTTTATACATTTGAGTCATTTCGAAAGGGACATGATCAAGGAGGTAACCAAGTCTCTTTCAGGTAACTTATTATTGGGCATCCAAAATACAGTCGACTACCAAATGTTTACCCTACAATCTACTTCTAGTCTTGCCATGTGACTGCTATTGAATGCAGCAGATGGCACAGCAAGAGTTGCTGGTACAGGTATTACCATATGGCACCATGCCTAGATGTGCCTATGCGATTTCACAGAAAGCTTCAAAGCATCCTATATAAATGTCCTCTTCAATGGTTCCACTTGGTTTGGACCTAAAGTGAAAGAAACACTTACCAGGCATGAAAAAAGATGATCAGACCCTGTCTGATGTAGGAATCTGTTTCTCTCCACCACAAAGATCCTTTTCCAGATATCAAAGGGAAGGTAAGAAAATGTGTCTTAAAAAAATCACAGGGTTTTCACCATGACACTCCTGGAGATAGACTTCCTTGATGCAGAGATGGAGGAAATTTGAACAGGCATCACCTGAGATGAAGAAGCAAACCACAGAGTCAGGGTTTCCATGGCCTCTTCACTGAGAAACCTTACCAGCATCCATGGATAGTTGCCTGACTGCTACACTCTGGAGGCAGTTGAGGGATGCATAACCTTACACCCTCTAGCCTGAGAAACTATAACGTCTGATTCATGGGTGCTAAGGATAATCACCAGAGGTGATACCATACCTTTTTTGTAGTCAACAAAGAAAGGGTCGAAGACTATCAATACACCACCTGATCAACTGGAATCTGCAGCAACAGATGTGTTAAAGTTGCTAAACAAAAGAGTCATCCAGACAGTCCCCCCAGACCAGTTAGCATCCAGACTGTATTCCAGGTTCTTTTTTAGTTCCAAAGATGACAGGGGACCACAGACCAGTTTTGGATCTCAGCCACCTCAATCAATATGTCAAAATGACAAAGTTCTGGATGGTTGTGGTACAGTCCATTTTGCCTCTCTTGAGGAAGGATGATTGGATGTGCTCTGTAGATCTCTAGGATGCCTACTACAATATCAAGATTCATATGTAAACCAGGAGATACCTCTATCTTCCATCTGGGAGTCAGTCACTATCAGTTCAGAGCACTGCCATTTGGTGTCACCACAGCCCACCCTCCCCGGGTGTTCTGCAAGATTATGGCAGTGGCAGCAGCTCATGTATGACTGCAGGGATCCATGTCTTCCCATATGTAGATGATTGGCTCCTAACTGCTACCTCCAAATATATACTATTGCAACACCAGATTTTTCTTCTCAGTCTTACAGACCAGTTAGATTTAACATTCAATCACATGAACAGCAAACTACCATGCAACAAGTAGAATTTATAGGATGTCAGACAAAGTTCAACAAATTCACAAATGCCCCATTACAAGGGTCTGGTCATTAAGACTCACAGCCTTTCAAATGATTCAACATCCCTGCCCACAGGCAAAACTCATTCTCTGTCTTTTAGTTCTGATGGATTCTACCCTTATGTTAGTCCCATTAGCAAGGTGCCAAATGAGAGTACTACAGTGGACACTGTCTGTCCAATGGCCACAGAGCATTCCTCTGCTACACACTAAAATCCATCTTACTCAAGTATGTAGGAACCCTATAAGTTGATGAATAACTTCTATGTTGGTAGTAGATGACAGATGTTTCTGCCCATCTGTCTCCTGGGTCACAGTAACCATGGATGCTTCCCTTTGGGGACATTTTGAAGGGAAGAAAGATCAAGGGACTTGGTTATCAGCAGAAGACAAACCACATCAGTGTCTTGGAAATGATAGCAGTCCTTTAAGCACTGCAGGATTTTTCAGGATTTCCTACCCAAAGGTGTGATTTTTATCCAGACAGACACTATGTCAGTGGTATGGTACATTGAAAAACACGGTGTAATACAAACTTAAAAACTCCAAAACTTTTGCGAACGGACACCAGAAAGAGGATAAGAATACAATAATTAACGCTTTAGTTCTTTATTAGTTTCTTAGAACTTCAACGAAAAGAAACAAACCTTGGGTGACCCAAAAATAAAATTTATTGTTGGTGCTTTTGGACACAAAAATATGCAACCTTCTTCAGACAACATAAGTAACAAATAAAGGGATTTAAATAAACCCTTAGAATGACATCATAATTCATGAATTAGTGTTTAAAGCAACAACAACCTAAATGCAAAAAACACTTTAAAAAATAATAATATGAATTTATGTATAAAAAACACCAATATAAGGTGTATAAATATATAAAAATATGAAATATATATATAAGCAACTTCAATATATATGTCAAAAGGCATATATACATGTATAAACACAAATTCAAATACATTTACTCAATCAAGCACAACAGGGAAATCACATATTTACATAATGACTTCAACGTCTCTCCATTGATTTCAATCTTAACAAACATTTAACAGAACTCATTTCATTTAGACCGGGGAACATGTAGGCATTTGTTAAAACCTGCCACCACAGTTCCCTCAGTTCCAATCTCAAAGGCCGTGGTCCCCCTCTCGAACTATCAGAAACCTGTTCAATGACCATAAATAAAAAGAAATGGTCATTAAATTCTATAATATGTCTTGCTAAACTATTGGTACAGTCCTTTCTAGATACAGAATATTGATGTTCATAAATCCTTTTTTTTAAATGACATTCCATTTTATCAATATAAAATTGGGGACACCGTTGACATTCAGCCAAATATACAACCCCTACACTATTGCAGTTAAATCTCCCTTTTACATAATACTCCACATTACGGATGGTAAATTTATTGGATGTCTTAACATGCTTACACTGGTTACAACAACTACATTTATACATCCCCCCAGATGGTCTAAATGGGGCTGAGTGTTTTTTTCAACCATGTTTTTAAGGTTAATACCCCTTTTATACAAAATTTTAGGAGTCTTTGGGACTTTATTTCTAAGGTAATGGTCATCTGTTAACAAAACCCAATTCTTAAATAGAATGTGCCTAACTAACCCTGCATCAGAGGAAAAAGGGTTGCTAAAAATCAAAGAGAAATTTACATCATCAGGCACCCTGGGCACCTTTCCTATTAACCACAAATTCTAGGGGCCCTTCATTAACAATGGTCAGGCTTTCTGTTGAAATAGGCCTAAACCAACCATTTCCCCGTTTAGTACAAACTTCATCAACCAATTCATGAATCATGTCATGGGGATACCCACATGCAAAAAACATATTCATCAAGAGTTCATACTCATTCAAAAAATCATGGTCCAAGGTTGTCATACGGGCAGCCCTCACTAGCTGTCCCTGGACCACAGACCATTTTTGAAAAAGAGGATGGGAATTCCCAAAAATGTTAGAATAAGTAGGTTTCCTATATATTTTGGCTCTAAAGACAGCATTATTGAAATCCTTACTAAGACAAACATCCAAATAGTTAATACTGTTACTATCAAACACATAAGTAAACTTTAAAAAGTCAGTAAGTTCTGTTATACTAGAAACAAAATTGCAGGCATCAATTTAATCCCCTTTAAATATTAAAAATAAATCATCAAGGTAGCGAGTATACCAAACAACATGCTTAATATATAAATCATGTTTAAAAAGTAAGGTGTTTTCCCAATGGGCCATAACGCAATTAGCAAAACTGCCTCCAGAGGGAGAACCCATAGCAATACCAGACTTCTGGTGCAAAATATCCCCACCAAAGAAAATACAGTTGGCCAAAATAATATCCAAAAGATATTCAATAAGGTCCTCATTGCCCCATTCCATCCCCAGCAGGTATGGTTCCCATTCCTTTGGTCTCATTTACTGTGGGGGGGCAGGATGCCATCATGGATCTACTGAGTGATCTTCAGACCCTAAAATTAACCTCATAGTTTCTCTAATTTTAATGGTAGCCAGAAACACTGGACTTTCTTCTCCAGTAGTTCATTTATTTATTTTATTTTATTTACATTTGTTGACCAGGATAGTCCTACAGGATGTCCATTTTCAGTGAAGGCCTGGGGAGAAAAGCTCCACATACTAAAAAAGAGACAGTACATACTTCACTGAGTGATAAACTCAGGCAGACATGTTTAGAAAATTATAGACAAAGAATACAGGCAGATATCAATATAAAGAATGTGCAGACTTACATCTGATTGGCAAAGACGTATCAGAAAATGTGAACATAGAATACAATCAGCTTTAATAATTCACAATGCTTAGACATTCAAATGCTATGAGGCATAGATACTTGGCTAAACAGCAGGTTGGATAGCAAGACATGTATTAGTGAAGTTGTTAGTCATATAATATCTTCTCAGAAGGACTCGACAAAAAAGACTTACAAGAGCAAATGGAAAAGATTTTCTATTTAGGCATCCTCAAAGGGTTTGGACCCTTTCTCAGCCCCTCTTTCATCAATACTGGAATTTCTCTCAAAACTTTTTTAGCACGGTTCCAGTTACTCTACTATAAAAGTTCAGATGGCTGCCATTTCAAATTTTCACATAGGATATAATGATTCATCTATTGCCAAGCGTAAGATAGCTAAAGACTTCCTCAAAGAAACTTTCTTGTTGAGAACTCCTGTTTGAGATCCAGTCCCCCCATGGAATATCACATTGTTGCTTCAATTATTGACTCAAAAAGTATTTGAGCCTATGGCCTTAGCCAATTTAAAGTTCCTTTCTTGGAATACTCTAATTGCCATTACTTCTGCTAGATGCATTTCAGAGCTGCAAGCACTCTCAGGCAAACATCATTTCTCATATTCCACAAGGATAGAGTATCACTAAAAATAAATTCTTCCTTTCTCCCAAAGGTGACATCTGAAACAAATTGAAATCAACACATTCAGTTACCCGTATTATTTTCAAAATTTTTCTCCCAAAGGTGAGCATATCCTTCATATATTAGCTGTTCACAGACAGTTAAGATTTTACTCGCATCACACAAAAGACATCAGGAAATCAGACCAGCTATTTGTCTCCTTTTCCAAACTAAACTAGGACAACATGAATCAAACGTCACACTTTCTCAGTGGCTGGTGGATTGCTTTTCTTTTGTTTATAAAACACAAGGGTTGCCTTTGCATGCAAAGCCTAAGGCTCACTTCACCAGAGCAATGGCTGCATTAGCAGCATTTGTAAAGAGAGTTCCTATCATTGAAAACTGTGCAGCAGCAACCTGGTCAACAGCTCACATGCTTGTGTCTCATTATAAACTGGATGTGCAGTCTAGAGCTCACTCATCCTTTGGCTATGTCATTCTCAGCAATGTCCGTCTTTGTGACCACCCAGACCTTTTTCGGCAGCTTAGGAATCTGTCCCAAATGTCAATTCATGAAAATAGATAGCATTGGATACGTACTTACCTAAACAATAGATCTGTGTTGTCTCATTTTTATCCAATTCAATATCCCTCCCTCCTTCCTCCTCACAAAATTGTCATTTTGCATCATCTGGGGCTCAGACAGTCCTCAACTAAGACCCTGTCTGCTTGTTCCACATCATCTTCCCTAAGAATGGAATGCTTGTCGATATTTTTCTCATTCCATAATATTTGGCCCATATAATTAGAATAGCCAGCAAACTCGATCTGAGGTAAATCAGTTAGTAGCACGGAATTATGGGTAGGAGAGAAGTCAGAGCTCTTGGAGCCAAACACTGAAACTGACGAAAGTGAGACAACACAGATCTATCATTATGGTAAGTACATAACTTTTGTTTACTTCTCATTATAATAATCAACAGTGGTTGATATCTGTGTGCAGACTTTACTCTTGCAGTCACAAAATCATCTCTGTGCAGAGTATTCTGTAATAAAGCAGCAAGAGAGGCTGATGATTATAAAAGTTGATCTGTGCCAGCAAGAATTAGCTTATAATTGTTCTGAGAGAAAGGGTGGGCAACGGATTTTGGTCCATAGGGAGAAAATAGGAGGATGCATGAGGTGTATGGTGGTGTTTAGCATAGAGAAATGCAGAACACCAGGAGTCTGCTAGCTGATTCTTAGTTGTGCTTTAAATGATTTTAGATTGTCCATTTGTCTGAGAGGGAGGGGGGTTGAAGTTTCACTTTTTAGAGGTGTAGTTGGAATATAAGGAGTCTCCTGATGAGTTGTTTGATTTGATTACAATTAGTTGTTGTTTGTCTTTGAGCAGCAGATCTCTATTAATGGAGTAGCATGTGAATGCACCATTTAACGATGGACAATGTTACAGTTTGCTAATGAGATTATGAGTAGTCACAAGCTGTGAGAAGGTTAGGCAATGTGACAGTTCTGTCCAGTTTAACTGTTTCAGGGCCACGAAATGATGTGTCCTATGAGGTAAATTAGCTGTAAATCTATCAGCTTTGTTATAGCATCGCTCTAGCTGACCTTTCTGTGTTGTTTGCAAGTTTGTGAAAATAACAGCAGCATTAAGGAGTGATAGAAGAAGATGGGTTGAGACAATGTGATTTCTGGCATCATCAGTCAGATATTGCTTGATCCTAAAGATGCAGTTTAGTTTTTGATGTTTTTTTTAACTGTCTCTTTATGTGAAGATCAGATTTTAAGTTTTGATCTTTGATTATGCCTTGAAGTTTGGCAACAAGTTCAATTTTTGTACTGTTTGATGAGGTTTTGTTGAAAAGTGCTTTTTGTGCAATCAGTTGTTTTGGAGTAAATACAATTAATGTACTTTTCTAGGGTTTAAAAGTAATGGAGAGACTGTAAGACACTTTTCTGTGGAGAGCTTTTATATCTTACAATTTTTACAGGGTTGGGTAGAGCAGATCAAGGTGGAATTATCCACATACTGGACTACGGAGTTATGCTTACTTGCTGTGTACAGGTCATCTATATATGGATCTAGGACCCCAAATACTTTTATATTCTCATTCAAGAATCCCCACTGTACCACAATCTCATTAACAGACATTCTGTCATGTTTTTTTTATATATATATATATATATATATATATATATATATATATATATATATATATATATATATATATATATATATATATATATATATATATATAGGGATACAAACAACTGATCTGTTTTCCTTGTTTGTTTGGTCATTTGTCTTTGAGCAGCAGATCTCTATTAATGGAGTAGCATGTGACTGCACCATTTAACAATGGACAATGTTACGGTTTGCTAATGAGATTATGAGTAGTCACAAGCTGTGAGAAGGTTAGGCAGTGTGACAGCTCTGTCCAGTTTAACTGTTTCAGGGCCACGAAATGATGTGTCTTATGAGGTAAATTAGCTGTAAATCTAGTAACTTTGTTATAGCATTGCTCTAGCTGACCTTTCTGTGTTGTTTGCAAGTTTGTGAAAATAACAGCGGCATTAAGGAGTGATAGAAGAAGATGGGTTGAGACAATGTGATTTCTGGCATCATCAGTCAGATATTGCTTGATCCTAAAGATGCAGTTTAGTTTTTGATGTTTTTTTTAACTGTCTCTTTATGTGAAGATCAGATTTTAAGTTTTGATCTTTGATTATGCCTTGAAGTTTGGCAACAAGTTCAATTTTTGTACTGTTTGATGAGGTTTTGTTGAAAAGTGTTTTTTGTGCAATCAGTTGTTTTGGAGTAAATACAATTAATGTACTTTTCTAGGGTTTAAAAGTAATGGAGAGACTGTAAGACACTTTTCTGTGGAGAGCTTTTATTTTTTACAATTTTTACAGGGTTGGGTAGAGCAGATCAAGGTGGAATTATCCACATACTGGACTATGGAGTTATGCTTACTTGCTGTGTACAGGTCATCTATATATGAATCTAGGACCAATTACCGATGACACGTTTCAACGAAAGTGAAATGGTCGAGCACACTTCCACGAAAGTGCTTTTGTGCCGAAAAAGTACTGTTGCGAAAGTCTGCAAAAAACCCCAAAACAACATTTAAAAGAAAAAAACAGTAAAAAAACAGTAAACACATTTATGCAGTGGTGCAAGCCCCCCTGCACCCCCATGTGGGGGGCTGTGCCCTCCCACCCCCTACTTTTATATTCTCACTCCAAGATCGCACTACAATAGGGAAAAGGGAATATTCCCTTATCCCCACTGTACCACAATCTCAGCAACAGACATTCTGTCATGTTTTTTTTTTTTTGCGCTCACTTTAGCGAAAGTGCATTTTCAGTGAAAACGCACTTTCCTGAAGGTATGCTTGCCCATTTTGGTTTCGGTGAAATTAACTTTCGCTCAACAGTCTTAGACCCATATATATGTGTATATATATATATATATATATATATATATATATATATATATATATATGGTTTCCATGCACTACATCGAATTTTCACTAATTCGAAATACTGCAGCGAAAGTGCACTTAATCGAAAGTGCACTTATGCGAAGTTCAGTACAACGAACAGGTGTTGTACTGAACTTCCGTGCAGTACTCACGGACCTTAGGGTTAGGGCACGGGTCATAGTAAGAGGATAGCCCATAGGGCTTTCCCCTTACCATGACCCATGCACTAAACCTAAGGTCCGTGATAACTGCAGCGCAGTGAAGGACATAGCAATGCCCTCCACTATGGTGCGATAGTCACGAACCTTAGGGTTATGGCATGGGTTAGGGTAAGGGGATAGCTTTACTAACTATCCCTTACCCTAACCCATGCCCTAACCCTAAGGTCCATGACTATCGCATCATAGTGGAGGACATAGCTTGTTTTTTATGTTTTCCACTGTGCTGCAGTGTTTTCGGTGAAGTGCACTTACACAAAAGTTCACTTTCATTAAAGTGAACTTTCGCAGAAGTGAGGCTTCCTATTACAAGTTCGAAGTAGTGAACTTTTGTTCTTGTAATAGGAATCCATATATATGTGTGTATGTATATATATATATATATATATATATATATATATATATATATAGAGAGAGAGAGAGAGAGATAGATATATAGTGGAGAGCCAAGGACAGACCCTTGGAGAACAGTCACAAATATAGGGAGGAAGCATGAAAATTCATTTTGTTGTGCAACTATCTGACATCTGTTGGACAGCTAACTTTGAAACCAGGTAAGTGGTGGGCTAGAAAGTCCTAACGTAGATAGTCTGCATAATATCATTTTGTGGGATACCAAATCAAATGTTTTTGAGAGGTTTAGGGAGTGTACAGACACCAGGCTACATGCATTTCTGTGTAGATTTACAGTGTGGATAAAGCTGAAATGGGTAATAATAGTACTGTGGTGGGAACAACGGCCATGTTGAGATTGTAACAGTAGGTTATTTTCAGTGACACAACTGAGTAGCTGGGATTAGATACATTTCTCAATGATTTTGGATAGAGGAGATAAAATATCTATTGGTCTATAGTTTGAGATGTCTGTGGAAGTGCCTCCTTTATGTAATGGCAGAATGTAAGACTTTTTCATAATGTAGGGACATATCATTCAGTGATGGATCTGTTTATTAAGATGGAAATTGGATATTCTAGGGTATCAGCTGCAGCCCTAATATATTCAGCTGGTATACTGTCTGAGGTTACAGTCATTCTCTTTAGCTGAGGAAGATGTCTCTTAATCTAAAGCTAGGATGTAGACAAGGTTTGAAGGTCAGTTTATTGTTATTATCCAGTAGAGCAGTGTGCACTGGGAGGTTGGGTATTATAATTTATTATGGATGCTACTGTTTGAAATAAGTGTGGAACTGATTTATTTTACCATCTGATAGGGTGTCTATGGATGGAGCAGGTTGTGTTGTGTGTCCAGATTTTAGGAGTTGGTTTATAGGTGATCAGAAGTTTTAGGAATTGTTTTACTTTGATTTCTGAGAATTTGAATAATAATGTTTTTATCTGTTTTAATCTTATATTTTATTTTGAGCTGTCTATAGTGCAGCAGGTTAGCCTGAGTATTATCTTGCAAGCATATTTCCAGGCCTTGTCTCTTTGGTTAATGAGTTATTTTGTTTCTTTGGTCAGCCAAGGTGCTTGATTGGTGTTGACTCTTTTGGTTCAGAGAGGCACAGGCTCATTTAGAATAGAGAAACATACCCAGTTGATTTCAGATATAGGTTAATCTAGGGGCAGTGTTTTTAAAAATTCCAACTACATAACTTTAAGTTAATGTCTCTCTTTAAAGGATTTAAAGTGTCTTACTTGACTGTAGCAGAGTTGTTTCTATAAGTTATTACAGTTTCCTAAAGCACATGTAGGGAGGTGATGACTAAGTGAATCTTATAACATGTTAGAGGCTGGAAGAGGAGGCTAGGATCCAGTCAATAAGAGATTGCTATGTACTGCTATTGTTATGGCGAATAGGTGCAGAGATGAGTTGTGTGAGGCCATATAAGTTCATGGTGTTTGTGGGGGAGTCAGAGTTTAAAGCAACCTAGTCAATATTACCATCACTTAGCATTATCGGTCCTTGAGAGATGTTCATAGATACCCAGCAGAAGAGTTCTTCAGCAGCATTGACATTGTTGCCAGGAGGAATAGATGTTGCAATAATGCATATCAATTTGTGATTGCTGAGTTTAAGGAACAAGATCAGGAGTTCAGCATTGTTAATTTGGAGGGTGGGGGAGTGAGAAAGGAAGGCAACATTATGAGATTATATTGAACAGTATTATTACACCTCCAGCCTTTATCTTTTCCTCTTTGATCTGAAAATGTTGTATCCTGGGGTGTGATCTTCCCATCTTTTATGTCTTATTTTAGCCATGTTTCAATTACAGTTATTATGTCTGGAGAATGGAAGGCTAATCAGGCAAGGAGTTTCGGTATTTTATTACATACGCTTCTGAGGTTTATATTAAGGAAATAAAGGTGGGGATGAGGAAGTTGTCTGGAAGGTTTATTAGAAGTGTGTTGGGCTGGATGTACAATGTTTAGAATAACCTGCACAGCAGCTAAGGTTGGCTATCTGTTGTCATTGCTGTCTTCTTCATGGGTGGAGATGTTGAAGACTCAGGGAATTATGGTGCAAGAGATGGCAAACAGTGGCTTTGGGCTAACAAAACAACAGCTAATGTTGACTAGTTGTCATTATTTCTCTCGTACTAAAGAGTACTTTGTGTTTGCCTTCACCTGGGATAAGATTTTTACCTCACATCTAGCTTTGGTTGATTTTATTAGGGTACAGAGTTCCCTGTTAAGTTTAGGAAGAGCAATTTTGGCATCTTGAGAGATAAACTTATATTTTTCATGGAATTATTTTTTCTCTTTTATTATAGACCCTGGAGTGATTGTGACTGGCTTGTGGTCCAATTTGAACAGGGAAGAAGCTACAACTGTTAAGGAGCAAAGCTGTCCTTTATTGGTAAGGATCAAGTCCAGGATTTTATCATTCCTGGTTGGGTGTGGATTCATTGTTTCGATGAGATTATATTGATGAAGACCAGAAATTTCTAGGAGCACATGTCTGAGGATGTATAAATCTCCCAGATGATGGACTAGCAGTTAACATTTCTTAGGAAAATGGTGTTTGGCTTAATGCATAGGGACTCCATGCTAGTTATTTTGAAGGTATGGGCTGAGTGGGATATAGAGGGGGTCCTATAGTTAGCTATCAATCTGATATGATAAGGAGTCTTTTGATAGTTAGTTTGATGTGGAGGAGTTCCCAGTCATTATCTTGTCTAATGAGGCTGGAAGTGAAATTTTTTAAGAATATGGAGCCTCCACCATCTTTAGTGCCTTCATCTAGTGCAGTGGAGTAGAATGCATGGTAGGCATTAGAACCCTACATTGATGAATTGCTCTGATTAGTCTTGAACAAGATCTCCATGACAATGCATATATCAATGTTTTCAAGGGAAAAATGCTTGTAGGGAGTGGAGTTTTTTGCTAAGCCTCCCAACACTGAGCAGCAATGCCTATATGTTACTTGGATTCTGTTTTGTAATGTTGGAAGCTTCAGGAGACTGACATTGTCTAAAAAACACTATAGGGTAGACAAAGGTTTAGTCAATATAGGAAAGCCTTGCAGGAGAGGTGCAGGCCATCATTAGCTAAGTGTCACCTAATTATTGTATAGGTGATGGTCCTAGTGATTGTGAGTAGGTACTGGCATGAAAGCTTGATTCTGACTTACTGCGATGCTGTGATCTGCTGGATGCAGGACAACTTCTACATACATACATGCATACATAGAAATATTTCAGGTACTGGTAATAATGCCCTTCTAACCTGCCAATATACCAAAACATTTATACCCAGTGTCCAGATTGTTCTTAAAAAGATCTAAACTAGTGCTTCCTTTAATTTGGTAGTCTATTCCATGCATCAGTTGTTCTCTCGGAGAACCAATGAGTACACTTTTCATTCCTATAGAACATTCTACATTTTTATTTTATTTTTATTTATTTTATTTATTTATCATTTGTTGACCGGGAAAGTCCGACTAGGTTCCACAGAGCCTGTTTTCAGCGGAGACTCGGGGAGAAATGCTCCAGATGCATGTCTTTGGAATGTGGGAAGAAACCGGAGTACCCAGAGGAAACCCACGCGAACACAGGGAGAACATGCAAACTCCACACAGAAGGCACCCCAGCCGAGAATCGAACCAGAGAACCTCTTGCTGTGAGGTGACAATGTTAACCGCTGCACCACTGTGCCGCCCAATACATACATAGGTTGTCTGATGATTTTCTACCACTTTTTGATATCCCCAAACATTCCCAGAGGTTGCTGTCTCTAAATGCTCTATATGCCTGAATAAGATATCCTCTTAAATTTTAATATGGGTTACTGTACAAGTTCAGATATTTTACTCTTTCATAATAACTTAAATTATTCACATCCATGGATGCCCTTGGTATACTTCCATTGTACTCATTCCAATTTACTTATGCCTGTTTTCTTATAAGGTTTCCATATTATTATTTTCATTATTAGTTTATTAGTTTCATTATTTCTGATTTCCTTGACTTTTATAAATATTTTTATACAGTCACTAGTTCTATAAGTATCATTAACCAACTGATTGATATGATGAGAAAAACTCATAGCTGAATCTGCCCCTATACCCAGGTCCTTAAATGAGTCTACAGTCTGAATCTCTGTGTGCTGCATAAAATATTCACCTTTCAGTCTATGTCTACCAAATCTCATAGCTTAGTTTCTGATGTATTTATCAGTATATCATTCTCCTATGCTGAAATAGACAATTTAGTCAAGTTCTTTTGCTGACATGCCCTATCTATAACATATGTAATCAGTTTACCCATTTTCCAGTCATCTGCATACAGACTGTAGAACACCTCAGATAAAAATGGTAGATCTAAAAGAGGTACTTTTCGTTAAAGCCCTACCACTTTGCGCTGCTGTGAACTGAAGTTGTATCTCACGCTGTTGCATTTCTAAGTATTCATGCACTACAGAATAAGTAAATTAAAGTTTCTGAAGAGTTTATATCCATTAAGAGATTGTAAATTCGTGAATAAGCTATCACCTCAAGGAACAACATATCAGCTACAGCTTCTAAACATTGTGCAGTACTTATTTTTGCCGGTAAATAACCCCTTCAGTTTGCGATGCCGGTATTTCATTTCCTGTGTGACAACTACATCTCTAAAACTGGCAAACAACTTTTTGTTGTTGCGGTAGGTGTAAGTTCTTTCACACTGTTTGCAAGGATCAGGACAACCGGGCAGTCAGACCCAAATATAACCCTTTTGCTTGTGATCCCACTTGCAATGTAAAATAATTTTGGGTACTTTTCCGTTCAATACGGGACCAGGTACATTCACTTCTGTTTCCGTGGAGACATTATTTCCAGGCTATGTTTCCTTTGAATGGGCTCTGTCTATCAATCTGATAATACAAGATCACTGGCAGGAGGAGCCATTGGCAAGGTAAGGTACACTTACTACAATATTCACACTGACTGACAGACTGCTGACCAATGAGTGTGGTGGACACATCGGGCTTCAGCTACGCTACCAATAAAAGGGCGCCTGTTACTTCCCCCTGGCATGAAGTAGCTAATTCAAGTCTCTGCTGCGCAATGAATTGGTAGGGGTTTAACGGTAAAGTACACTAAAAGATACAATCTAAACAAGTATGGACCTAGGACAGAGCCCTATGGGACACCCTGACTGTAACCTAGAATTTCACCTATGCAATTGCTGTATGATACTTGCCATGTCCTACTTCTAAGCCATGCAGCTATCCATCTTATCAAGATTCCATCAATACCTAGTTGTACTCATTTATTGATCAGTGTTTTGTGTATGACCCTCTAAAATACTGATGTTAAGTCTATACAAAGACATCTTATTACAACTTTTCATTTATAACTGTTATTATATTGTCATAGAACATCATGTAACAGGTGGTTAGAGATCTATTTTCAACATATGCATACTGATATATGGTTTCACGTCCCAACATTTCCAGTTCTGACAACCACTTATTTAAATTAACCTTCTCCATTATTTTTCCACAACTTAAAAAATACATTTATGGTCTGAATGACTCTGGGTTTGTTCCATTCCCATTTCACTAAAAAATAGGTTTAACAACTGCATGTCTCCAGTCTTGAGGAAACTCCCTATATTTAAATGACCTAGAGAATAACAGCTAGAATAGTACTATAAATTCATGACAAAGTATTAACAAGTCATTATTACTAATTCCATCTTCTCCCTGTGCTTTGTTTGGGTCCAGTTTGCACAGTTCTTTTTCAATATAATCTAATTTAATTTCAATGTCTAAAGTTACCTGGATGTTATTAAGACAATTTATCACCTGTTTTGTGGAGCCAAACTGTTTTGCATAAGATTTTGTAAATATATCCATAATCTGTTGTATATGAGAATATATTTTAGAATCTACACACAGTTGTTTATTCCTACCATATGTTATGTTTGTATAAAGTGTTCTCCTATTACACTCAATATATTTTTATATATTTTCTTCAAAATTTTCTTGCTCTTATCTTACACTCTGTTTAATATGTCTGTTCATCTTTTTTTCAGTTTTCAATGTTATAGTTCAACTTTTTTTCCATTTCTTAAACTTTTTGTCTCTCATCTTAATCAAATATCTTGTTTTTCTGGAAATATATCCTCTTAACGTTGTGTGCCTAGATCCTGATGTTAAACTTTTTTTATCATTTGCATTCAAACTATTTCTTTTTCAAAACTTGCCAAATTTCTTCTAGAGTTTTTCCACTGAATGCATCACTCCAATTAGTTTAACATGGTGACTGTTTTGCTTCTATATAATTTGTTATTAATCTTCTGTGCACTGGATTAGATTTAAGTTTGGCAGAATTATCTAGCAGCATTTTAACCTTTATAACCCCATTATCACTGCACATCAACTGCGATAAAACTTGACATGAAGTAACAATCATTTCCTTAGGAACACAAATGATGTCTAGTATATTCTGTTCCCTGGTAGACATTTTTACAATCTGAAGGTATTGTTGCTCCTGAACATGCACTGTAAATAATTTCCTTATTAATGTTGTAGAATCAATATTACTTCAGTCTGTTTCTGGTAAATGTAAGTCTCCAGCCACTACCATTCGTCTCTCCCGTGTTTCATGCAAAAAATGTATGAATTCCTCCAGTTCATCAGCACTTGATTTTGGTGGTCTGTATACTGCAACAATTGTTATATATTCCAAGGTTGTCTTTACTGTCACAGTTACACAATCTGCAGTCTTGGTATTATCATTGAACATGTAATAATCTAAGGCCTTTTAAAAATATTTAATCCCTATCGTAGCATCTCCAACGTATTTTTTGTTAGAATGTCTGTGACAGTAAAAACATTTATAGTACCACTCACACTGTACCTGAGGAAATTGCCAACCTACTAGCTGACATATTTGTCAATAACTTCACCCCCAGTCCTCACCAGACATATTTATTTTATTTTATTTTACATTTGTTGACCGGGATAGTCCGACTGGATGCATGTCCATTTTCAGCGGAGGCCCGGGGAGAAAAGCTCCATATCCCAAAGCATTCCTGACATCAGTCCTCCACCAAGTATCTCCAAAGAACAAGTTATACATGCACTCTCTAAGGCCAAAACATAGCCTCTATGGGACCAGATAACATCCCAGGCTGTTTACTAAACAAACTAAAACAAGACTAGTGGAACCATCAGCACTTCTGAGCTAACAGGCTGAGGTATGACCGCCTATTTTAATTTAGCCAAGACCTTTGATACAATCCTCCATCGAGGTTTCATAGAGAAACTCTCCCAGCTAGGGATTAACCCATATATTATTAGATGGGTAGCAAACTGGCTCATTGACAGAACTCACACTGTCAAAGTTGGGGAGTCCACCTCCACCAGTAGACCAGTTATCAGTGGGCCCTCTACTGTTTGGACTCTATTTCTCTGAAATCCAGGAGAAGGTAGATGGCCTGTGGCTTACCAAGTTTGCAGATGACTGCAAACTGGGCAAAATCATAAAGTCCCCCAATGATGTTACCATATTACAGAAGGAGTTCACACAGACAAATGACTGGCGCCAAAGTCATGGACTAAAACTTAATGCAAAAAAATGCTTCATTATCCCTTTGGCAAAGAAGTACCCCCTGCTAATTATGATATAGAAAGCATCCCTCTAAGCTCAAACTCAGTGGTGTGAGACTTGGAAACACAGGTTTATATCAAACTAAACTTCGATCACCATGTGTCTATAGTGGTAAGCAAAGCATTCTACATTGCACATCTCATAAATAAGGGCATTGCATCCAAGGCCAGGGAGATTATAGCTCCGCTGTATTTTACCTTTATCTGACCACTAATTGAGTACAATGTTCCCTTCTGTATGTACCTCACCAGACACCTCCAGCAACTGGAGATACCACAGATGTTTCTAACCAAAATAATTCAGGGCCTCCAAAACATGACACACATGGAAAGACTGAAAGCCCTGTCACTGTACTCTGTATCATACAGGCTGCTGAGAGGCAACCTGGGCCTGGCCTACAAAGCAGTCTCGGACCCTGCCCTAATGGAATTGCTGTACATCTGCAAATCAAATGGGACAAGAATAATTCATTCCAGAGATCTCAACCTAGCCTGTGACATTAACAGAACATGCTGGAGAGACAGATATATCTCCCAGCGATTGCTGCTCCTCTACACTCCTCCCACTCTATGCGAAGCAGAGTTCCTCAATGACCCTATTCAAACGCAACCTTGACAACTGGATGGGTGACTGCAAGTTCACCCCAGTGCTGGCACCTATGTCCCCCATGGACAGGGGCAGTCGGTTCCGATCACAAAATTGCTCTGCTAACAATGACCATCTAACTATATCAATAAGGTTTTAGATGGCTAGGCTTGTAAAGGCCATAGTGCCATTAGCCTACTAACCTCCTATGAACCTACAAACCTATGAATGTCAACCATGGATAAATCCTGCATTACTCATACCCACTCGTGGATTATTGTTAAAATAGACACAAAAACTGTACTATTAGACTTAGAATTATACTTATAAAAATCGGGTACATACACTTATAAAGTCAAAATGCACACAGAGCAATCAAAAGTGTCTGCAGTGAACTATAAAACAGAAAAGATTTTAAAGAATTACGGCCTCAGTTTAGGTTCCTAGTATGGTTTGCAGAATTGCATGTTTCACTAAGTGATGAAAAGTATAACTACTATAAGAAATTTGGACTTGGGGGAAAAATTATATATGTGCATATACCTTGATCTGTGACAATAAGAAGCAGAGCAGTACAAACCCTTCCCATTCTTTTAGATGTGATCATGGCATACATGGCCCTGGGATTTCTAACATTTCAGGTATGATACAGGAAAGTAAATGTGGAAGTCATAATGCTGTCATATTGTTCATGCGATCTGAAAGAAAAGATATGCTGCATTTCCCAGAGGTTCTTAATATGTCTGATGACAGTATGTACACTTTTGAAATTGCTATATTTCTGAGAATTCCCCTTTTCTATCACAGAGCTAGTATAAATAAGGCATAGGGTAGGGTAGGATATCAAGAATGCTTTTAAAGTATAACAGTGAGTTTTGCTGTTATTTCACGAATCACATTTACTTTCTTTGTACTTTCAAGAGTCACAGTATCAAGACTAAAACTCCAAGTGGGACACCATTGACTACTGAAAAACATATTGTTGTCTTTCTAGAATAATGTGGGCATGTGTGCACACAGACAAGAGCACACACACACGCACACATAAACTGGCACTGGCAGGTACCCAAACCACTGTGTTAAAAATCTGAAATATGATTATGACTTTGGAGATCTCAAGTGAGGTTTTAGTATTAAAAAAGCTCCCTAAACATCTAGTGCAGCTACTAATTTGCACTTAGCTGAGACCCTTTAACAATGAGATTGTGTTCTTTGAGCTGCCTTTACCAGTGATCTCAAAAATGAGAATGGCTGGGGCCAAATCTGCGACTGTCAAGAACCTGAAACAACAACAAAAAAGTTTGTAAATGGCAGTCGTAGTTTTAATATTATAAAAAACCTTCTCATCCTGCCACTGCAGTATTTTACACTCACCCAAACACAGGCCTCGGATACACAGGCACAGAGCATGCTCATTCCCTCAGTTTCAACTAGCACATGGGACAACAACAGTAGTACATACCACAAAAACATGAGCCTGTGTTTGATGTGGCAAATGGAGCATCATAACTTTGATTTTAATATTTTCATCTGACAATTTGGTGTCCCACTTGGAATTTTAGAACATTAGTCTGAACAGTCACCTAAAATTCTTGTATATTTTAATTATTCACTTTGGATGATGTGCTTATATTACAGATTTTTTTCTTCACTTTAGCTAATGCATGTTTGTTACTTAGTCTGTTTTCACTGATCATTAAAGGGCAGTTTTTTTAATAGAGTTGGTATATAGAATCTCCAAACATGCAAAATATTGAGGTATATAAATTATGTTTTGGTGTTTTTTCAGGCACTTGTTTAAACTTGCGGCTGCTCTGTTTCTTTGATGTAGAGTTGCTTGATGTGTTAGAGAGAGGACTTTGATGTTTCATACTGTGGCTGGATGGGTCCAGTGTTACTTTTCTTTCATTCCGTTTTTTCCACCTTATGAAGTATGCCACTTTCAATGTGCGTTTTATAATAAGGTAAAATGCTTTCTCACAATGACTATGACATCACCTTACAGAGTAAGATTACACTGTGATAGGACTCGGCACAATGGAATAGGCCCCTAAACTCATCTACACCTATGGATCAACACCAGATTCATGAGGTTGCTTTCAGCTTGGCAGATATTTTTCGTCACAGCATTTTTATTAAAAGTAACTTGATTGCTGATGGTGGGACTGCACTTGAAGCACTGTGCCATCACTCCACAATTCTATCAAGTGTGACAATTTTGCATAGCTGCTGCAAAACCACTTTCAAATTCTGAGATGTAATAGAACCGTGCAATAACTGTGCTGTATCTCACCAATGGATAAATTAGACCTCACATGTGTATGAGGTCCAGAATAACAAGAAAAGGCAAAGCAAAACTAGAAATCCCAGCAATTGTTCAGATTAAGGCACACCTTTAGCTCTCCTAGTGGGTTTTGAGGAAAGGGTTAAACTGTATTTTCTTCCAGTATCTCTGAAAGGTATGCCCAGACACACCCATAGTTTATGGGAACCACATTTGTGTGTCTTAATCTGAACAATGACCAAATAGTGTTTAAGGAACCTCGTGTATATGAATTCCTGGAATGCAAATGCGTGTAATGCCTATTCACTGTAGTAACCAGCAGCATTTCTGCAGTAGACTAACCCTAATACTAAAATCCCCTCCCTAACCCTAAAACTTCATCCCTAACCCTAATCATAAAACTTTGCCACTACCCTAAAAAATGTTTTCCTAACCCTAATCCTAAAATCCCCTTTCTAACCCCCTCAAATTCCCTCCTTGACACTAATAGCAAAACATAGTTCCTAAGACTAAAAAAAAAATCTGTCCCTAACCATAATCCAAAACCCCATCTTTAAACCTAAAACTCTGTCCCAAAACATAATCCTATATCACCTACATGACCCCAACTCTGTTTCTAACCTTAATAAAAACCTTTTCCTAACCTTAAAACTCCCACCCTGATATCTTTTTCTGACCCCCCCAACCACAATCCTAAAATCTTACCATTATCTGTAAAAGTAAAATTTATCTCTGAATACAATAAATTGACAACCAGCAACATGTGTTCACTTTCCATTTTTGTCTCAAAAGCTGCACACTGTCACATTCCTTGTCATGACTCATGGTTATACTACTTCCACATAGCCTCTGCCTGAATGTTATAAGTGACTATTGCTCTTCGACACACAAAACAAAAAGCTAACTGGCTCAATATCATTTACAGGTGCTGTGCTTTCCCACTTATTGTAAACCATAAGATGTAGAACGTGTCTTAAAAGAAAAATAATAGCATCTGTTTAGTATCAGCCTTAAGCAAATATAAAACACTGTTTAATACTGTTCTTACCCTTTTCTGCGTTTCTGCCTCCCTGTGTTTGTGAAGTTTTCATAATTCTTGACACATTTTCCCTTTTAAGAAAATAAATATACAGATAAGGAAGACTGTGAGAAAGGAGGAGAAAGAGAGAAAATAATTACTTTGAAAATGTATTAGATTTTGTATTATGTCATCATAGTACTCACCCTCTTTCTTCTCATACACCACAAAATGAGAAAAACAAATACTCCAGTGACTGCAAATAGGACTGCCAAATGGGAAAAACAGACTGTTTCATTATGAAGAAAGTCTTCATCCAGAGATAATAAAGGGCAATGCCTCCTATGACCTGTATGGAAGTTTTTACACAATTGTTCGACTGTTTTCCACAAATGCAGGTTAATATCTGTACATCCTGAGTAAGGCATTTTCCTTAGGAATGTTAAGTAAACATTTCATCCGTAAGTAAGCAAAACAGAGGAACCAGGGAAATGTCTGCAATAACACCCAGCACTTATGCAGTTTATTTTTGTTGACTTGTTTAATTCTGAATTCTGTTGACCAATAGGGTTAATTAGAATGTCTGTGAAAGAATGTCCATTCACTATATTCTGGTAGCAACAAGGGATTCTATCTTTTATGCAGTAACAATCTGTCACATCCAAAAGAATGGCTCCTTATAGTCTGGTACCTCCAGCATTTGTTTTTTTTTTTTTTTTTTTTTGTAATTTGTTGGCTGGTCCATTTAAAGTATCAGTCTGCTGATGTCATTTCTTGTGATTCACCAAGCATCACGATGTCAGCTATGGGACAACAATGTGTTTAAGTTGATAATGGAGAATACCAGACTGTGTGCAAGTTATAACTAAGAATGCACTGCAAGCTTCTCTTCAGTCAGTATAAACGTTGATCGAAGATAAACACAAAATTAATATATTGCCATTCATTTTCTGAACAAAAAGAATGATGCACGAATGCCTGTCATTGACTGCAATCCTCATTAATTTATCAGAAAATAAATCAATTTATGTGGAATTGGTCAAAGTATAATGTGGTACAATGAAGGGCATTATAATGTTAGATAGAACAGCAGGTTTTGCATGAATGTACATTCCTTGAATGGTAAGAAGTATCATTACAAGAGACAGGGCAAAAATATGAGGCAAAATTAAAGATGTTAAACAGGTTTTGAAGTATGATACACTAATGTCTGACATTATTGACCAACTGGAATCCTCAGTGGTGTTAACCAGAAAATCAAAGATTTTATGAGGGGCATGGCAAAAGTGTTAGGCAAAACCTTAGTTGTTCTGCAATATCGGACAGTTGTACAAATGATTTATGTTAGTGCTTAAGTGATGGATCAGTTGGGTTTGGGCAGTGATTTTTTTAACTGTCAGTTATAAGGTTAAGAATGTTATGACAGCAGTACACAGCTGTCAGACTACTCTACTGTCACAACATTATAATAACACACAAGCACACTACCTCCATTATCACTGTACTTTATTTCTTATGTATTTTCCCTTTAGCCAGCTATTCTGTTTGTTGTATTTCACTGGCAGACTAATTTATCATTTTTCCTTCTACTTGTCTACATCCATTCCTTTTCAAATGATGTAAAAATGATGTAATTGTGCTTTGTTCTTTGTTCTTTATTCTTAAATGTTTAGCCGGTATAAAGCTCTGATCCAGCTAGACTGTTTTCATCCTCAGTCTGGGAAAAAGAAAAACAAATGGAGATAAACAGTACTTTTGGAAAAAGAAGTATATAGAAACATTCTGTCATGGTAGACAGATTTGAATGTTGTTGATATTCAAATATCTGTATTTTATTTACAATGCATACAAATACAGTGAATAGGTCAGAGTCTTGGTGAAGAGCATCAGTATGGCACAACGCAGACTCCTGAAGCCAAACAGCTGATAAATTAACCTAACAACGAAAAACAAGAAGCAGAACAGCTGTAGAACAGACAAAAAAATTGCAACATATTGTGTTTCACTGAAATATTTCATTACTTAACTTCTGATTAGCAAAAAACTTGCAATATTCACCTGGGGTATCAAAATTAGGAATATTATAGACAATTGAAGTAACAAATGAGACAGTTCTAAGTATTGTAGTAACACTGGAAAACTGAGGATGAACTTCTTCTTCTTCTTCTTTCGGCTGTTCCCGTTAGGGATCGCCACAGCAGATCAACTGTTTCCATTACTTCCTGTCCTCTGCATCTTGCTCTGTCACACCAACCACCTGCATGTCCTCTCTCACCACATCCATAAACCTTATCTTAGGCAAACTGAGGATGAACACAAATCCAAATTACACCTGGTGACTAGAAAAGAAAACAAACCATACTAATATTTCTTTTTATAGTCATATAGTACACATTTTGACAATTTTCACTCTCTTCAACGTTATATAAACTGCTCAATTCCTGCCTTCTCATAAAATTTCACTCCTCCTTCTTCTGAACACTATTCCACATGTCTTGTCCCCAGGAATTCGATTTATTTCTGTGTAATTTGCCCCTTCCCTTTTTTAAAGATCCCATCTCCAGTTATTTTACCTCCATTGCAATATTCAGGACTACCTCTCAACTGTCCCTGATTTTGACTCAATTTTTAGCTCTGTCCCTCCTAATCCCTCCCAAAACTAGTGACTTTTGGAGGAAAGATGATGAATTACACTTAATGAATAATGAAAATAATTAAGAGTTATAGACTTCTTTTACTTCAGAAAATGTGGATAAATGCATATGCTCTGATTCTGTCAATGTCTCAAGTTGACAGCACTAATATTTTAAAAGTGTCCCTGATTTTTTTCTGGATTTGTCCCTGATTCTGTTGAAATTTGTCCCTGATTGGTTGAGAGCTATACAAGATGGTTAAGTTGTATTATTTTACTTTACTACAGACCTTTGTGCTTTTCACACCATGTCACTGGTCAAATAGCTCATCCTGATGTCTACTTCTGTGATGTAAAGAAAAGAATTAGATAAATCTGAACCTACTACTTTTCTGGACTTATTTATATATCTGTTTATATACAATTAATTAAAAAACGCATCATACTAACATTTTTTTTTATTATATAGGAAGTAATATATATGAATTATGTCAAAAAATGTGTGCAGCTTTGTGACAAGCCCTCAGGTCATTTGTGCCTCTTTAGTATATACTATCACACATATCCAATTAGAATAAAATGCATGTGTACACAGGAGGTCATTGGATTTCAAACAATGCAGTGTGGTAGTCCATCTGAGAGGTGCTTTTTTGGTAAAAGGTTTTGTTACATATTAGACATCTGGAAACATTGCCAGTTCACACTCTATCCATTGGCAGTGTGGTAATCTGTCATCATATCTCAAATTTAAGACACATTAATATATGCATGTCAAGTCATCGGTCTGTTCTGCTTTGATGGGGGGACATTATACTCTATGTTGTACTTTGTCATTGTGCAGTTGCAGGGCTTTCTCAAAGTAGAAATGGAGTAAATTGAAAATAAATCATAGCAAATAAAAATCTGATAAAACGTTTTGAGTCTAAATAGCAAAGGCAGTGAACTACGTATTTTTCAAGGTTTCATTGTTGCCCTGCCCTGGTCTGCCCTCTCCTATCCTGCCCTGCCCTGACTTGCCTGCTCTGCCCTGACCTGTCCTTCCCTGTTTCCCATGTTCTAGACCAACATACTCCCTACAACCTGCTTATCATCAGACATTCCATGACTTATTATATATGGAAAGGGTGGCAGAACTGTGTTTTCTTTGCTTTTTAATGAATTATTCCTGATCATGGCTGTATTTTTATGAAGCAATTCTCAGGTCCAATTTTTAACACTTTTATTAAATTATCACTTAAGCCATAGCTTAAAGTACATTAACAAAGAAAACAAACCATATTAACATGTTTCCAGTTACAAACATTAAACTTCACATATATTCTTTTTTTATAACTATTAGTTCAACATTACATAAATTGATCAATTCCTGCCTTCCCTTAAATCTCACTTCTCCTCCTGAACATTATTCTGCACATATTTTTCTCACATTTCCATTTATTTCTATGGAATTTGCTCCTTCTGTTTTCTAAAAATGCCAATTCCAGTTCTTTTATCTCTGTTACAATATTCAGCATTACAAATACAGTTGAGTTAAACTTTGATTTCCATTTTCTAGTAACTGCTTTTTTGGCAGTATCCAGAGTTAATCTTAACAAGGGCTTGCTATGTCTAGGCAATTCAGATCCTGTATCCTAGTTCACAAAATAATTTCCTTAGTTACACCCATCTGCTCTCCCAATATTTATGAGAGAGTACTTTTTTAAAAGTGCTATTTTTAAAATCTGCCAACTCATTGCACTCCCAAAGCATATGTTCCCAGTTACACCTTTCTTCCCCATCACACCACAAACATTTGCCATCTTCCTGAGGAGAAATTATTTGGAGTCTGCTTGGGGTATAAAAATACCTATGCAAACACTCCCAAGCAAAAATCCTAAAGCTTCTGGACTTTGTTGCATACTTGGGAGCCATGCATATGTCCTTTAGTTGTTCCCTTATAAATTGCTTATCCAATCTATCTTTTCTAATGTCCTCTGATTGATTCTAATAGTTGTAATGCAATACTTTATATGCCCTACTAATTATCCATTTTTAACAGCAGTTTCTGTTCTGTATTCAGTTAAAACTGTACTAGAGTAGGCCTTTCTTTTAAGATTCTCCTATCCCCTTCTCTTTGTCTATACTCTGATATCAATGCCAGGGAAAGAGGGCAGTCTCTAGTCTGCAGTCCAAATGTCTTCTTGACCTCATCCCATTATATTACTTTTCCCTCTCTAGTTATTTACTCCCAATGCCTTGGATCCTTTGTATTTTTTTCAGTAAATTTCTGCCCCCCACTTTTCTACTCTTTGTTCCCCTGCTTGCAGTCATCCCTATTGGCAAAAATCTCATTTCTCCAGTCTTGTGTTAGCTTAGTCCTTAGAATATGTTATTCAACTTTATGAATATATATTCTGTATGGCTGGTAACCCTAAACCACCTTTTTTATAGGAAGGATCAACTTATCCCACTTAACTTGCCCTCTTCCCCTCCCAGATAAATTCCTTCAACTCCTTATTAAATAATATCCACAACTTCTCCTCTGGTTGATACAAATATGCCTGACTTGTATATAACCTGTATATAAAACTAAACATGCTAAAAATATATTGCTTGCATTTTACTATCCATATCCATGAACAAAAGCTTTCAGTTTTTCAATTTTTGTATTATTGTTTGTTTAGTCTCTTCCTACATAGTCTTAGCTGCCTTAACAGTAGCCCTTATAATCTATACTCTTAAATACTGCGTCTTATCATTTCCCCATAAATATGGGTATTGATAAACCATTTCATGTGTGAGGACATCATTTATGGTTATAGCTTTTGTCTTGTCTTCATTATTTTTATGTCCTGAAAGGACTTGAAACTGTCTCAAAATATTTCATAACACTGAGATGTCCTTTTCTGGATTTATCAGGTACAAAATAATATCATCTGCCAATAAAGTCAACTTTTCTTGATTACCATACCAATTATATCCTTGAATTTCTGACTCCCTTATTTTTTGTTTTGCCAGTGGTTCTAAATATAAAGTAAATAATAAAGGGGAAAGAAGACGCCTCTGCCTAGTTCCTCTGTTCAGATGCAACTTATCAGAGAGGAACCTTCCCACTTTAATTCTTGCCTCTGATCATTTATGTATCCCCCTGATTAACCTTATTATTGTGTCAGGGAATGCAAATGCTTTCATTGCCCTACCCATAAAATCTCAGCTTACTCTGTTTAATGGTTTCTGTGCATTAATACTCATCAACAAAAGTGGTATTTTCTTACATGGTGCTTTTCTCTGGATGATTATTGTTCTAGTAGTGTTGTCAAAAGTGTGTCTCCCCTCCATAAAATCGCTTTGATCTATATCTATAAATTTTGGAAACACCTTTGACATTCTTTTAGCTAACAAAGACATAAACACTTTATAATTATGGTTTAAAATTGAAATAGGTTCATAGTTTCATAGGTAGGTACTAGGCTATTGGTCCTAGGGCCTATATAAGCCTAGCCAAAAAGATAACCTGGCTTTCGCCACCCAAGAAAATTATTTTCCTGTGCCACTGCTGAGCAGAGCCACAGAAGTGATCCCCGGGGTGAATTTCCTATTTCCCATCCAATCATCAAGATTTTTCTTGAAGAGTGCTAATGAGGAACTTTGTTTGATATAGATAGGTAGTTCGTTCCAGAGTATGGGAAGTCTCTGAGACAGGAATCTATCTCTCCAGCATGTTCTGTTTATTGTGGTGACAAGGTTTAGGTCCCAAGAGCATGTAGCTTGGAGGGATTGGGATTTCTTTAAGTGAAGCATGTCCAACAGCTCTGGGTTTGACATAGCTGAGTAGGCGATATGCGACAGAGTAAAGCTGGAGTTTTTTGAGACGGTCTGCATAGGGCATCTGTTTGAGGCCAGTAATCCTCTTTGTGAGGCATTTCTGTGGCATTTCCAGTTGTTGTAGATGTCTTGTGAGGTACACACCAAAAGGGGCATTGTACTCTATAATGGGTCTAATGAATAATGAGTAGAGGGGAACAATGACCTCTTTTTTCCTGGATGAGAAACCTTTTGTGATGAGGTATATTAAGTAGACTACCGCCTATGTGGTAGTTCATAGGTACAGAGTTTTTACCAAAAGGGATGACAATGCACTTTTTGGCATTGAGCTTGAGGCCATGTTTTTGACACCAGGCATCTGTCTTAGTGAGGCCCTTTTGTAGGATGTCCACATCATTAGGAGTTTCAATTATGGCTCCTAGTTTGCAGTCATCTGCAAATTTCATTAGCCAAAGACCTTCTGTGTTAGCCTGTACTTCAGAGAAGTAGATACCAAACAGGAAAGGACCCAGGACTGAACCCTGTGGTACTCCACTTGTCACAGGTCTGAAGTCAGATTTAGAGTATGCTACTTTCACGGTGTGGGTTCTGTCAGTGAGTCAGTTGGCAACCCATCTTGTGACATAGGGATTTATACCTAGTTTAGTGAGTTTATCTATAATTCCAGAGTGGGGGATGGTGTTGAAAGCCTTGGCGAGATCTAGATAGGCTGTATGAACCACCTTACCCTCATCTACGGCTTTGGTGACTGCTTCAAAGGAGTCTAGCAGGTTTAGGAGACATGATCTGCTTTTACAAACCCTAACTGGGTGGAGTCCAGAGTTTGGAGATTAGCAATGTCTTTATTTATAAGTTCCACGATGATACATTCCATGCCCTTGCAGACCAGGCTAGTCAGGCTAATGGGGCAGTAGTTCCCAGGATCCGTGGTGGATCCCCCTTTGTGGAGTGGGATACCCATTGCTGTGTGCCATTCAGTGGGCACAAAGCCTGAGGTGAGGCTATGATTGAACATGGTACTTAGGTGGGGTGCCAGTTCGTTCTATAGTTCATGTAGAACGCAGCCTGGGATGTTGTCAGGTCCCATGGATGCTGTGTTCTTGGCTTTGGAGGTGTGGTTTTTACCTGTGCAGCCATGATTACAGGAATTTTGCATTCTCCCGGTATAGATATGAGCCCTTTAGGGGTGAGAGGGGGATAAAGTTAGCACTGAACCTATCCACCAGGATGCTGGCAATATCAGTTGGTTCTGTATATTTAGTACCATTGTGCTGTAACTCAGAGCAGACATGGGTCTATATGAAGCCAGGTCTGAAGGGTCTTTAATATCTTTAGCTATTACAGCCACCACAGCTCTCTTCCAAGGTGATGATGCACCCCTCTCCCTTTAAAATATGTTAAACAAAACCCTTTCAGGTCTTTATCACTTTCTTCTGTCCTAACCTCCAAACTTCCACAGCAATATCGTCTGTTCCTGGAGACCTTCCTGTAGATTATACATCACCATTTTGTTCAGACTCATCTACTTCTAACTTTGGCATAGTTAAGTCTAAACATTTCCATTTGTGCTTTTTCTTGCTTTCCACGTTTCTCTGCTTTATAGATTTTTCATAAAATTTCTGAAATATCTCTAATACCTCTACAGGGATTCTGTCAGTTTGATGACAACCCTTTCTACCTTCTAGAGCCCAAGTCATTGCAGTAAATGTTTTTGTGTTTTGTAGTTATTATCAGAAAATAGTTACTTAACAAGCAATCTTTCTAAAATCATGCATGTTATCCAGATACTCCCTTATTTTCTCTTTAGTACTCAGCAGTTGCACTTGTTCTTGTTCTGTAAGATTCTCCTTAGTGTGTAATACTGTAACATTTTTCAGCCCATCTAAATAATTCCTATTACTGTGTAACCATATCTCTTTCTCTTTTATTTCTAGCCTATTTTTAAACTCCATCATCATTTTGTCCCACTCACTAACTTCTGAAGAAATTTCTATCCTCTGTAATAACTCTCAAATAATTTCCACTATCCATTTCTTAAATTCCTCCCTTTTAACAGGTAGGTGGGTAAGTACCCGTGTCTCATTTTTACTTCATTACCCTACATTTTTATCTTGGTTTTTATTAGTGCATGATCTGTAATAGTTATTGGATGTGTGTCAAAGCTTCCAATTAAATCCACATCTTCTTGTAAAATATAATTCCTAACTAGTCTAGCCCAGCTATTGTACCTTGTGGAATAATATGTAAAATCTCCCCAAGTTTCTACTACTAAATTCACTTTTCCATACAAAATATTTTCATAATTTTGTTTAGAAATCTTTTGTTATATTCTCCCTTTTAGGTCCCCCAGGTACATCTTCACTGTTGCAAATCAAGTTCCAGTCTCCACCTATAAGTAATATTCTCTGGTGAAAGCTTATTCTTTCTCCCCAAATTTCCTTAAACTCCATAATAGCAGTTTTTGGTGCAATATAAATAGAAGCCAGCATAACCATCCTCCCTTGCTAATAACCCCTTACTACCACATATCTGCCATTCTCATTTTCCCTCTTCCATCACTATTGGAGCTGCTCTAGCAATCAGTGCAATTAATGCCCTCTTCCTTTGTCCTTGATATTCTGCTGAGTATCCATCCTGATATCCTTTCTTTATCAAATTCACACAATCATTTCTTTCCAAATGTGTCTCCTGCAGCACAATTATTTGTACTCTGCATTTCTTAACATAATGCAGTACTCTTTTTTTGTCTATATATGTAAGGCCATTTATGTTCCAAGATAATATGGATAGTATAACCATTATGATAAAAAGTGGTTGTCCCCACCTGTTCTATAGGACATTTTTTCTTAATTATTTTTATTAAAAGTTTTAACAACAAAACAATAATGTATAACATTAAAATCATAAAAGATTACATGACTAAAATAACAACAATAAAAAACAAATATTAAAAAAATATAAAATCAACTATTTACAAAGATGTCTACTACAAGCCAAAAATTCTTAAAAAAATCAAATGTTGACATTAATTATGTAATTATTAAAGACTATTTATCCAGGAGTTCTTTAAATTTCAACCAAGCATTGTAGAAAGAAGTGTCTCTGGATGTTCTTGTCTTGATCATAATAAGTTTAAGTTGACATACTTCAGTCGCAATGTTTGTGATGTCTTTCATAGTTGGAGTAGACTCATTTTTCCAATTTTTGGCAATAACTTTTCTTGCTATTGTTAAAATACTCCATAAAAGGGCATTTTATTCTCATAAGACATGCAAGAATTGGTATATTAAATAAAATCAGAGATTTAGTTAAAATAAATTTATCATTGAATCTTCTTCTTCTTTTAGCTGTTCCCGTCAGGGGTCGCCACAGTGGATCATCTGTTTCCATTTCTTCCTGTCCTCTGCATCTTGCTGTGTCACACCAACCACCTGCATGTCCTCTCTCACCACATCCATAAACCTTATCTTAGGCCTTCCTCTTTTCCTGTTACCTGGCAGCTTCATCCTTAGCATCTTTTTCCCAATATACTCTGAATCCCTCTTCAGCACATGTCCAAACCAATGTAATCTTGCCTTTCTGGCTTTGTCTCCAAACCTTCCAACCTGGGCTGACCTTCTATTATGCGATGTAAGGCAAAACAATTAAGCCACGGAGGGAGATTCAAACCAACAAGTTTATTCTGCTATAACATTAACATTGACACAATTTGTTGTCAAAATACGTTTTTGTTTAAAGTTAATTCGTCAGATGTGGGCGTGCATACCCCAAGTACTCTTCAGCAATTACATTCTGCTTGCTGATATTGTATGCCCACATCTGATGAAGTAACTTTAAATGAAAATGTATTGTGACAACGAATTGTGTCAACGTTAATGTCATAGCAGAATAAACTTGTTGGTTTGAATCTCCCTCCGTGGCTTAATTGTTTCACCTTACATCGCATTTTCTTGCATTTACTAGTGTCGTTGTGCTTTGGTGATCACTTTTGGTTATTGACCCTCTAATATATTTATTCCTAATGCTGTCCACCCTCGTCACACCCAGTGCAAATCTTAACATCTTTAACTCTGCCAAGTCCAGCTCTGACACCTGCCTTTTAGTCAATGCCACTGTCTCCAACCCATATAACATAGCTGGTCTCACTACCCTCTTGTAGATCTTCCCTTTCACTCTTACTGGTACTCGTCTGTCACAAATCACTCCTGACACTCTTCTCCACCCACTCCATCCTGCTTTTACTCTCTTCTTCACCTCTCTTTCACACTCACCATTAGTCTGAACTGTTGATCCCAAGTATTTAAAGTCATCCTCCTTCACCACCTCTACTGCCTGCATCCTCACCATTCCTCTATCCTCCCTCTCATTCACACACACATATATTCTGTCTTAGTCCTGCTGGCCTTCATTCCTCTTCTCTCTAGAGCATATTTCTACCTCTCCAGGGTCTCATCCACCTGTTCCCTACTCTCACTACAGATCACAATGTCATCTGCAAACATCATAGTCCACGGGGACTCCTGTCTGATTGCATCTGTCAACCTGTCCATCACCATTGCAAATAAGAAAGGGCTCAGAGCTGATCCTTGATGAAATCCCACCTCCACCTTAAATGCATCCATCACTCCCACCACAGACCTCACTGCTGTCACACTACCCTTGTACATATCCTGTACCACTCTTACATACTTCTCTAACACTCCTGACTTCCTCATACAATACCACAACTCCCCTCTAGGCACTCAGTCATATGCTTTCGCTAAGTCCACAAAGGCACAATGCAATTCCTTCTGACCTTCTCTGTATTTCTCCATCAACACTCTCAGAACAAACATCACATCTGCAGTGCTCTTTCCTGGCATGAAACCATACTGCTGATCACTAACCATCACCTCTCTTCTTAAGCTAGCTTCCACTACTCTTTCTCATAACCTCATGCTGTGACTGATGAATTTAATCCCTCTGTAGTTACTACAGCTCTGTACATCCAGATATCATTGAATACAGCCAGTAAAAGAGAATTTATATTAGCCCAAAATGGTTTTAGCACTATAGAGACAAAACATATGTTGCTAATCAGCTTTAACATTTAACTTACATCTTCAACATCCAATATATTTTTTACATTAATTCAACTCTATGTGGTGTAATGAAAATTCTGTGCATGAATTTCCAAGAGAATAATCTCCAGTTTGGTGAGAAAGTGGTTTGTTTTGATGATAAAAGCATTAATCTTTTTATCAGCTTCACATGAAGAATTATTGTTGATAAGTCTGAAATAATCACAATAACTTTCTCTATAATATTTTGTTGACCCTTTATCCACTTTATATATTTTAGATAGAAATCCTTTCTCTATTGTATTTTGGTGCATCAGGATAATTAAAAGATTGATAAACTTAGGGACTGAGTTTCTCACTGTTTGTTGCATTAAAATAATGTTATGTTCAGCTGATTGTCTACAATTTTGACTGTCTAGCCACACTTCTTTGTTTAAATCAAACTTATTTATAATATAATCTATAGCTTGTAGTTTCCCACTATTCAGCAACTGATAACTATATATCAAACTTTTTTCTTTAAATGTAATAATTGTTTGGTAGGTTGAATGTATTAATACTACTTTGAGTGTAAGCTATAGGAAATAGTAAAAAAATGCTTTATTTTCTGGTTTCTTATAAATAAAAAATGTAAAGGTGACTAATATCATGGAAATATATGACAAATGAATTGGTTTGTTTTTACTTTCTAAGAAATAGTGTTTTAATAGTCAGTGAAAATTATTAGTTAGTATTTTAGAATAGTGTGATTTTTATCAAATGATTAGATTTTAACCAAATGTTTTCTTGAATCTCTTTCACTTGGCATTATAATTATTATTTAACCATGAAATTATTGTCTTAATGATTAATGATAAAGAATATATTTCTAAATCTGGAACACCAATACCACCCAATGAACAATCTCTAATGTGATGATTTAAAGCCAATCTAGGTTTAGTGGGAAACAAAAAAAATCTCAAGATCAAAGCATTAAACTCTTCTGTACTATCTTTTGGGGAGGAAAAAAGATTGTATTATATATAAAATTCTAGGAATTAAAGAAACTCTATCTTCCATAGTAAAACAAAGAACTTATTCCATTTATTAAAAAGATGCTTTATAGACCTTAAATTATTATTGTATTTGAGAGTTACTATATTTTTAATATTATCATTTAAAGTTATTCCTAAATAGTTATTTTTTATCTTCTACTATGTCTTTAGAGAAGTTTTTCTTTATTTTATTAGTATTACAGTTTATAGGTAAAATTTTAGTTTTATTTTCATCAAAACTAAGTCCTGATTTCTTTCTGAAAGGTTTCTATTGCATTAAATAGAGCAATAAGAGAAGAATTACAGTCATTCACAGTTAATAAGATATCATCTGCATACAATTGTATTTTGGTGCTTAAATTATTATTTATTTGTATGACTTTGATATGTATATTTGATCTTATATAGTTTGTGAATGGTTCCATAATTAAACTAAAAAACAATGGCAAAACAGGACAACCCTGTTTAGAACCATTAGAGATTATAACTGACTCAGAAGTACATGAACTTATTTTGATGTAAGCAAAAGAATTTTCATAGAGAATTTTAATAAATTGTAAGAAATTATTCGAAAATTACATTCCTCCACCACTGATAATAGGTTCTCACAATTAACTGAGTCAAATGCACGATTAATATCTAAACGTACTAAAGTTAGCTTATCTGTTGTGTTATTAGCATAATCTATTTTGTTAATACTCTTTTGATATTATCATATGAATTCTTATTTATTATAAAATAAGATTGGCCATTGCTACCAGTATACAAAGAAGCTGTTTTATTCTGCAAGCATAAATAGCCATGAATATTTTATAATCTATATTTAATAGTGATATTGGCCTCTATGAAGAGCATTATGTTGGATCATTGTCAGCTTTTAAAATTGGAGATATAAGAGTGTATTTCCAGGATGGCAGAACCATTCCTAGACCTTTAACTATTGAAAATGCCTCCAGCAAAACACTTAAAGCATTTATCAACATTAGTTTATATAGTTCAGGTATTATACCTTAATTTCCAGGAGCTTTAATAGTTTTTAATTTATTAATTTGAGTTTTGAGTTCAGACATTGTAATGGGCTTAACAATTATTTTTATCTGATCTTCCTATAATTTATTTTTAGCACTTTTTTATAAAGAAGACATACCCAGACTGAGAACCAGAACAATTTATTAGACCAAAACACAGGCTTAGAACAATAAACAAAATGCACAGTGGTAGAATGTTGTTTAATGAAAAATAAATAGACAGTTAAGCACTTTTGTCAGGTTGTATTACAAAGACTTCATCAGAAGAATAAGTCACAAAATCTATTCAGGTTAAACATCAACATCACATGACAAACAGCCAACCATAATGAAATAGAATCCAACATGTTAATACTAGTTACACAATCAATTTAAAATTTAAAGTAAAATAAAATGTTATAAAGTGTTAAATATGTGAATGTAAACATCTAAACAACTTTACACAAAAGTTTTTTTAAATATTTAAAGAACACAACTTTAAAACACTCATAATTGATAAGTTTTCATTAAGACCAGGGTGAACACAAGCATTTAGTTTAATCTGCCATTTAAGTTCATGCAGTTCTATTATATCATTCCAAGGACCACCACTTACATCTTTAGCCACAATGTCCAACCCCATAAATTCAAAAGAATGAGTAGTAAAAAACTAAATGTGTTTTGCTAATGCATTTTTAGTGTTCCATTTTCTAACCTCAAGCATGTGTTCATAAATTCGTTCTTCAAACTTCCTTTTTGTTTTCCCCACATAGCAACAGTTACATTGTGTACAGTGGGCCAAGTAGACTATACCCCTTGTATTAAAAATACAAAAAAAATGGTTCTTAACTAAATGCCATTAACCTTAATACCCTTCTTTTTAGTAAGGTACTTACATTGATTACAAGGGACACATTTGTAAGTGCCATTCTTTCTCTGGGTCACAATCTCATCTAGGTGGTCATTTCTTTCTAAAATCTGTTTAAATGACCACCCTTTTCTATAAACCACCCTAGGAGTGTTACCAAAAATGTAAAATAAACCCTCAAAGCAGGAAAATAAGTTCCAGTTTCTTTTAATAATTTCCAGAATTTTAACACTGTCATTGGTGAGGGTTGTAATAAAGGATTCAGGAAAATTGTTATCACCTCTTCTATGCCTCAGGTATAAATTTTCACCCAAGTCTTCATTAGTTCTAAGAATTGGAGAGTAATAATCATCCCTTCTTTTCTGCTTAACTTCAATGATAATATTTTGTACTAAATCTGAGGGGTACACGTGATAAAAATCTGTCCTTTAGATCTTGTATCTCATGGTCAAAAGTAATCTCCTCCATAACCATCCTAGAGAGTCGTACACACTGTCCTTTTATTACCCCTTTTTTTGGTGTCCTAGATGACTACTATCATAGTGTAGGAGGGTGTTAGAGTAAGACGATTTTCTGCGAATATTACTAATGAAATAATGTTGTAAACCTGTCTACTTTTGTTTTAAATGAGAATCACTTAAAAGTTTTGAATTTGGGCTTAAACTTTGTGCCTTCGAGAAGGGCAAATATAACAAATACTGTGCTAAGCCTTAAAAAATATATGCGGTCACTGAATTTAAATTATATATTTAAAAATATTGTTAGTAATAACACTAAATATGTAAAACCTTCATGCTATAACCCTAACTTATTGCATACAATCAAAGTTTTTGAATATGCCTGTGAGTGTGAAATAAGAAATGCCATGGGGGAGGGGACAAATAAAAGAAGAATGTATCATAATTTATCTAAGGATGAAAAGAAAGCGTTGAAAGAAATATAATATTGTGTGGATTTTACTCTGCTTTTCTGCACTTTTTAGTTTGGTTATTGGCTATTTGTTCATCCAGGAGTATTTTTGCTGTTTTGGTTGGTGAATATGTTGAAAGGAAGAGGTCCAAGAATGGATCCTTGGGGGACCCCTAGGGTGACCGGTAGGTGGAGAGATAAGGAGTTCTGCCATTTTACTGCTTGTTGGCAGTTGGTTAGATAGTCTTGAAACCACACTAATGTGGGCATTTGGTTAGATAGTCTTGAAATCACACTAGTGTGGAGTGGCTTTGATTAAGATCAGACAGAACAGAAAGGAATTTGGAATGGGAGACAGTATCGAAGCCCTTGGACAGATATAGGAATACAGTGGATACATGGTTACCATTGTTTTGTTGTTGGTTTACTGTGTTGGTAAAGCTAATAAGGGCTGTGGTAGTACTGTGATTGGGAAGGAATCCATGTTGGGTGTTGGTTAGCAGTTTAATAGTGAGGAGATAGTGCATTATTTGGGAATGTATAAATTTTTTGAGAATTTTAGATAAGGGGCATAGAATGGCAATTGAATGGTAATTAGTTCCACAGAGTCACATCCTTTGTGGAGTGGTATTATATGCAAAATGTTCCAGAGAGAAGGAGAGTGTTGTTCTGATAAAGAGTGGTTAATGAGCATGGAGACTGGGTAAGAGATAGCTTTGGCTGATATCTTTAGGTATTCTGCAAGTAATTTGTCATCAGCCAGGGTTGTGGGTTTAAGCCTATTTAGATATTTATATATTGTGCTAGTTGGGACAGGCTGTAAGGAGAAGAGGTTTTGGTCTGCTGGTACAGAAGACTGGTTTAGATGTGAAGTGGGAGAACTACTATTGGTGAGGCTAGGATGGATTTGGTGAAGTGTTCGTTGAATTGAGCTGAAATATTATTGGTGGTGGTGTCAATGGTCTTTCCTGGTTGTAGGATTTTATTAATGGCAGTCCAGACTTTTTGTGTGTTATTTTTGTGTTTTGGTTGGAATGCCATACAGTGATTCCTTTTTGTCTGTCCTAATTTGTTTGTTGGCTTTGTTCCTTCATTCCTGGAATGCCTGTCTATTAGTTTGAGTTTTATTTTGATGCCGTGAGTCCCATGCTTTATCTCTTTGTTTTAGTAGTAGATAGGTATCTCTGGTCAGCCAGGGGGCATAGTTGAATTTAGTTCTGACAGATCTGATAGGGGCAAGATGAGTTATAATGTTTAGGAAAGTGTTATTGAAGTAGTCTATGGCAGTTTCCAGGGGTTGAGATGAGAGTGGTCTCCAGTTGCATTGATTAAGTGCAGATATGAAGTCATGGGTTTTGAAATTCTTTGTATACCGGATTTGTTGGAGGGTGGAGGATTTTAATGGATTCACTTGGTGTCTAATTATAAATGTGGGAAGGTGGTCGCTGAGGGTGTCTGGAAGGGAGTCTGAAAGGTAGGATTGAGATGGTCTTTTAGTAAGAATCCAGTCTAGGGTGGACTCCTTTTTTGATGCTTTATCTACCCATGTTGAGATTTTGATTAGTTGAGTAAAACCATGTAGGTTAATGTGGTTAGTGGGGTGGAGCGAGTTACAGCAGGACCAGTTGATACTAACATCACCTAGTATGCTTGTTTTGTGGGGAAATTTTTGGGATGTCCAGTCTAGAATGGGTTCTACTGTGTTAATGTTAATGCCAGGGGGGTATATAGGTACCAATTATATGTAAGTTTTTTTAGTTGATTTTCAGCTTAGTGAACATAGTTTCTGCATCACTTGAACTTGGGTTGTTCGGTGGCTAACAATTCAATGGTCAGGTTGTTTTTGACAAGGATAGCAATTCCTCTGCCTCTTTTGGATATTCCGTCTTGTCTAAGAATATTGTAACCAGGTGGAGCAAAGTCATTATTATTGTTTAGTAATTTTAGTCAGGTCTCTGTGAGAAGGACTATGTTGGGGGAGTAGATGGCCAGGGTAGCGTGTAGCTCTGGGATTTTGTTTATTATGCTCCTTATATTTATGTTGAGTATAAGGAGATCTGTTGATTTCCTGGGAGAGGTTAGAATGTTATTTGTCTGGTAGCGGGGGGGGGGGGGGGTTGTTATTGTTTGTAGGATCAGGGTTTGGGTGCATGTCTCCACTATAAGCCTGGTACAACAAAGAACCCTTGCCCTGATACCAGCAAATCTGACCAAGAAATTGCCAATCTATTCAACTCCTTCTTTATCTCTTCTATTGCTGAACTAACCAAAACCTTCCCCAACACCATCCCCCCACCCCCCTTCCCAAGTCTCCACATCCTCTCCTCCCTCTTCCCATATTTTTAAACTCAAACCCGTAACCACCCACTTTATAAAAAAACTTCTCTCAAAACTCAAACCTTGCACCAATGCCCCTGACAACATCCCCTCCTCCTTCTTAAAAACAGCCTCCGACAGTATTGCTCTCCCTATTAGCATCCTGATAAATATATCTCTTCTCGAGTCTTATGTACCCAAACTATGGCACTCTGCTTTTATTCTCCCACTCCACAAAGGTGGCAAGAACTGTAATTTCTCTAACTTCCGTCCCATAGCCACCCTCTCTCCTATCTCAAAAATTCTTGAAAAATGCATCCACCTGCAGCTCATGCCATTCCTAACCGAACACCAGCTGCTCTCTCCCACCCAACACGGTTTCTGCCCTGGGCATAATACTAACACAGCCCTTCCCTCCTTCTTACACTCTGTCAATTCAGCTCGAGACTCTGGTAACTTAGTTTCATCTGTTTTCTTAGATCTATCTAAAGCTTTTGATACCATCTCCCACTCCCATCTACTAAACCATCTATCTAACCTTAACATCTCGCCAAAAACTCTATCCTGGTTTTCCAGCTATCTTTCTGACAGGTCCCAAGCCGTGAAATGGGGCCAAGCCTCCTCCAGCTTCCTTCCTACCCCCACAGGAGTTCCCCAAGGCTCTATACTTGGCCCTCTTCTATTTAACATCTTCGTAAATGATTTCCACAAAGCTATTCCCAATACCAAAATTGTCCAATACGCAGACAACTCTACTTTGATCTGCTCTGCTTCCAGCTTTAAAGAACTCCAATCTCTAACTCAAACCGCCTTCACAACCACGGAAAAATGGATGCACAAAAATCACCTCTCACTTAATGCTAACAAAACTAAGATTCTTCTTTTCACCCACTCAAAATCCACCACCACCGAAAAAAATTCATTTCAAATTTCTTGCAATAACAACTCCAACATTAACACCATTCCCTCAGCTAAACTCCTAGGGGTCACAATTGATGAACACTTAAAATTCAATACCCATCTCCAACTTAACATCAAAAAAACCCATATAAAACTCGGCCTGCTATACAGAAATAATCAATTCCTCTCCCCCTCTACTCGACATACCTTAGCCAATACATGTCTCCTCCCATCTCTTCTATATGGTGCCCCTCTGCTTACAAATCTATCTTCTAACCTAACCTCCAAACTGGAAGTATGCTACAATAAAATTTCGAAATTTGCCTCCAAGGCAAATTCCCTCTCTCATCACTGCACATCACTACAAACTCTAAATTGGCTTGAACTCCCTAATCAACTAGACTACCTCCAAATTGTCTCAGCCCACAAATTAATCTTTCAACACACCCTCTGCCCCACACTATCCAATAAGCTCCAACCTTACACCCCCCCCAGACCCCTTAGATCTTTTAACCAAAACCTTATTTCCATCCACAAACCCAAACGCCCAGCCGGTCAACTTTTACTCTCCTTTTCCCTTGCTAAAAAATGGAATGCCCTTCCCTCTGTCCTGAGGACCTGTGACAACCTACACTCCTTCAAAACTCAACTCCTCTCCTACCTGCATACTCACCAAAAATGTAACTGTATACTTCACTCTATACCTCCCAAGCTCCCCTCTTCCGTCTCTCCTGGCTAACCTTCATTACCTCCATATTTCTCTCTTAGTCACACATTGCTAAGGTAGCTAACAACTACTCCCAACCCTATGCAATTTTCCTATCATCCTCCTAGACTCTTTCCTTAACTTCAAATGTTACTGAATTGAAGGACTACCAACTTGAATGCTTACTACCTACAATTTAAAAAATTCAACCTTTTGTATGTAAATCATTTTTATCTTTGAATTCCATTTGTACTTCTAAAAATGTGATCTAAAAATGTAGGTTGTCACAATGTTCTTTTGTATGTAAATCATTTTTATCTTTGAACTTTATTTGCACTTCTAAAAAAAAAATTTTATCATTAGGTCTTGTAACATTGTATTGTGGAGCTTTTCTCCCCGGGCCTCCACTGAAAATGGGCTTTTGGCCCAGTGGACCTCCCCGGTCACCAAACTGGAATAAATAAATAAATGATTCAGGATGCTGTTTGGATTCTATTTTTAGGCATTTTATTATGGATGTGTTATATTTTGAAAAAATGTGGTTGTTTAGTTGGTGTGGGGTTACTTCGAATGTGACAAGGTCAAGGTCTGAGATGTAGATAGAAGTAGATATTATTGAGAAGGTTGGTTTGTCTTGTGAATGGATAGGACAGGTAGGGGATTAAGTCTGAAATTTTGACTTGCTAGTGTAGTGGTAGGAGGTTAAGTGTGAGGTGATGGCGAGGCTTATTATTAATGTAAAGGTTAGGGGTCACATTTTGCACAGACAAAGTGTTGCTGTATTGTTGTGAAGTTTTTGTAGGTATCTTTACAGGAGTGAATAGGGATTTAGTTGTGGCTATACTTTATGTAATCTATGACAATGGAAGTGAAGCACTCAACTTCCTATGTAAAAACATTAGAAGTACTAACTAATAAATCACAGATGCCAGACAGGTCTGACATATTAAATTATTTACTTAAATTTGCTTGTTCTTGTAATAAAAACATTATAACAAAATAGGACACATTTTCATAATAATTACTCATTGATCAAACATTAATTTACATTAATATTATATATGTACACCTTATTTAATTCTATCTTAATATCTAGTGTTTATTAAAATAAAATGTAACAAAAGTTGAATTCTACTCCTATTAAACAAATTTCTGTACGTCTTATGCAAATTAAAACTACAGAATTAGCACAAGCCAACAAAATTTCCATTCCCACAGAGCATGCTAGATACAATTTGGTTTTATGTGCTGTATTTTCCAACCTATTGAGCAGAAAACACCTCCCCTCACAAGGAATTATTTACAAAAAAATGGATCATTATGAATATTAGCTGTGAAGAAATACACTGGAGAACAAATATAAAACAAGCTTGAAAAATATATCTCTGCCAAGCTAAGACTTAACTTGCTTTATTATCAAGCTTACTCTACTAGTTTTATTGCATAAATAAATACTATTAAGAACTACATTATGAGAAATGATCTCAGGGAACTCTCATAAAACCATATGACAACTTCTGTCAACAAATAACCTTTAAAATGCGTTATATTTCTAATAAAATGAATCTGTAGCTAATGTCCCCTCTTGGTGAAAAGCTTCCTAACTTTAGAATCATTCATGTAAATATGGTAAACAAGACCATATTCTATTAATTAGAGTAGTATTTCCTTTAAGTCTCCGAACATCAAAAATATTGAAACTCAATTATGAAAACCATTTGGTTTTATATTACTTTAAATCACATGTATTCACAAAGAAAAGTAAGTCATTCTAAGAAAGGCAAGCAAATGTAAACAAATAATTGAATAACGTAGCTATCCCTACCTTAACACTGAAACAGGATTCCCAGTTTCAAAATAATACCATAATTTTTTTACAGATGGCAAATATATACTAAAAGTTAACTAACAGTCACTTTTAGACTAATTATACAGGTTCCATACATAAACTTATATTTTGATAAGGAGGCAGCTTTTAAACATTCATGTTTTGTTTGTCCTTTGATCTCTCACACTGAGCGACATAATTACATACTTACTCTTTAACTAAAAGACTACACTTCTTCCACTAAACCATCTCTTTATAAAATACAAAGCAGGTTGTGAGACCTCGGCAGGAAACTAAACCAAGCCCCAGCTACTTTGAAAGGAAAACAGACAGAGCAATAGTAAGTGCGTGAGCTTATATAACTTACAATCAACTCAGCTTTATTTGAAGCTCTGTTTAAGTCAGTGAACTGCTGTTTCCTTACAATAGGTAGCAACCAGGATAAAAACAAACTCATCAGCACTGTACCATTCTCTCTCCCAATCCGGCACCAAAACCACACAACAGAGGCCAAATAAAAGAGAAAAGGCACATCATATAAGTTCATAGATAAAGAACCAAATGAAACAGTACTAAATTAGGAAACCACAAAGCGAGCTGACACCACAAGAACAAGAAAAAAATTTAATGTTGAGCTCTTTCGTCACAAATTACAGTTGACTTCTTCAGACAAAACAGAGTATCACCCCTCAGTTCCTTAAATATTCATTACAAAGACATCATTAACAGATGGGTGTTGAACACCATTTATATTTAAAGATACAGACTCCCTTTTTCTTATATACAAAACCACAAGTCATATTGCACTGCTTAAGATATCTAATAATGTTAAAAACGTCAAGCCTAAGATGTTAACTTAAGTTATATGAAATAGTAAAATATTCTAATAATAATGTTGTAATAATATAATAATAAAAGTTAACAAATTACATAAAAAAGTTTGCTTTTAGTTTCAAAAAACTAGTCAATGACACCATATCATTCAGTCCTAGATTACTGTTGGCATTAACCCTCAGTTGCCATAACAGTTCTTTATATTCTATAGGGCTTCCCCTCTCATCCACCATAAGTTGCTCAAGAACTGTGAATTTAATTGTGACCTGGGTAGGTATTGACATGTTTAGCCAGTGAATTTTTTAAATTCACTTTCCTAATGTCATATAAATGCTGGTAAATACGTGCTCAAAAGGCATTCTTGGTTTTGTCTATGTAAAAACAGGCACACGTCTGACAAATACCAGCATATATGACATTCTTACTACTACAATTGTACTTATGTAGTAGTTTCACCCATCCATAACCTTTAAGGAATACGCTATCACCTTCCAAGATAAATTTACAGTGGGTACACTGTTTACATTTAGACATTCTCCCTAGTTCTCCTAAGGTATTACCACATTTTTTCCTCTCTAAGATGTTTTTAACACAGATGTCCTTTCTATACACAACCACTGGGGCATCCCCAATTCTCTCTCTCATATCTGGGTCCCCCGACAAGATAAACTAATTCTTGAAAACAATGTCCTGAATCAGTGGGAACTGTGGTGTATAGGTTAATATAAGGCCATGGTGGAAACTACCAGAAAATGAATTACTGTTCTCCAATGGAGCACACAATCTGGAGATGTCAATCCCTAACAATGGATAGAAGTGGCCCTCAAGTCTCTTCTTGGTCACTTCATCAAGTAAGGATGCCACAAAATGTTCTGGATAACCTCTTTGTACCAACATCCTCAATAAAACATCCTTTTCTTCGTAGAAATCTTCAATCTTACTAATCATGTGGGCCAATCTCACTCCATGACTTTAACAAGGGATCATGTTTGATGGACTGGGTGCCCGCTCTCAAAGTGAAGGAGGGAGTTCAAGTAGGTTGGTTTACGATAAATAGTAGAGCAAAATTCTGAAGTAGCGTAATCTTTGCTTATCATAATGTCCAAGTAGTTAATGGAATCTAAATGCGTTTCCATAGTAAATTCCAAAAACGTGGTGCTGGAATTGAGGAACAGTAAAAAGTCATACAACTGGTCTTGGTTGCTATTCCATAAAATCAGGATGTCATCAAGATAACATCCATAAAACTTACAAAATGGCATCCCTTCAGATGGAAAAACCTTAGAAAGTTCCCACTGGGTCAGGACTATGTTTGCAAAAACTGGTGCACAGGCTGCGCCCATAGCAACCCCTGTGCTCTGTTTAAACAATTGGCCCTCATAAATTACAAAACTATTCTCTAATACAAGTTCCATCAATGTCCTTAAAGTCAAAATTTTGGTGTGCGAAAACTTGGTGCTCTAGCATAGAAAGTCATAAAACATATTTACACCTTCGTCATATGGAATTACATTGAATAATTCCTTCACATCTATTGTTGTAAAAATAATATCACTACCAAAGTATTCCTGTTTTATTTTTTTAAGACAATCCCAGGAATCCTTGATAATATGTGAAAAAGGACTTAAACAATTCTTTAACTGTAAGTCTAGGAGTTTTGCAGTTGAAAGAGTCTTAGATCCTTTTGCATCCACTATTGGTCTTAAAGGTGGATGCCGGATGTCTTTATGGATCTTCGTGATCCCAAAGATAGTGGGGATCCTTGGGTGTCTTTGGGTGCAATTCTGCTTCTGATATTTGATTATTCAAAAGCAAATCCATTAATACCATATTAACATGTCTATATGCAATGTTTAACTCATTCCGGGAGACCTGCTGATACCCGTCCCCCAATAAATGACATAACATACTATCAGTGTATCTTTCTTGGTCCATAACCACTAATCCTCCTCCCTTATCTGTTTTCATAACCCGGATTATTTTGTTGTTTGAAATACTATTAAGTAGGGAGATTTCTTCATGGGTTAAATTAAGTGGCATGGTACAAGATTTCTTCTTGGAAAGGTTTCTGATATCATTCAAGCATATTCTTTGAAAAAGTTGAATGGATGGGTGCAAAGGAGGGTTTACTATACTGGCCTTCCTACTTACCCCACTTAAGTTACTTACTTGTTTACCTTCCCCCATGGTCACACTGAAATTTAACTTCCTAGTGTATAACATTATATCTAACAGTGTATTTTCTAGGTTGAATTTCCTCAAGGGTACAAAATTAAGCCCCCTTTGGAAGAGGTTTGCCCATTCCTTAGTTACTATTGTACTACTCAAATTATATATTTTAAAGTCATGGTGGTCATTTTCTATTATTTCCAGTGCTCCATTCATAATGTCAGGTCCCGGGCTGAGACTCAGTGCCAATTCTCCCATCTCCCACTCCATCTTCCTCCCCCTTGTTGATTCCGTGGGGTATAGGCATGTTGTTCCCCCTGGTATGTCAAGTTCGAAGGTCTCCTGAACTTGTGGTTCTGCTGCTGAATTCTCTCTGATCTTCTCAGGGATGGTTCTAAAGGGATGGGACCGGGGTTGTTGTTACCATGATAGTCTGTTTCAGACATCCTCTCATCCATAAATACATAATTGTTACTAACAGATGTAGTAGTACCAATGTTAGTTTGAACATTAGCATTTAAAGGGTACGCTAAACCACTATCATATTCTTTGGTGTCCCTTGCTAGCTTCTTGTTCTTTTTGTCTTCAATTTTATCAATAATTTTATCAATATTCACAAAAACAGTGTTATATTTATTGAGTTTATCTGGAAAATTAACATCATTTTTAATACAAACATCTAATTTATTCACAGCTTCCTACATAATAAGAAACTTTTTTTCATTATCTTTAACAAGCAGCTGTAACAGTTTGCATCTCTGACAGTTAAATAATGCAACCAAATCTTTATGTAGGTCGCTGTTAAAAGTTAAGCCATTAGGAAAACGCCAATATCTTAAACCTTTAGGTACTTGTTCACGCCTAAGACATTCTCTCAAGTACTGGGTTTCTACTTGTAACTTTTTCAGCTTGAGACATTCTTTTTCTAAATTTTTTAACATAATGTCAACAGTACCTTCTGTGTTTGAAAGGTTCACATTGTGAGCAAACCCCATGCTGTCCCTGTTGATCCATTCCAATAAATTTGACTCTTTAGTTGAATCAGAATGAAATCTAGCATTCTGCTGTATCTGTGTCCTCAGCTGCTGTAATCCAAAAGAAACGGAAGTGCTAGGTAGTGTAGCAGTAAAAGCACCTGTAGTACTGGCGCTTTCTCGTCGGTTGGGGCTACCTTGCCCTAAAGGAATAGTAAGAAAGGAGTCCTGGGTACCATTGTTGCAAACAGGCTTAGATTGAATATTGTCGTTGACCAGTAAATCGATTTTGTGACCCAAACCTGAAATATGGGTATTAAAAGAGCCAATAAGATCAGTCAGCTTGTTTATAGCTGTGGTAAGTTCATCATGCAAGTCCCTAGTGCCCCCTGCGCTCTGTGTGGAAGAATCCATACTGAAAACCAAATGAAACAGTACTAAACGAGGAAACCACAAAGTGAGCTGACACCACAGGAACAAGAATAAAATTTAATGTTGAGCGCTTTCGTCACAAATTACAGTTGACTTCTTCAGAAAAAACAGAGTATCACCCCTCAGCTCCTTACATACTCATTACAAAGACATCATTAACAGATGGGTGTTGAACACCATTTATATTTAAAGATACAGACTCCCTTTTTCTTACATACAAAACTACAAGTCATATTGCACTGCTTAAGATATCTAATAATGTTAAAAACGTCAAGCCTAAGATGTTAACTTAAGTTATATGAAATAGTAAAATATTCTAATAATAATGTTGTAATAATATAATAATAAAAGTTAACAAATTACATAAAAAAGTTTGCTTTTAGTTTCAAAAAAATAGTCAATGACACCATATCATTCAGTCCTGGATTACTGTTGGTATTAACCCTCAATTGCCATAACAGTTCTTTATATTCAAGTAACTATTCTATAGGGCCTCCCCTCTCATCCACCATAAGTTGTTCAAGAACTGTGAATTTGAAATTGTGACCTGGGTAGGTATTGACATGTTTAGCCAGTGAATTTTTTAAATTCACTTTCCTAATGTCATATAAATGCTGGTAAATACGTGTTTGAAAGGCATTCTTGGTTTTGCCTATGTAAAAACAGGCACACGTCTGACAAATACCAGCATATATGACATTCTTACTACTACAATTGTACTTATGTAGTAGTTTCATCCATGCATAACCTTTAAGGAATACGCTATCACCTTCCAAGATATATTTACAGTGGGTACACTGTTTACATTTAGACATTCTCCCTAGTTCTCCTAAGGTATTACCACCTTTTTTCCTCTCTAAGATGTTTTTAACACAGATGTCCTTTCTATACACAACCACTGGGGCATCCCCAATTCTCTCTCTCAAATCTGGGTCCCCCGACAAGATAAACCAATTCTTGAAAACAATGTCCCGAATCAGTGGGAACTGTGGTGTATAGGCTAATATAAGGCCATGGTGGAAACTACCAGAAGATGAATTACTGTTCTCCAATGGAGCACACAATCTGGAGATGTCAATCCCTAGTAACGGATAGAAGTGGCCCTCAAGTCTCTTCTTGGTCACTTCATCAAGTAAGGATGTCACAAAATGTTCTGGGCAACCTCTTTGTACCAACATCCTCAATAAAACATCCCTTTCTTCATAGAAATCTTCGATCTTACTAATCATGTGGGCCAATCTCACTCCCTGACCTTTAACAAGGGAGCATTTTTGATGGACTGGGTGCCTGCTCTCAAAGTGAAGAAGCAAAGCTGGACTCTGAGTATTGAGTATCATGTTCTACATGTTTGAGCTATATGTTTATATGTATCTCCTATTGGATATTGATCTGATATGTTGATATTAACTCTAGACTACTATGTTCTTTGGACATGTCATTGGGGACTGCTGTCATGTAGTAATGGCATACCTTTATGTTTCAGATGTTTATCTTACAGTGCATTCATCCTAATGCATAACATGTTGGCTATCTACTTTCTGTCTGTCCTGCCATACCAGTATGTAGGTACCCACATTGTATTGTGCTGTGGGCCTGGACACTGCTGCTAGTTCCGACATATGGGACATTCCTTAATGTGGGCCTTGCCCCATTTCCTTGCCTGTGTGAGGGACATTACAGAGGTGGTTGCCTACAGATTCACATACAGTGGGTGGCAATACTCACAGGACAGGACATGTGGAGACAGCCAACCAACATGGGGGACATATCCCCAGATTTTTGAACAGATTCTATGTCATGTGTGCTGTTATACACATTGTGGATTGATAGCTTGACAGGGTTTATGTGGACATGCATTTAGTGTGTGACATCATGGCTCACAGTGATATGTCTCTGACCTACCTCTCCACTGGCACACTGTCAACAGACTGGCCACATGCCTGCCTGTCATGTTCTCTGTGTTCACCAGATAGTTGGTGTCCTTGGTATATCAGTTGTGGACTCTGGGGAATGCAGACAGTAAATATTCACTTCTGTAGGTATTATATTCATCATAAAGGATGTTACAACAAACCTAGTGACATCTGCAACTGTCTCAATGTATGACAACACTATGTCCAATCTTCCCCTGTTTTGTGCCTCTGTTCCCACCTAGTGATATAGGGTTTGATGCCGAGCCTAGTGAATGAAGAATGTTATCAAAGGCTTTGGCAAGATCAATGTAGGCTGTAGGTGTCACCTTGCCTTCACCCACAGCACAGATGACTGATGGCAAGAGGTTGACCAGGTTGAATGAGCAGGTATGACCTACCCTTCACAAATGTACACTGTGTAGGATCCTGAGTCTGCAGATTCCCATATCCATGTTTATTAGATGGATGATGATGCATTCCATGGCTTCACATAACAGACTTGTCAGGCAGTTGGGACAGTATTCCACAGGGTCTGTAGTTACACCTCATTTGTGCGGAGGGGTGACTGTGGCAGTGCACAATTCAGTAGGGACAACACCTGAGGTGAGGTTGTGCTTTAACAGGGCACACAGGTAAGGTGCCAGGTCACTCTGTAGTTCATGTAGAACACAGCCAGGGACATTCTCAGGTCCCATAGAGGTTGTATTCATAGCCTTGGACAGTGGTGTTGTAACCTGTGCTGCAGTAATACTGGATGCCTGACGGTGTACTGGTATTGGGATTGGTCTTTTGGGGAGGGTGAGGGGTACTGTTTGCACTCAAGATGCCAACCAGTATATTGGCATTATTTGTTGGCTCAGTCTGGGAGGTAACATTGTCTAGTTGCTCAGAACAATTCTTGGTATTGCCATGGAGATCCTTTACATAACTGTATGTGACCTTGTTGTTGTCTTTACTATGTGCTCCAAGTCTGTTCTCACAGCTAGCTTTGTAATATTTGATGAGGGATCTCAACTATTCATTGAGGCTGATAAGGGTTTATTTCCAGTCTTGGGGCTTCACCTTATTCCACATCAGTTCCCTCCTTCTGTTGTACAGTTTCTTTATGGCAGGGGACCACCAGATCAGCTTCCTTTTTTTGGAGGTGAGGGTCCTAGTTGCACTGGGTAAGGCTGTATCCATGCCTTTGTGTATGTGTTCATAGTGCATTGTTGTTTGATTCAGGTGTCATGCAATTAGTCTCCATTTGCATGGCTAATATGAGGTTAGCCACCTCTGCTTTTATGAGGCCATAATTAGCTTTGGAAAGGGTTTTCATGGTGGTTACCTGTGCAGTGGGGGTAGGATGGCTGTAGCTTTCCAAACGTGATTACTTTGTGTTCAGATATAACATGTTAGGTGTTGACTACTGGTTTAGAGCAACAGTCGCCCATGTTAGGAAGGACCAGGTCGATGTGATGGGCATGTGCATTGGTACATGAGTAGCTTTCCCACTTAATGGTGGGGTAGTTGAAGTCAACCAGTATGACAGTGTTAGGTTGGACACTAATATTCTCCAGGGTGTTTATGGACATAGAGTGTGAGTCTTGTGAAATGTATGGGGACCTGTCACAGGGTACAACCTGGACCACTGTCTTACCCAATGTCAGCTACGCCTGCAGGATCTGTAATGCATAATGTTGGTCTACCATTCTGGAGGTGTGTACATCCTTTATGAATATGGAAATACCACCACCTTTGGAGCTTTGGTCCACATTCTGTGGCCAAATGTTGTGGAATTACATATAGGCTGGTACTGTAGGGATGCATCCTGCTGCCTTTATCCAGGTCTCTGTTACAGTACAGATGTCATTGTTCCCCATTTTAAGGAATGCTTCCAGTGAGTGAGTTTCCAGATTTAGAATTCCAGTGTGCAGCAGCATGACCCTCTGATTGCCATGTCTTTGTAGCTGTCATATATTTCTGTATATTTCTGTATACATATATATATATATATATATATATATATATATATGTATTTATTAACCTTTCTATATATATGTGTATGCATATATGTGGATATGAATGTGGATGTTTATCTCTCTATGTATATATATATATATATATATATATATATATATATATATATGTATATATATATATATATATATATATCATGGATATATTTGTCCACATATATGCATCTCCATACATATATATATATATATATATATATATATATATATATATATACATGTATATATATAGACTACCTGAATGATTCTACAGACTGCTTTCCCTGCTGTTGGATGACTGTACTAACTGATAAGTTTGGGATGTCATCACCATTTTGTAGGGCTCAAATGGTGTAATGGTACATTGCTTTTTGTCATAGTTTACAAGGCCCTGGGTCCAGGACTTGGCAGGCCTTATTATGTTGTTTCAAAGCAGAACAGTTCAGCTGTGGAGGATGGGATAAGGGCTATACTTACAAGAGGTCCCTAGTTTGGGCCTCTTTACCTCCATTTGGACAGCCTTTGGTCAGGTTTGTTGCAGTAAGAGGTTCAGAGTGTGGATATTATGTCTGACTACACTACATACCTACCTACATACATATATATATATATATATATATATATATATATATATATATATATATATATCTATATGCATATACATATATATATATATATATATATATGTTTTCTACATATATATATATATATATATATATATATATATATATATATATATATATATATATATATATATATATATATATATATATATATACACATATATACATATATATATATATATATATATATATATATATATATATATATAAAACATATATATATATATATATATATATATATAAAAAACATATATATATATATATATATATATATATATATATATATATATATATATATATATATTCCATACACTAGATTGAAGGTTCACTACTTCGAAATAGTGTATGGAATGCACACTGCAGCGAAAGTGCACTTAATCGAAAGTGCACTTACACGAAGTTCAGTACAATGAACGGGCATTGTACTGAACTTCTGTGCAGTACTCATGGACCTTAGGGTTAAGGCACGGGTCATGGTAAAGGGATAGCTTGTTGGGCTATCCCCTTACCATGACCCATGCCCTAACCCTAAGGTCCGTGATGACTGCAGTGCAATGAAGGACATAGCAATGTCCTCCACTATGGTGCAATAGTCACAAACCTTAGGGTTAGGGCATGGGTTAGGGTAAGGGGATAGATTTACTAACTATCCCCTTACTCTAACCCTAAGGTCCGTGGAGTATCGCACCAGAGTGGAGGACATAACTGTTTTTGATATCCTCCACTGTGCTGCGGTACTTTCAGTGAAGTGCACTTTTGCGGAAGTTCACTTTCGTTAAAGTGAACTTTCGTGTAAGTGAGGCTTCCTATTACAAGTTTGAAGTTATACATATATATATATATATATATATATATATATATATATATATATATATACATATATGAATACATTTTCCCTACTGTTGAATAACTGTGCTGCATGATATGTTTGAGAAAACATTAGACATATCTACAGCTCAGATGACTTAGTGGTAACTTGCTGTGGCTATGGTGTGCAGGGTCCTGTGTTCAAGATTTGCAAGGGCTGGTTATTTTGTTCTTGGGTAGAATAAGGGTTGTTGGATCCAGGGTGATTAAGGCACTTTTAAGCAGTTTTAAGCAGGTTTGCGTGGGTTTGCATGGCGGTAAGCAATGCTAACTCCTGGTTAAATATGCTTACAGACAGTTAGCATAAAAGTGCTTAATATGTGTAGGCATTGCTTAGCGCCATGCAAACAGGCTTATTCCCGCTTACTACTGCTTAAAAGTGCTTACTCCCACTTATTTTCGTGCTAATTTCTTTAAAAGAAAAGAAAAAAGGGGTGATAGGAAAGTGGTAAAAAAGGGGCATGCAGAGAGAAAGACAATAGGAAAAATAGCTAGCGATGTGCAGGACAAGTGTAGGGAAGGTCCATAGCTGTCCATTTCTCTACAGCAACAGCTGTGCATATATACTGAATTTGGAGGTAGATTTGGACACTCAAACCCCAAGGGAAGGGTGAGGATAACAGTAATGTGTTGTGAAGCCACCCCTAGTGGAACAGTCCCGCTCACCAGACTGAGTAAGGAGAAGGTCACAGTAAGCTGCCTGTCAGGCGCTAGAATCTGCCACATAACGCAAGCACTCAGGTCTCTCAACAGCAGGTACAAATATGACTCAGTCATTGTCCACGCTGGTGTAAACGACCTGAGACGTACCTCCTTGGACTACATGAAAAGAGACATTGAGGAGCTCTCTGATTATGTAGCCCAGGCAGGTATGACCCTGACCTTGAGCAGTATCCTACCTTAACCAAGAATGATGCCACAATACAGAGATAAGATGATCAGCTTTAACAATTGGCTTAAACACTGGTGTCATTCAAAGGGGATCCAGTGTCTGTCTGCCTGGGATGACATGCTGGACAAGCCACGCTGCTTCGAGGGCGGCTTGCACCTGTCACCCCTGGGATTCGGATATTGGCAAAGGCTCTTGCCACCCCATAGTGCCTTTTTAGGCAAGGCTCAAATTCTAAACCTACCACCCTAGAACACAAAAAGGAAAAAACTAAGGGTAATGCTGCTCAATGCCAGAAGTCTAAATCTCAAAATGCATGCACTCGAGGCCCTTCTCAGTATGGAGAACATCGATGTCTGTGCTGTGACAGAAACCTGGTTCAAGGCTCCTGAGAGCACCCCAGCGCTATCAGGTTTTACCTCATATCATGCGTTCCGGCCCCAAAATCCGGACAATACCAAGAAAGGAGGGTATCCATATTCATCAAGGACACCCACACCTCAAGACTGGTGGCAATGCACGATGCATCGGAGACCATCCAGGTGCAATTAACCATAGGCAAGACTGCTCTGCAAATTGTAGCATGTTACAGGCCACCCTCACAAACTCAGGAACCTCACATGGCCTTCCTGAAAACACTAGAGGGATAAATGTATCACCAAACACCATCATACTAGGTGACTTCAATTACCCTAATATAGACTGGGAACACTACTCAAGCCCAAACACCCTAGCCCAAAAGTTCCTGGAATTCATAAACTCAAATGCCATGGAACAACTAGTCACCATCCCCACAAGAGGAGATAACATACTTGATCTCATCATCACGAACATGGGAGCACAATGTTCAACACGGAGGTGTACCCCTCACTGGTGAGATCAGACCACAAACTAATCTCGCTGGAGGTCCTCATCCCACCCCACCTGAAATAAAAAGACCACAGTAAAGAACTTCTCAAAAGCCGACTTCACACTTCTAAAGACTAGTGTGGTCTCCTTTAAGGCCCCCGAGCCAGCAGAAAACAGTACTCAAGCCGCTGAATCACTTACAAATGCCTTCTACCAGCACCTGCAGGACTGCATGGATAAGGCAATCCCAAGCAAAACAAAGACTCTTTGTACCAAAGGCAAGTGTCCAGTCTGGTGGACCCCAGCCATAAACAAACTCTACAACAAAGGAGGAAGCTACTACAAGATAGAGCAAAATCCTTAAAAGGTAAGACACCCTTGATCACTATAAGTAAAAAACTAAGAGCTCTCATAAAATCATCCAAAGCAAATTTCGAGAGAAAAATAGCTAAAGACTCAAAAGACAATCATAAGGCCTTCTTTAGCTATGTTAGAAACCTGGGAGGAAACTCCCAGATATGCTCAGAGCTAGTTCAAAATGATCTGAAGATTACTGATCCTACAGACATTGCCAACATACTGGCTGACAGGTTCAGTGCAAACTTCTCCCCTCCCCAAAGGATAGATATCTATACCAAGCGATTGCAGCCCCCCAAACATCTCCAGCGCCCAAGTGAGAACTGCTCTCTCCAAAGCAAAAAACACAGCATCCATGGGACCTGATGATGTCCCCGGCTGTGTGCTCCATGAACTCAATGAGGAATTAAACCCACAGCTAGGACAGCTGTTTAATCAAAGTCTTACCTCTGGATACGTACCCAGGGAGTGGCGCACTGCAACTGTGGTACCACTTCACAAAGGCGGTGCCTCCACCGACCCTGGAAATTACCGGCCCATTAGCTTGACAAGCCTTATCTGCAAAGCCATGGAGAGGATCATAATGGACCTCATAAATAAAGACATAGGGAATTTGCAGACTTTGGATCCAACCCAGTTTGGCTTTGTCAAAGGCAGATCATGCCTTTTAAACTTGGTTGACTTTTTCGAAACAGTCACCAAAGCCATTGATGAGGGAAAGGCAGTCCATACAGCCTACCTCGATCTGGCTAAGGCCTTCGATACAATACCCCACTCGGGTATCATTGAAAAACTCATCAGCTTAAATGTCAACCCATACATCACAAGATGGGTTGCAAACTGGCTGAGTGACAGAACCCACAGGGTCAGAGTTGCTGGCGCCATGTCAGACTCAAAGCCTGTCACAAGTGGTGTCCCACAGGGCTCAGTCCTGGGCCCACTCTTGTTTGGCATCTACTTTTCCGCAGTACAAGCAAACACAGGAGGGTTTTGGCTGACAAAGTTTGCAGATGACTGCAAACTGGGCGCCATAGTAGAAAACACATCTGACACAGATATCCTTCAGAAGGGTCTCACAGAAATGGATAACTGGTGCCAGAGCCACGGCCTAAAGTTAAATGCCAAAAAATGCATAGTCATACCCTTCGGGAAAAACAAGGTTACCCCTAGCTACCAAATAGGTGGCAATCCACTGAGCACAGAAGAAGTTATCAGGGACCTGGGGACCCAGGTTGATAGTAGTCTGTCATTCGACACCCATGTAGCTAAAGTAGTTAGGAAGACCTTCTACATTGCCCACCTTATCATGAAGGGATTCTCATCTAGATCAAGGAGGTCATAGTCTCCCTTTACTCATCACTCATCAGACCAATGATTGAGTAGAATGCCCCATTCGGAATGTATCTCACCCGACACTTGCAGCAGCTGGAGAGGCCACAAAAGTTCCTCACCAAAAGGATAAAGGGTCTCAAAAATCTGTCCTATGCTGCCCGACTGAAAGAACTCCAGCTCTATTCAGTCGCTTACCGCTGCTCAGAGGTGACCTTTGCCTAACATACAAGGCCATGTCAAACCCAGATTTGATGAATATGCTTCACCTCAAAAAATCTAGATCCATCAGAGCCACAAGGGCGGAGACTTAAACCTTGACACGGCTATTAATAGGACGTGCTGGAGGGATAGATTCATCACCCAAAGACTCCCTATGCTGTGGAACAAAATCCCGGTAGATGTGAGGCAGAGCACCTCGCTGGCCTTGTTCAAGAGAAATCTTGACCAATGGATGGGAGATCGCAGACATACCCCAGGGATTACCTCAGTGTCACTGCTCGACAGAGGCACAGCAAAATAATGGGTATAGTTCCCCATACTAAAGGGGTGGCGTAAGCCACAAAACGATGGGCTAGGCTTGTAAATGCCCTCGGGCAGATAGCCTAGTATGAACCTATGAACCTATGAACCTATGAACCTATGAACCTATGTATGCGGCAAAATTTTTTTTAGGAACAGATTGCCTTTTTTTTAAGCTGAGAGTGGGATGTTGGGGAATGATAGTAGGTATATTTGGGGAGGTAGGTTGGATAGGAAGACAGACAAGACAGCATACAGGGATGGTATATGACAAATGTGGGGGGGTAAACATCTTGGACGGGGAGGGGTGTTTGGAAAGCAGAAGCCCATGAGCCCCCATATGGAAACAGTGGGACTGAGGTCCCCACCCATGGGCAGTCATCACTGCACCTTCACGGCCCCGAAGTTGGCTGTGCTGGGGGCTGAGCATGAGGGGCAGGCTGACCCGCTAATTGTGCCACGCGGCCCTCAAGCTGGCATAGCAGATCTCCAAACTCCTTTCAGAGCTCGCTACTAACCAAATCCCAGACCTGGCATTGGGTGACAGGATCCTGTCCATGCCCACTCCTGAGGGGGCGAGTCCCATCCCCTTAGGCAGTTCCACCCGAAGGTAGTGCAGGACCAGCAGATGAGGAGGTCTTAGGGGGGACAAGCCCCATCCCCTGAGGCATTTCCACCCAAAGGTGGTGCAGGACCAGCAGATGAGGAGGTCCCGGGTGGGTCCCAGGTGTACTGGGGCCTGGTGCCACAGCCAGATGAGGTGGGATAGTTGAGTTTGCTGGGACCAGCCTTCCCAAATGTGCTATGGTGTTACAGTTTTAGAACATATGTGGGTTAGTAATAGTCAACACAATCCAGGATTAGTTATAACAGCATGCATAGATATTCCCATTAACACAAAACAACAGATTTGGAACAGTTGTATAGCAAACAGAACACACGCATATATGGAACCACAGCGCCATTACAATGGCATGCAGGTTACATTGATAGCAACAGGCCACCAATGATAGTATTTCAACATGGAACATTAATAGAAACACATTTCAATATTTGTTAAACAACAGGACATATGTCTCAACAGTAGGTTTGGTGTAAACATACCCATTTATTTATGTGCTTAGATTATTGTTGCAGATATAGTGGGGGGAGAGAGAGATGTCAGCTAACAACTTGTATATCCTTGCAGTACTCACAACTTTAATGATAATTGCTATAATCATTACTCTACAGGTATTAATACAATACCCTTTGGCCTTGGTTTGAGCAGTGGTATGTTTGTACACAGTGTATACTTCAACTGTCTTATAGCTAAATTCTACTTCTCTTACCTGGTAGACCTGTTGAGGGAATGTTTGTTAACACTACCTGACTGTTGTTACACATATTCCCAGATTCCTTTTTAAAATTATACACATACCTCTTAATCTGGTCATGCACAATATCTGGACAAAGCTTGACAACATGGGGGTACAAATATGGAAATATTTTGAATATTGCGCTTACAAACTTAGAGAGTTGCTAGAATAACAGGATTTGATTTAATATACATTTTCTGAAGGATTAGAATTCTGAAACTCAAATGTATGTCATTATTTAGTGACTACAATTCTGAGTTCATCTCAGTGATTTGCCAGGGAGAAAGAGGAAAAGGCCAAAAATATGAGCCAATTATTTGGATATTCTGCAAAATTCCATACAGTTGAAAGGTATGATTATGCATACAGCTTACTACCACTCCTAGGATTTGAACCATGGCTGTGTGTGCTAAACATGCAACAATTTTTCTTTCATCAGTGAGCTATTTAGAAACTGCTTTCTGTTTCTTTGGTGTTTTCTAAGTCTCTCTTGGTTGTACAGTCAGACCTTGTACTTACAACAGTCTTATACAGACATTCCAAGACATATTTTGTATGTAGCACAGAGTGGGTAACAGTGGTTAACACAACATTACTATTCAGAGAATGCAACACTAAATGCCATTTACCAGAGTAAACATAACCAGTCCAGGATTTAGACCTTTATTGCCAGGCAGTTACGGTTTTATTGAAATATCACCTATATGGGACTATTACTGTCATATTGTCTGGTTTATTCAGTACAACCCATACACAGTTTTTATACTGCCAGGTGACTTTCTACTACTTTATATTTATTTGGTATGACTACTACAGGCAGGATTGTTACTCACCAGCCTCGCCATGCAGCCTTTGCAACCTACTGGCATGGGCTTCCTGATTCACAGCCCACTCAGCTGCAACTGTAAAGGGAATAGAGAAATATTTAGGCATACCTATCCATCATATACACAGACTGGGCTTTGGTAAATAGTTATTGATATGAATACTTACACACTGCTAGGACATTACCCCTCTGCCTTGCTTCTTGGACCCATTCATCCAAGAGCTCCCTCTTCCTCTGCTTCAAGTCAGCATAGTGGTGCTGGACCTGCTCAACAGTCCGAGGGATATCAGTGGCACTGGTGAAATCATGGGTGAGATGGTCCCAGGCTTCCGCTTTATATTGGGAGCCCTGGTACTGGCCTTGCAGTAGTCTCTCATCATGGTTATGTTACCATGACCTTGGACTCCTGTATGCTGCAGCACAGCGCCCAGAAGCATATGCCCTCACCAAGACCTGCCATACTGCCTAAAGTGGGAAGCTGCAACCAGTTATGAGCTGTATTCCAACCTGTGGGGTTTAAATATGGCCGATTTCCTGCCCTTTGCTGTGATTGGATGGTTTTGAATATGTTGAGCTAAGCTAATCTACGGGCAAACCTACTTAGCTAAGGTTGGCAGTGCTTAAAGGGGCAAGTTCAGCACTGCTTACCAATGGGCAAATCCACTTAGATGGGCTACTCATTGCTTAGCAGTCATGTTTACACAATGCTTATACCTGGTAAGCAGAGCTGCATAAGGCTTAGCATTGCTTATTTTTTATTTTATAGACTATCTGCTGTGTAGGATTGATTCATCATTCATTACATATCATAAATTTGTTTATGGTCCCTGATATCCCCCAATGTGCTTTCATTACCTTTATTCATGTGTGACTATACTGTATGGGGCATTTGTGTTTATATGGGGGTTCCACAACTTTATTTAACTGACACCTCACATCTGGACCTACTACAGTACTCTAGTTAACAAATATGTGTTATTTAGTCGCTAAGTATAAAAAAATGTTTATGTACTGCTTTCACATGTAAAATGCAAATCGTTTACAGTGTGGATCGAACCAGGAATGGCTGCTTGTAAAGCATAAACTCTAACCACTACACTATTGCAGTACTGCTTATGTTGAATGTCTCTTGCTATTTAACTTCTTGTGCTGTTTAAACTGGACTACGTGTAGCTAAGCAATGGGCACACTCATGCAGCTACCCTTAAACTTTATTGCATGTATAAAAAAATGTATTTGTTGTGTTTATTTATTTGTACCCTACAGAATATCCATGCTAATGCTGAACATGTTATTCTATCAATTTTCTGCTCTGTGGGACGATTGTCCCTTATGGCTTTGTCCACATTCCTTACTCTTATGGGTTGGGAAGCGTGTGCTATGTGCTTATGAATCATCTGTTATTCTATCAACCTTTGCCTTCATAGGGATGATTGTCCCTTATGGATTTGACCAGCTTTCTTGCCCTGACGGGTTGGGGGTGTTATGAGTGTTCTCGCTCATTTTAAATTGCTGAACAGCAATTCTGGTGTGTAGGGGGCATGTGTATTGTGAGAGCACTGCTCTCAGACACAACCCCTGCACTCGTACACAGAACCATGCCCATTTTGCAGCATGGCAGCACACCTTCATGAATATGCATGGTGCACTGCTGTGCTGCACGGGAATGGGTCCCTTCCTTACAGGAATAAGGTATTCTGTGTTTACTGAATCCTGGGGATAGTAAATTTTATCATCAAAATTGAGAAAATGCTGATATATTGATGCTGAATAATATTATAACATTAAAATTAAAATTTATTTATCTTTTAGTTTCTTTTTCGTCTCATTAAATTTCCAACCATTTCTTTCAGCTTGTCTCTTCAAGAAACTATTGTTCCAGTCCATTTCTTCAATTTGCTCTAGTATAGTTTTTTTAGGAATGACATAGCAGAGTCTAGGTCTTCAGAAGATTTGATTTAATCAGGAATGGATATTTTGAGTCTAGCAAGGAATAGCAGGTGAACTTTAATCTGTCTTTTCTTCGGTTCTTTTATCAATGGTAAAAAAAATTCTTTTAGTCATCACAGTAGAAGAGTAGTCATTGTCAAATCCTATTACGATGTATTTTATCTTGATAGAAGATTTGGAGCAAGCTTTTTTAAGAATTAATTCCTTGTCTTGACATGAAAAAAATCAAACAATAGTAGATTTTGATGGAAGATTATTTTTCGATGAAGAAGCAACCGAAGATCTATGTGCTCTTTCAATACCATACAACATAGCTTCAGGTAAATTCAAAGTCTTATTGAGCCATGATATAAGAAAGTTTACTATGTTTTCTTCTTCTATTTTTTCAGGCAAACCAAAAATATGGATATTATTTTTCTTAAATCTATTTTCCAGATCATCAATTTTATTTAATAATAAGGTATTTTGTCTCAATAAGATTCCTATATTATTTTCATCTTTGGATATCATTCCTTCCATATCATTTGCAGCATCTTCTATTCTGGATATCTGGGATTTCTGCTGTTTTAAAGTCTTATGCATTTGTTCCATCTGTATTGAACATTTTTCTTTAAAGTTGTCTAATCTGTTATCCATTTTGTCCATTTTAATGAAAGTTCTTGTATATTAGTAAGAACAGACTGAAGTTCTTTTTTTAAGACAAGTCCTGTGAGTTAACCTTTGAATGACTCATTTCAAGTTTTACAAATAAAAACATTTCTGATAAATAATTGACAGGAAAAAATTTAAAATATAGAGAATTTTTTCAGAAAGAATCCTTCAAAGTGATGCTAAGTAAAATACTCCACTCAAAAATGTATTTAAGATCTCTTAGAAATATAACTTCCTATCAAAAATAATAATAAAGTAGCAGAGAGGAATGTTATGCTGCTAACCTGTCACCATCTTGGCCATGCCCTACAACATTTCTTTTAATGTCCATTTCCATCTTCTTTCTTTTAATGTCCATTTCCATCTTCTTTTGTGTTACATGCATGCACTAATGTTTGGTAGACTAATATTTTATACAGTTGTTTCTTGTCATCACCATTTAAACTATGTCATATTTGCAAGACTTTTTGTTTTAGTTATAACCCTCAAACAAAAAGCAAAATACATTTTCCGAACATCCCCATAACCTATAACCTAGAACAAAGACATAAGACTATTTACATTTTCAAAAAATGAAGTTTAACCATACAGATAAGAAACAATTGCCCCCAATTGATATCTGCACCCATAGGCACATAGGCATTACCTAACCTAAAATTAAGGTTATCAATGCTAAAGTGCATTTTACAGTCTGTGGTCCCATTTACACTAATTGGTGTTTGTTCTTTTCTTATCTATATTCCCTGCCAGATTTGAAACACAGCTTGTATGCTTTCAGAAAATATTAACTTTTATCCCTAAGAAAAAAGTGCACTCACCATCTTTAAATAAAAGTAAATTATACAATGTTCTATTAAATACATTAAAGTATTAAGGCTGCTAGGGAAGCTGCTATCTCTTATTCACTCCTAATAATTTCAAACTTTATTTTTCACTGAACTGCTTGCTTTTGTACCTTTATGTTTTGTATTTGTCTCAGTAAATAATACTCAGAGCTCTCAAGTTTAATTGCTTGCATCTGCAGGAAGTTCATCTGTATGGAAACATTGTCAGCAATGAGAAAAAATGCTAACAATGCTGCAGATGCATGAAGGAATCTTTGTTAATTTTGCTCAGAATAGAACATAATGTACAACTGCCTTCAGCTGCAGACATCTTGACTCCCACCAAACATTTGCTAATGAAAGAAAACAAGCTAACATCATTGTATATGCAAGAAATTTAGCACTTCTCATAGATTTCATTTTGTCTTATATTTCAAGCTTACTTGCTTACAAAAACAATTGTTTATAGATGTAGCCAAGGGTATTAATCACTTTTTCAAAAAAATAAGAGAAAATAAATCAGCTCTACATATAAGATAATCAGTGCACTACAAAGCCAAAGGAACAGAATAGACCACCAGACACCAGGTATTTTAAGTGCTTTTGTTTGCTTTATTGTTGAACTTCATCAGAAAACATTTTCTGATGAAGTTCGACAATAAACCGAACAAAAGCGCTTAAAATACCTGGTGTCTGGTGGTGTATTCTGTTCCTTTGGCATTGTGGTTTTATTTTGTTATCCTGTTTGTTGGGAGAGGAGGTTATATATCAGTGCACTTTTACACCCCACCTTCACCCCAGCAGCCCAAGATCACAGTATATTAACTTAACCTTGCTTTTGTCCAGCCTTTCTTCTCTTGTTACATTGTAAAGTCTATATTTCTTAACAACTAAAAAAGTACTTATTTACTTTTGATATTTATATCACATACAACAGTTACTGAAAGACTCCACCAGCTCCACATTTAAAACTATGCAACAATGATTTATTATATAAGAGGCTGTTTATATCATAAAATGATTCATATAAATACTATTAACAAAAATTTTAATTTACAGTTACTTTTTCCTTTTAGTGTCCTTCTAAGCATTAACAGCATGAAGTGAGCTATATGCTTTCCAGTTCACCCACAAGTTTAAGAAAGTCTACAAAAGTCCAATCTTTCTCAGTCACTTTTTCTTGCAAAGCCATATTCAGAAATGTGACTGGTACTTTACAATCTCGCATTTATTCATTAATTTCAGTGTTGCTGGTTCATCTCCATCTCCTAAAACCATTTTTTTTGGTTCGAGTCGAATGTACTGCTGATTTTTCTAGTCAATTCCTGTGCTTTTTCTGCCTCTCAAGCATTTTCCTTTTGAAGCACTAGCAATGCATATCTATAATCTTTATTATCAGCAGAATGAAAAGCACAGTTTCCTTCTTCTTGATGGCTCAATTTTTTGTTGTATAAATGTTTGTATTTTCTCATTAGCTTGTTCTGCATCACAAATGTATTTGTCAGACCAGGAAAAAATATTCTGTAAACAGTTGGATGCAGCAGCTTGAATCTTACACCTGCCTCTTGACATTCCCTGATTGTTGGAATACATTTGCTTCTCTTCTATTTGGTGCATGGTTAATAATAATTTTCCGCAAACACTCTGCTGTCTCCAGTTTTTCATATTTTCCCTTCTGCATTAGTTTTGTCAAGATCAGCTCTTTCTGCTATGCTGGTATGATTCCATTTTTGCTAACACATGTCAAGGATGCTTTCTCATGGCCAGGTTTGGCGCATACACTCTATGTGCCCTTTCAGTTAACAAATCATGCTGTGGAATACCAATCCAGTTGCTTATTTGTGCTTTCATAAAATTAATCCAGTTTGTTTCTTCCAGTCTCTCTAGTTCAGCAGAAAATCTTAATTTTCTCTGCATGCTCTGTCTTCTAACTCTACCAGTTTTTGAAACAGCTCTTCTTGAGAAGTTTCATAATCAGCCAGCATTTTCTTCATTTCAAACTCTGATTTTTTTTGCAGTTTTATCAATTCATCTGAATAGCTAGTTAAAGCTTATTTTATTTTCTCCATCATTTTTATTTGAGTTGATATACTCCTTCAATGTTTCATTTATTTTAATCACCTCTGAGTACATTTGATTTATTTTTCCTCTAAATTACTGGAAATAATTTCTTGTACCAAGCCTGAAGCTTGAAATGTTTTTTGCTGAACAGCTGCAGGATTCTTCCCAGTGAGTGTTTTCTCTTCACTTTTTTCAGCTAAATTTCTTTCAGGTTCTCTAACTTTCTTCTTTGTTGGCATCGAGGCAATGTACATACTGGCCAGTAACTGAATTTTGCTCAAACTGGCAGAATTCATAGCTCTTATTTTTTTTTTGGTCTCTTTTTTCATGCTGAGAGAGCTGAAACTAAGCTGATGATCAGTGCACAGCCATCTTGGAAGTCATGCTTCTCTGGTCCATTATGTCATGCTGTCCTGCCTGTAAAGTTGTAACAGGCCTAAGAATATAGTATTTTCCAATTTGGTGTAGGTATGAAACACCCAGCAGTGGCACTAAGTAAATAATTCGATGGAGCATCAAATAGGTGGAGATAATGACACAGAAGCCAAAACCGTGTTACACATGCATAGAGCCCAGAAGCTGCCATTTAAGAAGACCTAAACCTGCATTATCATTCAGGATTCTTTGTGAAAGAGAAATGCTATACATTTGTATTGAAAGGGTAACACCACTGTGTTCACATACACAATATATACATGCCCTCAGACACCTTTAATTTGCTTTTCACAGTATCTCCACCCTTTAGAATGAAACATCTCATTTTTATTTTGTACTACAGGTACACAGGCCTACACTATATGTTTGACACCTTAGACTGAACCTGCAAAAGAGAAAAACATTAGGTATGATCAAGGCAACATCATACAAAATGTTACAAAATAGTTACAATACATGAATTCTCCAGTGACTATACTCATGTTTGATAGGACTGAGGTAGCTGAATAGGTCAGCCACTGCTAGACATTTATTGATTACTGGAACATCAGCTGGAACCACTCAATGACCTACAACAGGAAAACTCTGACACATTTTATCAAAGCATGCATCAGAACTTTTATAGTTACTAGACAAAATGGAATTAACTGAATTAGAAACACTGTATTATATACACTGGACAGCACTCAGTCTGTCTTCATGAACAATCAGACTTAAGCTTCTCTCTTGTCTCAAATACTCAGCTGAGGTAGATTAGTCATTAGCATTGAAACAGATCTGCCAAACATTGCTTTGGTAATTATTGTCTCAGTTTGACTCATTTGGTTATCCAAACCACTGCATTCAGGTTGGCACTCATTAGGAATTGCTCAAATATGTCATCAGTAGCTAGCCAGCCTGGTGACATAGAGGGATAAAGCTGTGAGTATGACCCAGGTAACCCTGAGTTGATTAGTCGATCAGATGACTGATAATGCTGGCAGGGAGAAAGGATGATGCATATCCTGGGAGAGATGTGGTTTCATGGTCGCCTTTTTCTGCCACTCTGGTGGTCTGGGAAGGGCCAATGATGGCAGCTCCGATATGCAGTGACATGGGTGCGTACAACACCATGTGGGGAAGGATTAGGGCTGTAACAGAAGAAGACTCTTGATTGCTGGAATAATGGAGAGATCACAAGTGTACCACAATTCTGCCCAGGAGATGACATCCTTGAGTACAGGCTCTTGCCCTGGTGGATCTGTAGGGTGATCCTACATAGTCAGTGAATGAATGGTCCCACATATGACTGAGAAAGCATGATGATCAGCTGAAGGGGAAAAAGGATACAAGAAATAAAGTGTCATCTCCTGGGGAGAATTATAGTGCCATCATTAGTTTGCACTATGTAAGAAAAGAGTTCTGCAGATTTTTACACAGTTCAGCCTAAAGTATCACATTTCTCTTTCTCTCTCTAAGTTCAAGCAGACAACTTGGCCATGGTGTAGGATTAGTAGTAGTCCTGCAGAATGATGCTGATCATAAAACTTTTCATTATGAAGCTTTAGTTTGCGGTCATATTGTTCAGGGTGGCCATGGTGGTGCAGTGGTTAGTATTATCGCCTCACAGCAAGAGGTTCTCCAGTTCGATCCTTGGCTGGGGTGCCTTCTGTGAGGAGTCTGCATGTCCTCCCTGTGGTCATGTGGGTTTCCTCCAGGTGCTCCGGTTTCCTCCCACATCCCAAAGACATGCTGTAGGTGGATTGGACATTCCAAATTGGTCCTAGGTGTGAGTGTGCGCATGTGTGTGCCTTCTGTGGAAGGTTGGGCGCTGGGCTGGCAACTCAACACTGTAAAACTCCACTGCCAATCATGAGTAGACAGGTGAGCTGCTGTGGTGACCCCTAACCGGGAAAAAGCCGAAAGAAGAAGAAGTTTGCAGTCATACTGTTTACAGTATGGTAGGATATTAACATTGACTTAAGTTTTGACTTTACCATTGGCAGTGTATAGCTGCCCTCCAAGCATAAGCTGTGAAGGACTTTCTCGGGTGGTACTGTGTGGAGTTGCCTGATGTGCTATTAGACCTTTATGTGGAACTAGTGACTTTAATATTCATTTAGTTGCTGAACTGCTCCCTCAGGTTCTCCATTCAACTTCAGGTAATGTGGATTTGATGTAGTATGAATTAGTTACAGTCTCCTGGAATTTACTAGTCAAGGGCTGTGTGCCATTGCTGTAAATGTCAACAAGAATATCATACCTCAAAATCATTTTGGATTTGGGCTATTTGTTTGGTCATTGTGGTTGGTACATGTGCTATTTCAGTATCATATGAATAATACCTGAGAATACCTGAGAACTGTACGATAGTTCTTGCCAGTGAACACACACAAGTCAGCAGCTTTCATTTGCCAAAGGCCTTGTGGTAATAACATTGGCATTAATGGTTCATGTCTTTGCAACAGTTTCTGCACAATAAAAAACAGACACTAATGTCTTGGCTAAAACTTGGCCACCATATAGACATCCATTGGCCAGTTCTTCTCATTTCATGAGTTTTTAATGACCCTTATGATGTATTTGATGTAGGAATTCAGCTCAGTGATTTAGGCTACTATGATTCTGTCTTGATATAACAATATGCCATTATGATCAGACAACTGTGTTCTGACTATGAAGTATTTATGCATGAGTTGTTTGGTCCAACAACTAGGCCATCTGTCATTCACATATTGGATAACAGTTTGCAGCTCAGGATCATGTTGAGTAGCTTGTATGAGCTTTTCTAGTCTTTGGTGTTTATAGGCCTTGACATCATTATGCTTTGCACATAGATACAATGTGCTTTGCACATAGGCTGCTACAGCATTTTCAGTCTCCAACATTGGTTGGTTATGTACAGAATTTCTGGGCAATATATCAGCAACAACTAGCTGCTTTCTAGGAGCATGCATGGCTTTGTCATTACACTTTCTTAGTCTTATTAACAGTTTGTGGCATCTTGGTGACACCCCGTCAAGATCATATTAATTGATCAATGGAACAAGCAGCTTATGGTCAGTCTGGAGATGGAAACTCTCAAGCCCTAATAGGTTTCAGGAGACCTTTTCACATGCTTGCACATTTGCAAGGCATTCTTTTTTAATTGGCAAATACCTTTCTCTGTATCTGTTAGCATTCTGGAGCAATAGGTTATAGCATGTAACACTTGTTCATCTCATTGAAGCAGCACAGCACCTAAGCTGAAGCTACTAGCATCTGTGGCCACTTCTATTTGTTTAGTGATATCACAGTATGCTAGCACTGGAGCAGTAGTTAAAGCACTTCTTTCACTTTGGAGAAAGCTTGGGTTTGAGCATGCCCCCAAGACCATGGCACACTTTTCTTTAATAAGTTTATTAAAGGTTAGAAGACTCTGGAAAGGTCTGATACAAACCAGCCCAAATAACTGCTCATGCTCAAGACTTGCTTCATTTCAGTCACACAGGATGGATTTGGCAGTTCTGCTATTTCTCAGACTTTCCTTACATCAAGTTTGATACCAAGTTTGATACCATTAATGCATATATGGTGCACAACATATTGCAGCTTTCTCTGACTCAAGTAGCATTTGCTCGATTAAGTATGAGACCTGGATTATCAATTATTTACAGTGCCATCTCCAACCTCTTATCATGTGTTTGTTTGCTTGTTTAGACAAAACACCAGGATTTCATCCATAATAACAACAACAGGAATGCCACCCAGATCCTTGAGTAAATTAGTTATTATACACTGGAAAAATTAAGATGCTGAGGTTATTAATGGCAGCCTTTTGAAACAGATTCCTCCATATGGGTAATGAAAGTTGTTAACTTTTTCCTTTCTTTAGCTATTATTTTTAATTACTGGACCCATAAAAGCACACCACCCAGCCAGTTCAGTAACTCTTTCAGTAATATTAAAGTTTTGCATTAATCTGAGTTCTGCTTCGACTCTGAACAGCAGAGGAAATGGCACCCTTCTCAGTAGAGTTAAGGCATGCAGAACCATATTCAGTTTTAATTTGAGCTTTACTGGTTCACAGTCAAGCAGGCCAACTTCAACAAATGCATTTACACTGACTTCATTTATTCTGCCTGTTATACCAATTTTTAGATGTCACATTAGACCATTGAGCACATAAACCCAAAATTCAAACTTGTGCCCTTTCAACTCAGACATACCTCAAAATTGACCCATGCACTTCAATTTGCCTGCATGGTTACAGATTTCACTTTATTGCCACGCAACTGTGGATGCTTCAGTAAACTTCTGTATGTAGCAATGTGGTGTCACAGTAACACTGACCCCTTTGTCTATTTTAAAACACAGCCATTATGAGTATTGGTAGCTAATCAACTCTGACATCTGTTACAGTAGTAGCTGAACTCAAAAAGAATGCTTTTTGAACATTTAGTTGCAACATTTTCAGTGTTAATTTCCTTATCCTGCTTAATCTTGTATACAAAAGAAACATGCCCGAGTTTATTATGTTTCTTACATCTATTGTTGGATATAGCATGCTGTTCTGCCTTGTTATGGCAACAATTACAGAATGCACATTTGCCAAGCTTGCACTCACTCGGTTTCTTGAACATTCTCTTTTCTTGGCAAGAATTATGTCCTTTATGGATCTTACCCATACCTTTACATTTTACTTCACATACATTGCTTGCCATATTTAAATTAGCAGTTTGCCCCTTTATAAGCTTATCCTCTCTGGGTATTTTTATTGTATTTTCCAAAGTTAAATTAACTTCAGGCTGTAAATTTTGTTGCACTTCAACCGCAACTAGTCCAGCTACAGTCCTGTCTCTTATTTACTCATGTTTAATGCCATTAAAACCATAGTTTTCTACCAGCTTCATAGGTTCATAGGTAGGTACTAGACTATCGGACTAAGGGCCTAAGTAAGCCTACCCAACAAGGTTCCCTGGCTTACGCCACCCAAGAAAGTTATTTTCCTGTGGCTCTGTCAAGCAGAGCCACAGAAGTGATCCCCGGGGGTGTATTTCCTATTTCCCATCCACTCATCAAGATTTTTCTTGAAAAGTGCTAATGAGGAACTTTGCTTGACATAGATGGGTAGCTTGTTCCAGAGTATAGGAAGTCTCTGGGACAGGAATCTATCCCTCCAGCATGTTCTGTTTATTGTGGTGACAAGATTTAGGTCCCTAGAGTGTGTAGCTCGGAGGGACTGGGATTTATTTAAGTGTAGCATGTCCAGCAGCTCTGGGTTTGACATAGCTTTACATGTAAGACAGAGATCACCTTGGAGTAGGCGATATGCTATGGAGTAAAGCTGGAGTTTTTTGAGACGGTCAGTGTAGGGCATCTGTTTGAGGCCAGTAATCCTCTTTGTGAGGTACTTCTATGGCCTTTCCAGCTGCTGCAGATGTCTTGTGAGGTACATTCCAAAGGGGGTGTTGTACTCTATAATGGGTCTCATGACAGTCAAGTAGAGTGGAACAATGACCTCTTTTTTCCTGGATGAGAACCCTTTTGTGATGAGGTGTGCCATGTAGAAGGATTTCCTGACTACTGTGGTGATGTGATTATCAAAGGAGAGACTGCTGTCCACCTGGGTCCCATGGTCTCTTATCACACATTCAACATTAAGTAGACTGCCACCTATGTGGTAGTTCATGGGTACAGAGGTTTTACCAAAGGGGATGACAATGCACTTTTTGGCATTGAGCTTGAGGAAATGGCTCTGACACCAGGCATCTGTCTCAGTGAGACCCTTCTGTAGGATGTCCACAACATTTGGGGACTTGACTATGGCTCCTAGTTTGCAGTCATCTGTGAACTTCATTAGCCAAAGGTCTTTTGTGTTAGCCTGTACATCAGAGAAGTAGGTAACAAACAGGAGAGGTCCCAGGACTGAACCCTGTGGTACTTCACTTGTCACTGGTTTGAAGTCAGATTTGGAGTTTGCAACTTTTACAGTGTGGGTTCTGTCAGTGAGCCAGTTGGCAACCCATCTTGTGACATAGGGATTTATACCTAGTTTAGTGAGTTTAGCTATAATTCCAGAATGGGGATGGTGTTGAAAGCCTTGGCGAGGTCAAGATAGGCTGTGTGAACCACCTTACCCTCGTCTACGACTTTGGTGACTGCCTCAAAGAAATCAATCAGGTTTAGGTGGCATGATCTGACTTTCACAAACCCGAACTGGGTGGGGTTCAGAGTTTGGAGGTTACCCATGTCTTTGTTTATAAGTTCCATGATGATACATTCCATGGCCTTACAGACCAGACTCGTCAGGCTAATAGGGCGATAGTTCCCAGGATCAGTGGTGGCTCCCCCTTTGTGGAGTGGGATAACTGCTGCTGTGCATCATTCAGTGGGCACAAAGCCTGATGTGAGGCTATGACTGAACATGGTGTTTAGGTGGGGACCCAGTTTGTTCTGAAGTTCATGTAAAACGCAGCCTAGGATGTTGCCTGGTCTCATGGATGCTGTGTTTTTGGCTTTAGAGAGTGCAGCTTTTACCTACGTAGTTGTGATTACAGGGACTCTGCATTCTTCCTGTATAGATATGGGCTGTTTAGGGGGTGAGAGGAGGGTAAAGTTAGCACTGAACCTATCTGCCAGGATGTTGGCAATATCAGTTGATTCTGTAATTTTCATGCTGTTGTGCTGTAACTCAGAGCAGATCTGGGTTTTGCCATTGAGATTCTTGACATAGCTATAGAATGTTTTGTGGTGGCCCCTAGAATCAGTGGCAATTTTGTTTTTGTAGCTAGCTTTGGAGGATCTTAGAAGGGATCTCAGCTTCTTACTGAGGTTGACCAGGGAGCTCCTCCACTCATGGGATTTTACTCTGTTTTGCAACAGTTTCTTCCTTCTGTTGTAGAGTTTGTTTATGGCAGGGGACCACCAGATTGGCTTTCTTTTTTTGGAGGATAGCTTCTTGGTTCTGTTTGTGATAACAAGATCCATGCACTTGTGTAAGTGCTTATAGAGTGCATTTGTGTAGGATTCAGCAGTCGTAACTGCATTGTCCATCTGCATGGGTGTCATGAAGTTTACCAGTTCTGTCTTAAGAAGCATGAAGTTGGCTTTGGAGACATTTTTTACCATGGTTTCTTAATGGGGGTGGTGGCAGGATGTGGATATCAAGGGTGATTAGCTTATGGTCAGATCTGACCAATGAGGAGTTGACTTCAGGTGTGGAACACCGGTCTCTCATACTGGTAATGACTAGGTCTAGGATATTGTTGCCCCTGGTGGGGGTGTGGATAAGTTGATCCAGGGCATTGGAATTTATGAATTTCAGAAAGCATTGAGTGAAGGAGTTGGTACATGAGTAGTTTTCCCAGTTAATGGTGTGGTAGTTGAAATCACCCATTATTAGGGTGTTTGGTTGAACCCTAATATTTTCCAGTATATCAAGAAAAGAGGAGTAGGAATCCTGGAGCATGGTGGGGGATCTGTAGCAAGCTGCAATTTGGATTGTAGTTTTGCCCAGAGTTAGTTGCACTTGGATAACCTCAGATGCATTATGTTGAGCAACTAGCCTGGAGGTGTGGATATCCTTAATGAATATGGACACACCTCCGCCTTTGGTGTTCCAGTCCAGGTTAAGTGGCCGAAAAGTGTGGTATGAGTTATAGCCTGGTAATGCAGGGGTGCTCTCTCTTGATCCAGGTCTCAGTCACTGCACAGATATCAATGTTCTCCATTTTAAGGAGTGCCTTGAGGGAGTGCATTTTTAGACTTCTAGCATTGAGTAGCATTACCCTCAGTTTTTGCTTGCCTGTTCCTGTTACGGTGGTGAATTTGTCTTTGAACCTTGCCTAAAAAAGGCACTATAGGGGTGGCAAGAGCCTTGTCCAGTATCCGGAATCCCAGGGAATGACAGGTGCAGGCCATCTCTGGCAAAGCATCGTGGCCTGTCGACCATGTTGTCCCAGGCAGACAGATACTGGATCCCCTTAGAATGACACCAGAAGTTTAGCCAATTGTTGAAGTCAATCATTTTGTCCTTGTACTGCGGTATCATTCTGGGTGATGGCAGGATGCTACTCAGGGCTAGGGTCATACCTGCCTGGGCTACAAGATTGGAGAGCTCTTCCATGTCTCTTTTCATGTAGTCCAGGGAGGTATGTCTCAGGTCATTCACATCAGCATGGACAATGATAGAGTCATATTTGTACTTGCTGTGGAGTAACCTGAGAGTGGGGTATGTGGTGGATCCTGGCACCCGACAGGCAGCTGACAGTAACCTTCTCCTTGTTTAGCCTGGTGAGTGGGACATCAGTGTGCCTGACTATAGAGTCACCTATGACTAGTGCGTTGAGTATGTTGTTTTGCTTAATGGGCTATGGTTGAATGGCACACTGAGTCTGTGGGCTATGTGTCATTTGAGTTGTGTTGGGGGGGTGGAGGCTGCTTGCGTTTCTGCTTTGGAGGTCTCTGTTGCTTGAGCAGATTATTATTGAGAGCCTCCACAAATGTTTTTGTGTTTCTATGTGTGGATTTTGGTGGTGTAGGTTTAGTGGGACTATGTGATAAGTGTGGTGTGGTGCAAGTGTTTACCTTCTCCTCTTGACTGTCAAGTTCAGTCTTGGCTGGAGAGAGTTTTACCTCCAGTTTGGCTAGATAAGGGCATCTCTCACAGGTTATAGTATTGGGTGGTAGGAGGAGAGGGTTGTCTGTGTACATGAGGCAATTGCTACATTGCCCTAAGATGCCCAGATTCATCAGATAGACAGGAGAGCACTGGGAGCTGACCCTTGGACATGCCTGAATAAAAAAACTATTTTCCTCTAGGCAAGTGAGTAAAGTGAGTACAAGAGATGTTTTTCTCTAAGCAAGTGTGGAAAGTAAGTACAAAAACTGTTTTCCTCTCGGTAATCAGGAAGGTTGAGTACTGTAGTAATTTGTAGCTTATTTAGCACTTACAACAAGTTCTGAACAAGTGCTGAGCATGAATAAGCAAATTCAAGTGCTAAAGCTAAGAATCTGTATCAGAACTAGACTAGTTACAGGAAAGAAACAAGTGAAAATGTGGGCTTTTAAATCAGAAAGTTGAGAGAGATGGAAAAACTGCCCAAACGGCAAATAATTACAATTTCTGGGCCAGTACCACTCCGTTTGTGGTAGGTTACCTAGTGCTTACCACTCCCACTGATAAGCTAGAAGGCTTCCTTCCAACACAGAAAGGCTTGGGGGGCCTCAGGAGCTTACAAACAGTCCTGGATACAGCAAATCTGTATCTGGACTAGACTAGTTACAGGAGGAGGAGGGGGGGACAAGTGCAAATGTGGGCTTTTAAATCTGGAAGTTGAGAGAGATGGAAAAACTGCCCAAATGGCCAATAACTACAATTTCTGGGCCATAAACCACTCCTTATGTGGTAGATAGGTTACCTAGTGCTTACTGCTCCCACTGATAAGCTAGCAGGCTTCCCTCCAACAGGCTTGGGGGGGTTCAGAAGCTTACAAACAGTCCTGGATATAGCAAATCTGTATCTGGGCTAGACTAGTTACAGGAAAGACAAGAAATAAGCATAAATGTATTTTGTTACTGTTAAGCAGAACACAGGGAGATTTTAGCAAAGTTTTTTTGTAAAGGAAAGGGAGAGAGGAGAAGCAGAAGATAATTCAAGGTTAGGAAACTAAGTGGGTTGGCCTTTTCAAATGTGCTCTCTGTGTTAGGTAGAATGAGCTAATGACACTAGAGTGGGAGGAGAGTCCCAGATCAAATTTACAGTAGAGGTGGGCAACTGCAAAGCCACCACATATAACAACAAGACATTAACAGGGAGAGAGGGTGGGGAACACTAGCCTACACTCTTTTATATAGTAAACACTACAGAAATGTTTATCACAGCAGAAGAACAGCAGTGAGCCACAAAATGAAAGTTTTAAACAGATAAAGGAGCAAGGAGACTCTACAGAATACTTTTAACTGCAAACAAATCAGTTATATGATACAGTCCTTGGCAAGAAATCAGAACAAACAAATAAGTGCTTAACAAGTAGACAAAGTTTCCATTAATACCTTTCACACAGTTAAACTACCTAAAACCTTTACAAACAGCCTGACCATAAAAACCTTATATATCAGGCCCTGTAAGGCAGACAATTTTAGTTTAACAATGCAGATTACTTAATAGCAATAAAATACAGTAAAAAGTATGCAGCAGGCAATAAAACATGTTATATATAGATTGCTAGAAGCAATAACTAGTAAAAATAAGCAAAACACAGGATACTTATTGTTATATATCTCAGATCAGAGTTGTAGTCAATGCCCCTAATATAAGAGTCTCACAAATACACACCCACTTTGCACGTGTGTATATATATATATATATATATATATATATATATATATATATAAACATGCCCTCTCATGTATAATGTTTCTATATGATGAAGTATAACAGACATTCTAGACAGATTCAGTCCATAATTAAAAGAAATTGCACTGTTCTTAATTCTGATGTTAATGCTAGGAAAACAGTAGGGGAAAGGCCTTATTTTGTATATAAAAAAGAGAATCTTAAACAACTTCTCTGTTATAAAGATTTTGGTAAAAATGAAGAGATATATAGATTTAACAAGGGGACAATTCATTGTTATAATTTCACTTTTTGTAAGTTCATTAATATGGAAACAGAGTTTATACATCCCATAACACAAGCTAATTTTACTTTTAAGGCATCTGGGACATGCAATAGTGAAAACTTAGTTTATTTGGCTAATTGTGAGAAATGTTCATGTTTTTATATTGGAAAAAACAACTGTACATTTAAGGAGAGAATTGCCTCCCATTTATCCGATATAAGAAGAGGGGTTGAGACAAATGCACTTAGTATGCATATTTTATATTGTGGAAAAGAGCATGCTTTTAAATTTAGGATATTGCAGAGAATTTTCAAGAATAAAAGGGGAGGGTACATCGTGAATGCCACAGAGAGAGCAGAATATAAATGGATAAACTTTTATAGATCTGATGTTTACCCAGGGCTTAATAAAACTAATAGCATTAAACTCATTTTAAAATTAAGACAAGCATATGTTAGAATATTACATCTGTTTTTATGAAGTTTTTTAGGCTGTAATGAAGTACTTCAGTATATTATTAAGTTGATTGTAACTTTTAGTGAAGTTTTTTACTGAACTGATTTGGTCTGCTCAATTATATTAATTATATTAATTAAGCAAATTACATAATTACATAATTACATAGTGTGTTTATGAGTTATGTCATGTGATTGGCTGGTGTTGTATATTTATTTTGTGGTTTTAGTGTATTGATTCATTCTTGAAAAAGAGTTTCAACTCGAAAGCTTGATGTAATAAACCCTGGGGGGGATTCAGTAATCCTCTGTGTAAGACTAAGTCTTACTCGGGAACGGCAGCCTAAGAGTACGACATCAGCGTGGCATGCATATTCATGAGGGCGCGCTGACTCAACTCCAAGGCTAACACAGAGCATGTAGGAGTGCAGGGGGTGTGTCAGACTGCCGAGCAGTCCAAATATCCACGCTCCTGCAAGTGCCTAAATCTGCTAATGTCAGCAGATATGAGTGAG